>NC_039360.1:186228376-186564687 GCF_003573695.1 Papaver somniferum | reverse complement strand
ACAATTTAAGCTTCTCAAAAGCTTGAACACAATATTCATCAAATACAAAGGCAATATCTTTAGCAAGTAGGTTCGACAGGGGTAAAGCAATCTAGCTAAAGTCTTTGATGAAACAACGATAAAATCCAGCATGACCAAGGAAAGATCTAACATCTGTTACATTCTTAGGTGGTCTTAATTTTAAAATTAGTTCAACCTTGGATTTATCAACTTTTATTCCCTTAGAGGACACCACATATCCTAACATTATTCCAGATTTAACCATAAAATGACACTTTTCCCAATTAAGGACTAAGTTCTTTTCTGTACAACATTCTAGAACTAACGTAAGGTGGTGCAAGCATTCATCGATAGAGGATCCAAAAACCGAAAAATCGTCCATAAAGACCTCGAGAAATGACTCAACCATGTCGGAGAAGATACTTAGCATGCAACGTTGGAATGTTGCGGGTGCATTACACAAACCAAAAGGCATACGCCTGTAAGCAAAAGTACCAAATGGACATGTGAAGGTTGTCTTCTCTTGGTCTTCTTGGGCTTTAGGGATTTGGTTATAACCGGAATAACCATCTAGGAAGCAATAATGGTTGTGGACAGCTAATCTTTCTAACATTTGGTCGATGAATACTAGAGGAAAGTGGTCTTTCCTAGAGGCCGAGTTCAGCTTATGGTAGTCTATACATACTCTCCACCCGGTAGTAACACGGGTGGGATCAATTTATTATTCTCATTCGCAACTATTGTAATCCCAGACTTCGTTGGGACAACCTGGACATGACTAACCCATTTACTATCATAGATAGGGTATATGATACCCGAATCTAATAACTTGAGCACCTCAGTGCGAACAACTTCCTTCATATTAGGATTCAAACGTCTCTGCATTTCTCTTGAGGTTTTGGCACCTTCTTCTAAGTAGATGTGGTGCATACAATCTGCAGGACTAATTTCTTTCAAATCTGCTATAGTCCACCCTATTGCATTCTTGTGCTCTCGGAGGAGACTAACTAGTCTACTTTCTTGATCAGGCTCTAAGTCGGGGGAAATTATGGCAGTAAGAGTATTCTCATTACCAAGAAATACATATTTCAGTGTATTCGGTAGCGGCTTTAATTCAAGGGTGGGGGCATTAACTGATGATGGGAGAGGTTTATCTATGTTCAGAGGAAGAAGTTCTGGTTTACGCTGCCATTTCCCATAATTCATTACTGGCGCAGAATCTAACAACACATTAACTTTTTCAAAATGACTATCCTCATCATAGTAGGCTCCAAAGTGGGCCAGCACGCCTCTAAAGGGTCACTAACACTATTAGTGGTAAAAGTATTCTCAACTAGAAAATAAATCATGCATATAGACTCATAGTGTTCAGGTTCTGGTGGGGATTGTAATGCCTTAAAAACGTTCACCGAGATTTTCTGATTCCCAAAGGAAAATTCTACTAGGCCAGTTTGACAATGTATGACTGCATTGGCAGTGGATAAAAACGGACGACCTATGATGATTGGGATATTGATATCTTGACTAGAGACATGTTGAGTGTCTAAAATAACAAATTCGACTGGATAGATAAAGTTTTCTACCTGAACCAAAACATGTTCAATAATTCCACGTGGGATTTTGACTGACCTTTCACCTAGTCCAAGTTGTTCATATAACGAGAACGGTAAAAGATTCACACTAGCCCCAAGATCTAATAGAGCATTTTCTATCTTTTTTTTACCTATGACACATGTGACAGTAGGTCAACCAGGGTCTTTAAATTTGACTGGGTACTTTTGTGAAGTTATGGAACTAACTTGTTGGGTCAAAAATGCCTTCTTATGGACACTCATGTCTCTCTTGACGGTGCACATCTCTTTTAGGAACTTAGCCGTAGCCAGTATATGTCTTATTGCATCTAACAAAGGCATGTTATTTTTAACTTACTTAAAGATGTCCAGGATTTCAGCATATGTACTAGGATTTTTCTTAGCGAGTCTCTGAGGAAATGGTGCGGGTGGTATGTAAACTATCTCAGGGATATCTTCCTAACTTGGACTCTTAGCACTCTCAGGCCCATTAGGGTCCTTAGACGAAGTTTGGTCAACCTATGTCTCTTTTTCAGCTGGACTTTTGTCCTTAGGTGGTTCTACCGAGTTCTCTAAAGTTTTACAACTCCTAAGGGTGATAACTACTTTGATATGTTCATTGTGGTTAGAACTACCTGATCTATCAAACTGGTTAACTCCTTTCGGATTCAGAGTCGTTTGGATAGGAAATGTCATGTTCTCCCTATCATTTAACCAGTTCGAAAGTTGACTTATTTGAGTCTCTAAGTTGGAAATAGCCCGGTCACTGTTTTGTTGGTTACGCTGACTCGTCGGGACAAAGTCATCAAGCTTCTGACTTAAATGGTTGATATTTTGGGTAGTCTGGGAATTGTTTAGGGAATTACCCTCAATTAAGAGTCTTATACATACCTCTAGAGATGACACCCTTTTGTCAACTGGGCTCGGTTCTTGGACTTGAGCTTGGTTCCTAAAAAAACCTGGTGGTGGGTTTCTAGATTGATCACCTTGATGGTTACCTTTATACCACGAGAAATTCGGGTTATGTCTCCAAGCAGGGTTATATGTATTAGAGTATGGGTCAAACTTGGGTCGACCCTCATATTTAGGGTTCATACCACCATGTAGGACACTAACATGTTTACGGGTAGTTTCACTAGGATAAAATAGGGGACAGTGAGGTCCAATATGATTTTGATCACCACAAATGGTACATGGATAGGTTACGGGCTCACTGTTACAGCTCATAGTCTGGTTGGACCCTTGGTTCATCACTAAGGCCTCTAGACGCCAAAGGATATCAGACTCATTATCAACTCTATTGACCATATGGATAGGGTTCCTACTTATTTCGGGCTCCCTCATTGAAGCCCATTGACGAGTACTTTCAGCTAGCTCGATGAACTCGTCAAAAAATTCATATGGGTCTTTATAGGTAAATTCTCCATTACTCATTGTTTCTACCTGCATTCGGGTTTCACTATCAACGCCCTCATATAAGATTTTTTCCATGTGGGCTTTCTCAAAGCCATGGTGCGGGCATTGGTATAACAATTTGAAAAGACGAGGGTACCCAAATATACCTCAATCTAAAACTTTTCCACCTGTAAGTCCTTTCTTCGAAAGTGATTGTCTATGGACTGAGTCGAGATAATACAACTAATCGGTTCACACTTCGTGTGATCGTCTATGGATACGAGATCCAGACAATACGACAACAAGATAACTTGCGCGATTGACTATGGATACAAGATCGAGACAATACAACAACGAAGTATGATTACTTGATAATAGGTTCGGACTTAACCAAACACAATAGGATTGCCATCAAGTAATTAGGAATTAACGTTTGTGTATTTTACTTCTAATTATAATAAAAACAATTATAATTACGGAAATAGAAAAGTAAAACACACAACAAGATTTTGTTAACGAAGAAACCGCAAATGCAGAAAAAACCCCGGGACCTTGTCCAGAATTGAATACTCTCAAGATTAAGCCGTTATACAAAATCTAAACCAACTTCGTATAGTTGAGACCAAGCAACTAAACATATAGTTCACCTAGTTCCGTCTTGTAGATGGTGGATTTTCGGCAAAGGCTAAAATCGTAAACCCATAATTATACGAACTTCTGATCCAGAAATCAGAAGCGAGTATCGAGACACGGTCTCTCATCGAATCTCTAACTGAGAATAATGTCTCTCAGAGTACATGCAGATCTGTAGTCTCTCGGCTAGGCAACGAAATATCTCATGAATACTGAACACTTCAGTAATTACTTCTATATAGAATCACGAGATTGGACGGCTCCTAGACAAATTGCCTGCTAGTATAGAGCAATAACGTCTTCGGGATACAAACAACAGTTTTCTCTGACTATATAAAGGATATGACGCTTCAACTAGATCATGTCGCTCAGAATAATTAATGCTCCTAGACGATCATACTAGTATAGAGCCATCAATTAATTATTCCTAAATTCTTGGATTCATCCACTGAATTTCTGAAAATATTCAAATATTTTCGTAATATTTCGTTACTTCAATCTATGGTTCTTCCCAGCAGAATTCCATGGGTTAGTAATAAATATTCAATATACGGGTGTCTGAGTTAACTTCGAGTAAGCCCCGACTCAAAAGGTGCAAGTGCACTCGACGATGATGTACTAACAATCACCTGAACGCACGAACGAGTATTTCAAAATACGACGAAACGATGAACCTATGCAAAATAGGAAAGAAAATAATAAATAATAAAATATTGACCAAGATGCTGGGGGACTGGGCCCACTGGCCGGCCGGCCGTTCCGTGGCCAGTCCCATGCTAATTTTATATTTTATCATATTTTTGTTATTTTCCTTTATCTTATGAAAATCCTTTCATTTGAACAAATATCCTTCGTTTTGAGGAAACTCCTCAGTTTCATGGTGTTTCCTTCGCACCAAGGAAATAATATAAAATTGGGAAAAATGTCGTGGGGCCGTGTTTATTGGCCAACCGGCCATGCCTTGATCCTGGCCGACACCACACCTCATGGTTCCTTATTATTTTATTAATATTTCCCTAATCTCATGAAAACTCCTTAATCTCATGGTATTTTCATAAAACCATGAAAAATATAATATAAAATTAGGGAAACTCGTGGGACCGAGCCCCATCCAGTCTGGCCATGCCCTAGCCGGTCCTACACGTCCCTTTATTTTATTATTATTATTTTAAGTTTCCTTGATCCCATGAAATTCCTTGATTTCATGGTATTTCTCTCAAATTATGAAAATTCCTTCAAATCATGGAAATAATACACAAAAATTACATAAAATTAGGGAAACGCACGGGACCGGGCTCCAATCGGCCGACCATGCTCAAAGTCGATCCCACACGCCCTTATTTTATTATTTTAATATTATTTGTTTCCTTGATCCCATGAAAACTCCTTCACTTCAAGGAAACTCCTTAATTTCAACAAACTCCTTGATTTAATGATATTTTCATAAAATTATGAAAAATAATATAAAATTAGGAAAAGGAACCATAGGACCGTGGTCCCATGCCTCATCATTCCTTCATTTTATAATTATTTTCCTTCATTTCATGAAGTTTCCCCAGTTTCAGCAAAACCCTGATTTTGTAATATTTTCTCAAATGGTTGCTCAAACGCACGCCAGAAAATATCAAAATTCTCAGGACTGAGACACAAACGTTTTGACGATGTGAGCATGTTACCTTGACCGACCAAGGTTGGCTCTTTGGCTCGCAAGGAGGTGGTCCCACGTATTTTCATGATTTGACCTAATTTGCGCAATTGCACGTATTAGGTCCAAAACTCCTCCAAATAATTTTGGAATTTTCATAGAGTGATCGTCATTCGATCCCGTGACTATCCAGGCCGGTTTCATGACCCCTTGGTCGGTCCCTCACCTCTTCATAATTAATTAAATTTTATCACCTAAGGCTCAGATGAGCATTATATGAGAAATGATTGAACCAGCATTTGATTATTCTTTCACCAACTCTTCAAGAGATCTTGGTATTTGCTCACTCGTGCACATAGGCGCTACATGGTCGACCCATGATCCCATGTATCTGGTCCCTTCTTCATTCCATGGTTGAATTTTTAATAAACCATCAATTGATCATCAATTGATCAAATTAGGGTTTCTGAGTCCAAGGATCATAATTCCAGATTCGAACGCTAATAATTTTACGACGATCTCGTGATCATCATTTTATTATACTCAGTTCAACTACAAGTATTCTGATTAATGTTTTATTTTGGTCACACTACCAATAATTCATCAGACGAGCAACACTTGCTCAGATGAGCAATATTTGCTCAAAACAAGGAATATTGGTTCAATCCTCAATATTCAACAATTCATCGAATGAGCAATACTTGCTCACCTCAACTACCAACGTGAAAATTATACCTCTGTCTCAACAAACACGTTCAATTCATGAGTCTCAGAACATTTTGCAAAATCATGTTCAACTCAGCAAATACATGGACTCGTCGTCCCATAAAGTCATGAAGTCAGCAACTGACTAAATTAATCACGAGACGTCAATCGTGTCACATGGGGGGATATCAACTAGGGTTTTGGTCTGGCGGTATACGACACGTGTGTTCATACACACGATGAGAATGTGAGCAATTCGTGCAATCAGTTAAAGGAGTTAACAAAGTAGTGGATGGAAAATCGACCAAGTATTCGCACGATGAGCAACTGGTTTCGAACACGATTTCCATGTCCCCACTCTTTGATTCCATCAAATGTCACACTTCATGGGATCATGGTGTTTACAATTCCAGCAATATAAATAAGTCTCTAAATTATGATTGAAAAAAGAATGGGAATCTCACGTCAAACAGACAACAAGAGATTAACAACTCATCACCTGAGCAATTACTCTCAACAAAGATTCAATCATTCAGAACTTATCTTATTCAGAATACACAACGGACCTACAATCTTTGATTACCATTGATTTCACACATTTCTCAGCTTCCCTCCTACAGATCGACCCATCCTTTCTTGTGACCGAATTTACTCTGGAACGACCATTGTCTTGGTTTAGGCCGGGGTACTACAGATTGATCTCTCGAATTCAAAGCACTCCCTTCTTGTAGTGCATCTTTGTGAGGTTGAACATTTCGCTCGGTTCAATGAGTCTCCTCCGCACGGTCGTCTCCTCAATTCCATAAAAACCAGCAAATCGTTTTGCCCCATATACACGTCTGTATCCCCGCGCCTCCAACTTGCAATAAGTCACGTACTTGGAACAATTCCTTTGGTCCGTATTACAAACATTAAAGGAACAACAAATCTGTTCGGTAACAACTCTTTTCAAACAAGTGATATGAGTTTGACAAAAGGCTCTTCCGTTTATCCTAATAAACTTCTTTGTCAGGTTCTTAGATCAATCTATCAACAACTACCAAGGTAATTTTTAGGCTATGCAACCAATACTTTGAATCACAAAGAATTGTATTGATGCCGATTTACTCAACTAATCAATCAAGGTTATCAAAAAGATAAACCAATTATAGTTGGATCCCCAGCCGATCAAGTTTTGTGCACACCAAAGATTATGAACTCAAATAAGAAATCTTCTTTGTCTTCAAGTCTTCTTAGATCTTCAATAAACACCTGCACACAATCAACATGAATCTCTTGTGATCAATCACACACAGAAAGGAGTCGCTTAACAATGGATTATCACCAGACGTCTTTAGATCTACAAACAGTCTAAAGATCCCCATTTATAATTCGATCTAGTTTGAGTGAATCTTATATCAGAAGAGAAGATTCTCAAGCATAAACAAACTAGGTGCAATCAAAGTTCAACAACCCTTAGTCAATCAAATCAATCGAAAACTAATAATAAACTGCAATTATCTATTTTCCCACAAATGGTACTCGTAGATCTTCCCAATCCCAAAGAAGTCTTTAAAACGAGCGGTCGTAAGAAATTTCACCTAATTAGGGTACTTTACTCTCCGAATAGACGGCTCCACCAGTAACAACATAACTAGGTAGTTTTGCTGGCTCTGAGGATTAGTTTGCTTGAAAGGCAAACTTCAATATTTATAGACCAAGGAAGTTCGAACACCAAGGAATTTCCAAAACCGAAAATATTCTCAAGATATGCAATATATTTCCAAATTCGGTTTTCATAATTGATGGAAGTGCTCTGTCCAAATATTGACCAAAATCTCAGTAGAAAATCTTCAATTAGTAAATGCACATTACCAATTTTTATTTTCTAAAGATATGCATTTAATTGCTGGAAACTAAAAGCATATAAAACTAAAAACCTTAATTAAAAGATTCTCAATTTATTTCGATCCAAGATTCTCCTTTAGTTATTAAGGAATAACTTTGAACAATAAAAGATAAGAATTACTTCACACGTTCAAATTATGTCGACATCTTTACTTTGTAAATCCTTTTTCATATTTACAATCTTGGAACCGATTTACCACAATTCCGAACGAGTTTAGAATTAGTTCATCTGACTTCCAAGAACTATGTGATTGATTATCCTATCAAATCACCATTAATGGGTTTCACGGTTCTACCAAAACACAAGGCTTCGGTTTTACCTCCATGTGGGTACTACGATCGGTCGCACTAGCTTTCCAAAAATTGGTTGACTAGTTACTAGGATCGGTTACCACATAATCATGGTATTTAACTTGTAATCGGTTGCACAAGTCATATGATCGGTTACCAATTACTAAGACTTGTTGTACCTCTTACAAGGATCGATTCCACATACTTGTGATCGGTTGCACCTCTTACTAGGATCGGTTCCCCAATGTAAAACATTGTTTCCTAGGACGAAATCTTCACCCATACCCATACATAATCACAATACCATTCATACGATTATGTCGATGTCTTATATACGAAGTTCAAAAGATAGGCGTTATACTTCGTATTATAATTCCTTAATACTATGTCTAACTAGAGTATAATCACTCACAGCTTTGCAGTTATGTTTTCAATATGCACGACTTAAAAAATACGTTAGTGTTTATGGGTAAAAACTGTTTCTGCTGGTTTTGGTAAATTTGGATGTGTTGATGAGAAACGAGCCTAAACCTTAAACAAATGCACTGCACCAGAGTAATTTAGATTCGAGAGATCAATCTATACAATCCTGGCCTAAACCAAGAAATGGTCGTTCCATTCTTGCTTCGGTAACAAAGTGAAGGAGAAGGGTTGGTCTTAGGGAGGGAAGCGAAGAAGGTGTTGAGACCATAATGGTTAATTCTAAAGGTGTAGTTATTTTATGACTTGTATCAGAATTTGGAACTGGCTTGCGGAATGTAAGCTATCAGTTCTTTGGTGTTTTCTGGATACTGTGTTGTTGTTAACCAAAACTCTTGTCGTTTGGTTGAAATAGGTAGAACCTATTTATACAAGTTATATTGAACGCACCCTGATCTCGTAGAAAGTTGGAATCATTGAGTGATGAAGAAGTGGGGTCGTGTGTAAATTCCAAAAAACCACGTTGCCACTATGAAGGAGATGGGTTAGTTTACACCCACTACTTCTTACCGCTACTAACTTCCCTGCTTTCTGACACTTTCTTATAATGGGCGTGTTGCACGCCGCACGCTGTAAACCGCCAGACCAATACCCTGATGAACACCCCCCAGTTTGTGACATGTTTGATGTCTCGAGTGTTTTCATG
Source organism: Papaver somniferum (assembly GCF_003573695.1). Lineage (NCBI taxonomy): Eukaryota > Viridiplantae > Streptophyta > Magnoliopsida > Ranunculales > Papaveraceae > Papaver > Papaver somniferum. The sequence goes on along the minus strand of NC_039360.1, from coordinate 186,555,434 downwards.
AAAAACATGTAGCAGGTTGCTATGTGTGGAAAGTCAAAGTCAGGAGACTTTCCACGAGAGAATAGCACGTGATGCTATTTGGCTTGTCTTAGTTGGTCTCCCAAAACTTTCCACAGGCCTGTCAATTTTGTGGCGAATTTGGACGGCTGAGATCGTAACTCATGATAAAGGGTGGCCATTGATTATGGCCACATTCTGTTGGCGCCTAATGGTAGCACAGTGGCGTCATTGGCACATGTCAATGGTGTAGTGGCATGTAGCGGCATGCTAGTGGCCTAATGGCGCCTGGCGTAGCCACGTTAGCTATTTTGGAATATTGGTGTTAGACCCAAATATGGCTCTGGCAACATTGGTTCTAGTTACCACATCAATCCCAATGATCTGGGTAGCATGATTTGGCTTGGTTGGCGCAGCAACTTCACTTAAATCAGGGTTGTAGGATCAGAATCTCGCAATGACGATGTTTCAGCGAAATTGTCAGTGACACCACACAACAACATCGCAGAACAATTTCAGAAATGATAAAATAAATGACGTCAGCTAAGATCACGAGAAAGATATGATAATCCTGCGAAATATTAGAGAGTTTGCGAAATTAACATCTGTAAGGTTGCGAGAATGTCGCAAACCATATCCGAAAATAAAGGACCGATTAGCTGTCATCCACTATGTATTTCCTTATAAATAGTCATCCGAGTTGTAAAGAAGAGAGAGATCTTTTTTGAGTAAGAAACAAGTAAATAGGAGAGAGAAAGTTCAGAGCAGAGATCCTTCTTGACTTTTTTATCTTTCTTGTAAGAACATTCACAAATTAATCAATAAAATTAAGAGTGTAAATCTAAAAATGAGCTGATCAACGATGAAATCATATGAGGGGTGTAGTGTAGGATTTCCTGCAACTACATAATGGCGCTAGAAACAGGGAAGTTGAAGATTATTCTAGAAAAAGCTAAAGATTGATATTGAGATTTGTGAAAATTTAAAGTGATTGATTAAGAATTTTTCATAATTTCTTGCAATACTGTTAGCATTGAAGAAATGGCTAGAAGAAGAAATACATCCGAACAACCGACTACTATTAGAAGAAGCAAAAAATTGCTGGAAGAGAAAGAAGTGAAATGGGAGAATCTACTAGAATGAGAAATAATAGAGAAAATCAAATTCAATCACCAATTCAACAAACACTAGTTCAAGAGAGGAATACAGATTATGACAGGTGAGCGTACACACTTGGCGATCAAATTCAGCAGAAGAAATAGAAGAAGAGCAACAAAATAGAAATTATAGACAGGAAGAGAGAAATCAAGAAGCATGAAGGAATAATTCATGGAGGTGAGGAAATTGGAGCGTTAGAAACATTGAGACGAAGAATACATGAAGAAAGAAGAGCTGAGGCAGAAGAGTGCGAATTTAACAAAAAATCACGAATTAAGGATGGAGAATATAAGACTACAGAATAGAAGATCGAGAAGTATTACAAAATCATATTCAAGATCGACTAGAAGAGAAATGAGGCGAAATTCACCCACAATCAATGCTGGAAACAATATTCAAGAAGAAATATCAAATCCTAATGAAGAATATCGCGAAAATAGAGAAAGAACTGATGATCGTTACATTCCACAAAATGAAACTTTTGATGATGGGAAATTGGAGGAAATCAAGAGAACGGCAAAATCAGAGACAAAATAACCAAGATGGCGAAGGAAATCAAGAGGAAGGAAGAAGAATTTTACATGTGAGAGAAACTCAAAGAAATCAACAGACAATTGAAGAAGAAATTGAAAGACATAATGCTGAACAAGCACGTTTAATCTGCGAACGTGAAAGATTGAGAGCGGAAATGGAAGAACAAGAGCTTCAGGAGACAATTCGCCAGAACAATCATGACAATCGAGAAAGAAGGCGTACACAAAACCGGAATAACGATAATCTCAATGAGGAGTATGATAGAGTAAAGAGAATGGCTGAAAGACAGCGAATTGAATTGATAAGAAATGAACAAAATTATGGAGGGGAAAATGAAAGACATCATCATTTGCGAATTCAAGATAGGATGAGGAAGAGAATCAGAAGAAGACGAGATGAGGATAATGAAGAAGAGATACAAAATTTCGCAAGAGAAGATAGACGTGAACAGAAGAAGAGAAGCAAAATTAAAGAGACCAATGGTCAAGATTCAGGTGTAAATAAACAAATCTTGAAAGAATTAGAAGAAATGAGAGGAATGCTAAATAACAGGAGAAGTAGGTAGAAGACAATTGGATGAAGCAATAGAAGAAGCTGCGAAAACTCCATTTACAAGGGAAGTACAATTAGGAGGAATACCACCGAAATGCAATTTGCCCGCATTAACCAGCATTTTTGATGGAACAACTTGTGCAATTCACACATTAAAGCTTATGTGAGGTGCATGTTACAATGGGAAAATCATGATGCGGTATTGTGCAAATATTTCGCATCCAGCTTAACAGGAGAAGCGTTAAAATGGTTTGAAGGTTTACCAAAGAATACAATAACCTCCTTCAATCATTTGCAGACACATTCTTGGGAGCATATATAAGTAATAATTCCTCACGACCTGGTATAGAAGATGTGTTTGGATTAAAACAAAGGATTGGCGAAAGTTTGAAACACTTGACTAAAAGATGGAGAACTATGTGTAGCGAAATGGCTGGCCGTGTAGATGAGAGATATCTCATATTATCATTTATCAATGCTATGTTTGCAACAAACCTATTGTATGTCCAAATTTTCAGAGTCAAGAATACGATTACAATGACTGAATTGCGAGAACTTCAAGAAGAATACATTGCTCTAGAGGAAAGACAAAATGAAATGGAATCATATCCAGTTGCGAACACCAGCTCACAAACAGCGAATGCAAGCTTATTACCCAAGCTAATAAACACAGTGGCGAATACTTCGCAAGTACAACAAGAGAAGGTGACAAGTAACAATCAGCAGAAATTGGTAGCTATGGGAGCCGAGATCAAGAAGAGTATGAAAGAGAAAGAAATTTCTACAATCGTGGAGGAAATAACAAGATTCAAAGACTCGATCAACCGCAAGAAACTTATGGAGGTCAAAGACCAAAACTTAATAGAGGACAAGGAGGTCACAAGGTAATATGGGAAGAAATCAAGATGCCACCTCTAAATGCAAGTGTGGAGAAGATATGGGAAGCTATAATTTGATGGAGAATATACCAACACCATGGAACATGGGAACGGAACCACCTCCAAACCACAGAAGTCATGAATTTTGTTCTTATCATCATTTTCATGGACATACCACAAACGATTGCAGAAATGTAAAGAGAATTATTTTGAGAATGATAGATCAAGGAAAACTAAACGACTTTCTGGTAGGGCATCCACAATCTCAACCATTACCACCACCAGAACATCACAAAGTGAATACGATGAAAAAGAAAGAAACATTCTTCATAGAAGTTGGTGCAAAAGCAAAAAATCTATTCTGTCACTCTATCGTACATTCATATAAGACAATTGAAGATTTTCATGATAATGTTTTGAGTAGAGTGTTCGCAAGAGATAATGATGGAAGAGAAATTATGAATATTGCGAAAATCTCGCCACTAGAGGAATGGCAGAAACAGATCATTTCTTTTACGCAGAAGAAATTCCCGAAGGAGAAGAGGTGCATGACAATCCATTGGTAATAAAATTAGAAATTAATCCAAAACCGAAAGAAGATGAGGATGATGAAGCTGAAGATTCATGGGCAATCAATAGAATTCTAGTCGATACTGGAAGCTCTGTGAACATCTTATTTTATCATACTTATAAAACCATGGGTGGAAGAGATGATGATCTTATACCATCAACATATAAGATATATGGTTTTAATGGTACTGCTAACAAGCCTAAAGGGGAGGTTACTATGCGAATTCCATTGAAGGGAATATCTTCTGAAATCTCATTCTGTGTCGTTGATGTAGAATCACCCTACAATGCGTTAATTGGTCGACCTTGGCTACATGGGATTCTAGGTGTAGCTTCAACTTTCCACCAATGCATCAAATTCCCTCACCCCAATGGTGTAGGAATCATAAAGGGAGATTGGGTGAAGGAAAGAGATGTTACGAAACTGAGATAGAATCTTGCGAAGGAAGAGCAAACAAGAAGGAAAACTGGCGACACAAAATCAAAGATACAAAGAAGTGAGAGGTTGATGGTGGATACAATCGAAAGAAAGGAGAAGAGATGTTGCGAAATTAATGCTAGCTCAGAATAAAAATGATGAACCACTACCAAGGAAGCAGTAGCAGAAAATAATAAAGAAGCAGAGGATGGCAAAGGTAATAAAAACAAGAAATGTATGAATGATTAAGTTGTTGCGATAATCTCGCAATAAGTAAAATTCTCAAAAATACATTTGATTGAACAACAAAATTGAGATTGCGAAATTCAGATACAATATAATGATTTGCGAGACTCTCGCAGAGATAATGAATTTTACAGAAAATAATCAGAGAAGAATGACAAAAGAGAAAGAGGCGAACCTTTATGGCGTACACCCTAGTTCGCGAATACAATTTCGCAAGAGGAAATGTAAGACCTAAAGTACGTCATATGGGGGTACCTGCATGCTCAGGGAAAGGCTACACCGCCACCGGAACCTGAGTCATGGAGATTTGGGGTCAATGAAGCCCATCCGGGAGAGGCACCTTGGATTCTCAACTTAAGCATATGACTTAGGTTGGGCGACTAAGGTAATAAGGACTCTCCCAAGGAGTGCAGATCTGATCAAGGCGCCGAGGTACACGGTTGAGTCAAGAGTGCCAGGGACGTTTGAAGCGTACTTGCCATTCTTGACAAGTCTTGGCTTATACTGCTCGGCCTGAAGAAAACCCACTTAGGGTGCAGTCTCGTAACCATAAACCCTATAGGTAAAAGGGATAAGAGGCTGCGAAAACAACTGGTTGTTGTTAAGACTGGATGGGAGGAGCTAACCTTGTATGGTAGAAGTACGCCTCCTTGAAGGGGCAACCAGGGGGGAGATAAGGGCGGCACCCTCCATTAGGAGCTGATAAGTGTCTTAAGACGCAAATGTCATAAGGCTTTTTATTCGCAAGGATATTAAGGCTTGTCATATTTGTGCAACAATCCTGAAGAGGCAATAATACAAAAGAAAAAGATAAGACGAGATCAATGGGTTTTCGCATGAAAGTGCGAAGACGTCCTGCGATTTCGTCGCAAGACGGCAATGTCATGGGGCTTTATTTTCGCAAGAATATTTAGGCCTGTCATATTGTCGCAACATTCCTGAAGAGGCCATAATACAAAAGAAAAAGTTAAGGCAAGATCAATGGGTTTTTGCATGAAAGTGCAAGGACGTCCTGCGATTTTGTCGCAATGACAAGAGGTGGCATAATAAGACCTTTAATTAGGAAGGAAAAATAAGACCACACAGGAATGAGATTTTGAAAAGAAACAAAATTCACTTCGCATAAGATTGCGAAGTTATACAATAAGAATTTTTTTATGAAATCTCTCATTTGGATTCAAATAACAGAGGCAAGTATGGGAATGTATGAAATTAGAAAATGTTATTTGTCTCCATATGATAGATTTACTCAAAATTCAAGAATTAATGATTATATTGATTAATTGTATTGCAAAGAAGAATTGTTTTAATTTATGCAGGTCAAAATGAAAGAAACACAAATATACAGAAAGAAGAAATAAATGTACAAGTATTACAAAGAATCAAAGAAAGAAGTAAAGACTATTTCTTGGTTAATCCTTCATTATCTTCATCAGACTTGTTTCCTTCTTCGTCTGCGTCAGAATCTTCATCACCATCAGAACTTCCATCACTATCAGATTCTTCATCGTCAGCTTCGCTATCAGAGATAATCAAACTGGGAGTATTCTGTGGGATTTCTTCTAAAAGACAAGGATAATCAGAATGTGGGATATTATGATCATCACAAACCATTTGGATGGTTTGATTGCGAAAATGCATAGCGTCATTCTTAAAATTCGCAACAGTGATCTTGATTTGGTTCTTTAATCTAGAATACTTGTCGTTGCGAGAAGAAAGATTCTTTGCGAGTTCTTCCTTTTCAGCTTCAAGTTCTTCAATCCTTTCACGATATTTATTCTCAGAATCTTCGAACAAAAGACAATTAATTATTAACTTGATGAAAATTCATAAGGAGCAAAAGATTAGTAAAGAAGAGCAATTAGCAACCTTCTTTGTCAGAAATCATATCTCTAATCAAGGCTGTATGTTCAACTTGGAGACTAACATTTACGCCTAAATCTTTTCTAGCATCATCTAAAATTTTCGCAGCCAAACAAATTCATCCTCACTACGTATGAGAAGACGAGAACGAATTTGATTTTCCCTTTCGCAGAGTTCAGTATTCTTGCGGTTAGCTTCATCTGGCTCAAGTTGAACTTCAAGGAGAGCCTCTTGGAATTTCGCCAAAGCCTTGGCACCTTGATCAGAGATACGATCCTTATCATCTATGAGACCGCTAATTTTGGTTCTTAACTCATTGTTTTTATCTTTGGAATCAATAAGGAGACGCTTAAATCTGTTGGCTAAGCCTAACTAAACTGGATCTATGATCAATTTCTAAGAGGCGAAATTTAGATCTAAGTTCATTTAGAGAAAGAGATGAAATTCTATCATTTGAGAAGCTATTTAAGGAATTGTTAAGACGTTCACGAAGGGTATCATTATCCAAGGCATTAGGAAATGAGCGAAGAAGGGTAGCTTCATCAGAAAGACCATAAATGTCTGCAAAAAGGATCATTTAAATAAGATAAAACAACAGGATGAATGAATAAGGGGAAAAGAGAAAAATAACATACCGTAAAGCTTATTATTAGCTTGCTGAAGACTAGAGATTTTATTCTTATACGAAGAAGAATCAATTTCTAATTGTCTATTTTTCTCGCGAAGACTTTTAACTTCAGCTTCAAGTTCGTCATTCTTTTTGCGAAATTGAAGATTTTTCTTTTCAAGATTTTCGCGTCTTCTCTCTTGATCTGAGGCAACAACAAAAGAAGCTTTTCCAGCCTGCGAAAAGATATAAAAAATATTAATGTAGAAAGAAATTTTGAGTCATAACAATGAAGAAGTAAAAGGATAAAAGTATACCAGACTATTGAGAGAATGCAAGAAGTCGGGAGTCACTGATCTAGAAACTCCAGAAGAGAGCTATCACCATCTAGTAAAGGGACATCTCAAAGGGTAGCGAGAGCTTTGCAAGGATTCGCGAATTGGCTATCTCCCATTCCTTGTAGAGAATCAGAAAAGAGGCCAGAAAGCTTAGCCATAGATGATTCGGGTGGAGAATCTTCAGTTGCAACAAGATCATCGTTATCCTCATCACCCTTGTCACTTTCAGAATTTTAGTTAGGAGGAACATTTGAAGGAGAAGAATAACGAACTTTCCTTTTCTTTGGAGGAGAACCAGTTGTTTTTTCCCTGCGAAGGGCAGCTTTACCTTTATCACCAATCTTCGCAGCATCAGCAGATTCTTCTACTTCAGCAATAATCTTCACACACAGATAGAAATAAGAAATGGAAGCATGGAAGTAACAGTACTATTTAAAATCATAAGAGAAAATTTCTTACCTCATCTGTGTATGAGCGAAGAGCTAACAGAGTACTAGATTTCCCAGTCCTGTTATAACTATCCTTCAGTTTTTGGATCTGCGGAATGTCGCAAGAGTTAGTGAACAAAATAGTAAAAATCGATAAAGAAATATAAAATGAGTTAAAGGGGAGAAACATACCTATTTCTCCTTCTCGGGCCAAGAGAAAACCCAAGGTTGATATGCAGCGAGATTCGCAGGAAGAACATTTGACCCAGCAATGTAGGGTCCCTTTAACATTAAAGGAAAAACACACCATTTATCATCTTTGGATTGGCGAGGAGTTGTGTTTTTACCAGAATTCCGATCAATATCTTGCATAAGAATTTTGGCTTCATCAATGTTATCTTTCCTTTTTAAGCGAATACCCCAGCGAGTATTCTCTTTCTTCATGGAGATAAGTTCGTAGTTCTCAAAGAAATTCGCCACTGTATACTTATCAACAACTATCTATAGGTTTGCGAACTTTGGATCCCTAAGTTCTTTGGAGTAAAGAGATCCTCTACCAGCACCACGATTAGCGAACTCTAGCATCAGATGGATGCAGTCCCCACTCAGTTGGAAGACGGCTCGCAAATATCCCGAATGAGCGAGAATTTCATAAAATAAAGGAAGATCTGGGTTATAAAGAGGAATAGGGAGACATGCGAGAATCCGACCCAGCGAAATTATGATTGATTGATCATCATAATATTTATCAGAGAAAAGCTTGACAGAAAGAATTGATTTGGCATTCTCACCAGGAATGGTGGAGAGTGTGAAACCTTTATCAGCAAGATCTTTTTGGACATCTTGTAAATTCTTCTCATATCTATGACCACTTGGAGCCATGTTTGAATATAGAGTATGGGAATATATAAAAGTAAAAGGATTGAAGGAAGAAAAAAATTTACAGCAGCAGAATTTGCAGAAGAATAACAGAGTTGCAAAGATGAGAGAATAAAAATAGAAGAGAAAGTAAAAAGAAAAGTGGAAAAGGGGGGGGGGTAAGAAGAGTATATAAAGGAGATTTTTTACTCGAAGAAATAAACACCATTAAGACGAAGAGAGTGAGCGGTTGAAAAGCAGAGGTTACAGAAGACGTGTCAAGAAATAAATGGAAGAGAGAGTACGTGTGATAAATGTGGAATATGAAAAGATGAATAGCTGCGGCATTTCTCACATCATTCTTTACTTTGTAGAGAAGATATGAGAAGAGGCAAAATGTAGGATTAGAATATCGCAATGACGGTGTTTCAGCGAAATTGTCAGTGACACAACACAACAGCGTCGGAAAACAATTTCATAAATGATAAAATAAATGATGTCAGCTAAGATCACGAGAAAGATATGATAATCCTGCGAAATATTAGAGAGTTTGCGAAATTAACATCTGTAAGGTTGCGAGAATGTCGCAAACCATATCCGAAAATAAAGGAAAGATTAGTTGTCATCCACTATGTATTTCCTTATAAATAGTCATCCGAGTAGTAAAGAAGAGAGAGATCTTTTTTGAGTAAGAAACAAGTAAATAGGAGAGAGAAAGTTCAGAGCAGAGATCCTTCTTGACTTCTTTATCTTTCTTGTAAGAACATTCACAAATTAATCAATAAAATTAAGAGTGTAAATATAAAAATGAGTTGATCAACAATGAAATCATATGAGGGGTGTAGTGTAGGATTTCCTGCAACTACAAGGGTTTGGCATGTTGAAACCCTAATTAGTGCGTGTGACATGCGGCCTCGGCATGGTGACGCTTTTTTTGCAAACGACGCCATAGTCATGCCAAAGGAACTATAGTAAGGCCATAATGTGGAAACAACCACATGAGCAAGAGTTGCTATGATATGGAGCCATTCCATGGGATTTCTTGGGTCCCGCATGGCTCGTGGCATGTTGTGGGGCCCAAAGTGGCGTGATTTGAGCTACAACTGGAAATTAGGGTCTTGGTTAATGCGCCTAAAGTAGAGTCGTGCTTCTGACTAGAAAACCCTAATTTAAGCACATCATGGCGTTGGCCACGAACAAGAGGTAGGTTAGCACGTAGGGCGTTATTTACGGCACGTTGGCACGATCAGCATGCTACTGCGGCAAAGTGGCACATTTGGCATGTCTGGCATGTTCGACATGCTACTGCGGCAAAGTGGCACGTTTGGCATGTTTGGCATGCCAATTAGCGTATTGGCGTGACTTTTGGAAAGCTAATTTGGCATTGTGACCTTCTGGCGCAACTTTGCCTCTTTTGATACTGTGGTAGGTTTAGAGTGACCTGATTGGTCAAAAAAAGAGGGGTCGGCCAAGCATGGGCGTGGCCACACTTCTGGTGTGCATTTGGAGGATTTAAAGCGACCTGATTGGTCGATGAGAAATAGGGCCGGCAAGTATGGGCCCATCCACAACTCATGTGTGTGTGGCGGGTTTAAGGAGACCTGATTGGTCGACATGAAATAGGGGTCGGTTCGAGCAGCATGGGGTGTGTCCACTTGCAAGTGGCGCCGGATGACCTATGGCATGGCCACACCTTCCTTTGTTGCTTATCCTATTCCGCGACTCCTTTTATTCCTTCTTTTCTGATTTAAGGTAGGATTTTGCACATACTAATCCATCGCGGATTAATTACCTAGTCCGCCTAGGCTTAATTTCGACAGGCAAGGTCTAATATACTGCGCAAAGCGCAAAACCCTAATTTTTGCAAATTAGTCAGGGTAATATCTGAATCTTGTGAATTATCACAAAATTGATTGAATTATATGTATTGACACAAAGTTCTTTAAGTTCATTGCCAGAGAGCAGTATTCTTTCTGATTAAATACTTTATGCAAGGACCTTAACCTTGATACTTAGAAATTCGTGCTACTCTGTTACAAGTGAACACAAATTGTCATGCCATATCAACATTAAGGATTCAGCCGGGGAACATAGCACAAAAAGCATTCAAAGAAACTTTATATTAACTGAGTAATACATGCAAGGTGCCAAAATTTACAGAATATCTGGGATTGTTGCTACATGCACCATTATGGATAAATTTCATGTGAATATATTGAGTTGCTCAATAAATGCGCCAGTGAAGAGGTTGAAAACTCGTCACTTTTACATGGTTCCGTTTCTTTGCAGAGTGACGACACATTGAATGCAGGGTTTTACAAATTTAGCCCTGAACTAAAAACCACCATCAACACTAAGTCCCCTGCTTAGCACGTAACAATGGCATTGTTGCGGGGTAAGCATGAGATGGTGACAGACAAGAGTAAAATCGAAAGGGAAAGACATGAAGAGATTGCCAGAAAAATTCGACTAACCTTTGGAAGGAGGCATGAGTAGTCTATGATCCTTGTGCTGGTGGCTTGGTGTATTTCCGGCTTGGCCACAAGGTGTTGGCAATGGTTTGGGCGTAGAGATTTTCTTCCCGGAACGTTGGCGCCAATTTGGGCCATGGGGCTGATGCTGACGCTACAACTTCCTCCACGGACCATTGATGCTGGCGCTGCGACTTTGGCAGCGAAGCGGTGATGATGGCGCTGCAACTTCAGCCACAGAGCGGTAATGATGCGCTGCAACTTCAAACACATAGCAGTAGTGATGGCATTTCTACTTCAACCACAGAGCGGTAATGATGGCGCTGCTACTTCAACCACGGAGCGGTAGTGATGGCGCTGTGGAGCGTTACAAGTCTGTGTGGCTGGTGATCTTGGCACGCTGCTAGTTAGGTCATGGAGCGGCGATCTTCGTGCGCTGCTTGTTCGGCTCTGGAGCGGTGATTTGGTGCGCTGCTTGTTTGGCTATGGAGTGGTGATCTTGGCGCGCTGCTTATTCGACTATGGAGTGGTGATCTTGGCGCGCTGCCTGTTCGATAATGAAGCATGAGTGTGGTGCGCCCAGTCATCTATTCCCGTCCATGTAGCAAGAAGGAATCCTTCTTCTGTTCAAACTCTAGAAACTCCGTTCGTATGAAAAGGGGTATCGACCCTCTTTTTTTTTTGTTGCTCGTCTGGCTCCATGCTTTCGTGTGCAGCGTATGGCTCCTCTTCATCATTTGTTAGCTGTGGTAGAGCGATCATTAACGACAACAAAACATTCTCCAATAGTTATAATCAGCAGCAAGGCGAGCCAGGAGAACTCAAGGTAGGTGCTCTCTCCTATTTTGCACATGTAGCCACCCAACAGTACCATCGATCTTCTCCAGAATGTGTAAGAAGGTTCTGACTCCAGAAGAATGAGTATCTAACCTCTCCAGTGGATTTCAAAATTTACCAAACTCCATTGCACTTTTGGGATAGATGGATGAAATATATGCTCGGCAATGATCATGTCAGGGCTAATCTTGGAGATTGTGGTTGCGTTGTTGGTCCATCCTTGACTTTAGGTTATTTGGTGCCTGGACTTTCTGATTGCGATGATGATCTGTTGTGGATGCTTGTGTTGTCGAAGTCTTCCAGAGCCATTGGGTAAAATAGATGAGTTGAGAGGCGTTCCGTTGCCGATGTGCTGCTATCAAGTCTTCAAGGACTTCGTTCCAAGCGACATCCTTTGGACCATCTTATGAGTCTTGGACTATTGTATGAAATGGGATGCGATGAACAGTCCCCAGTTATACTTCTGTTAGATCCGATGGCGTGTCCGGATATGTGAATGTATCTTTGTGGCGTGCTTTTGGAATCTTTGATGCACGTGTACGACTTCATGTTGAGAAATTCCTGCGGCTCATAAAGCTTAGACAGTGATGATTTTGAAATCAGAAATAACCTGGCTGAGGGAAGTGAAGGCATCCCATGCTGGTAGTCCCCATGTGTAATTATCCTGAGCCTATTTTATCGCGGAAGATGTGCTTCTACTGCATTCACTGGTAAGGTGGTGACTGCGTTTAAACTTCTAAACCTGAAGGAGGCTTCAGTCCCCAAGTGTAGCCTACTTTAATTGCATCGCCTTGAATCCACGCCTATGGGATTTGGTACAAGCTTATTCTACTCTCCTGGATGTGATTCTGGGATGCTTGGAACATCACATGGACGAAACATTCTGGATAACGAAAAGGTAGAAGTGAGAAAGTTATGTCGTTAATCGTGGCTCCCTCTGTCTTTTCAAGAAAAATGTTTCAGCCGCGTCTCTGGAGTTATCTCATGAATGCTTAATTATTGTCGGGTATGGACCGCGATGATCAGTCCCCAGTCGCACCTCTCTTCGGTCACTGAAGTTGTTTTCTCTGAATAGGCTTGGGATCCGTCGTGGGCCTCGTAAAGTGTTGCAGGCGCCTTCTAGACGGAGAGGTGATGATATCCTTACATTACACCTTTGAAGAGTAGATGACCTTGTCGTGGATATGACTTTTGGGTTGAGCGTGTCTCCTGATCTTTGACAATTAAGGGATTCTGTGTAGAGCCTCAGTCCCCAAGTTTGGTTTACATGTTTCTATCTTGTATGGTCGGTGAGTTGACCATGATAAAGATATCATCTTGCATCCGTACTGGTGACTCCATTACTCCTTCCATGTGAAACTAAAATATGGAGAAGTATGGATTACCTTTGTAGTGGTTGTTGCTGTGGTAAAGCTCTGGCTGGTATCAACAAACGAACGTCAACAGTTCTTGGCATCAAAATAGACTACATTGTCGTGGGAACCAAAATAGGTTGGATGTAATTGCATGGGCGTCCATGGATGCAAATGGATTGGATGGATGCGTAGGCGAGTAAACTATCCACGACCACGAGCTTTGGAGAGATGGATCAAAAAGTGGCCACAACTACGAACCTTAGCTGGTTGTGATCACGATCCTTGACAGGGAGGAATGGAGACTTCTGGAGAGAACGTTGAAGCGGCTTCTGGAGCGAAACGTTGAAGAGGCTCCTTCTGAGTTGTGGCCATGTCCGCCTGAGTTTTGGCAAGAACTTCCTGTCTCTCCATTAAATCAATAATGGTACTGGGAAGGTTGGTTTCCTATGGCTCCTCCAGTTTCTCGTCCTAACGAAGAAGTGGTGGGAGACATGGTGATGATTGGAGGCGTCATGATCGAAGAAATATTAGGAGTAGCGGCGGCTCTGGCTCTGGTAATAAGAGGCATCACGTCAGAGGGGATGCTTCCGGTGTTGTTGGTGTTGGTGGTAGAGGATGTAACGCCATGGGACGTGTTGACTGCGCTTGCGGATGGTACATTGGTGTTAGCATTCCTTTTTTTCTCTCACCCGATATGGCCACATACTCTATTCGCTTAGGGGTCTCTCCACAAAACCGAATTTTCAGGTTGCAAATTAGAGTTTATTGTGTGACGCAATCCTGGCCGCGAGAAGTCCCCAGTCATCCTTTATTGTCTCTGTAACATCTCTATGTCGATTCGCGGCAAGGCGGAGAACCTGCAGTCCCCAGGCGTAATTCCCCCTTAATCAATCTTTTCCTGGACAATGCGCTTCAGAGCGTTGCATCCGTTGGTAGGATGATGAATAAACCTGTGATAGTGGCAATATCTTGAATCTAGAATCTCCTGATCAGTTGGTGGACCCCCTACCAGGGGTAGTTGGACTACTCCCTCTCGTACCCATATTTCCAGTAACTCTATAACTCTTCTGATAGGCAACGGGAAGCGTGGATATTTTGAGTCTGGCTTCTCCCGCATCAGTAGTTGTTGTGGCGTAAATTCTTGCAGGCTTTGGCATGATGCCCTCTTTGAGGGAGGAACTGACGCTTGAGCGATCATTGATTCATGAGAGGACCATTTACTTCTACCGTATTGCTGAAAGGTAATTTCTCTTGAGGGGCCTGCGTCAGCGAAGGCGACACGTGATGACTGAGCTGGATATTGTTCATTGGCGCAATGTTCGTTTCCATAAGCGTCTTGGTAGATTTCCCCCTCTTCAGGTGCTTCTCTTTTTAGCAAAACAGTTGTGGTTGCGGACTGTTGGACAACTTTTTGAACTTCTGCGAGGGTTTGGAGATAAATGTTTTCCAGCAAGGCTTCATAGGCAGGCTCTTTACCTTTTTCTTGCATATGTTATGGCGCACCTGGAAAGTATCCTCCCCTGGTCTTGTGAAATTGTCTTGGCTCTCTGTGTTGGCAGAATCCAATTGGTCGCTCTTCTGCTTCTCCTTTATGATGTGGCTAGTGCTCCGTCAGCATCCTCATTGGTAGAGGCGTAGGCTTTAGCCAAATATTTAACATACTTCATATTACTCTTGAAATTGGTGGGATCCTTCGGATAAGCCTATGCTGATTCTTTCCAAAATCGGCTTATTATACTCTTCAGGATACGAAGCGTCTCGTTTTGCCGCCAGATAATATCGACTTGGAAGGAAACCATATCCTCTAGCATTTTTGTCATGTCTTCCATGGTAGTTGGCTTCCAGTTATTCATTGCTTTTGCAAGTTTCGAATGACCCGAATACATCTGGAAAAAATCTTTGACTGAAATGGGTTTCAATTAGCGGTTGAATTGGGCCTAAAACCAATTGGGATGTAAAAGAAATTGAGAATTGAATTTGCAACCGAGATATTTAATCTCCCACTGTGGTCGCCAGTTGTTTATGGGTAAAAACTGTTTATGCTGGTTTTGGTAAATTTGGGTGTGTGGATGAGAAACGAGCCAAAACCTTAAACAAATGCACTGCACGGGAGTACTTTAGATTCGAGATATCAGTCTGTACAATCCTGGCCTAAACCACGAAATGGTCGTTCCATTCTTGCTTCGGTCACAAAGTGAAAGAGAAGACTTGGTCTTAGGGAGGGAAGCGAATAAGGTGTTGAGACCAGAATGGTTAATTCTGAAGGTGTGGCTATTTTATGACTTGTATCAGAATTTGGAACTGGCTTGCGGAATGTATGCTATCAGTTCTTTGGTGTTTTCTGGATATTGTGTTGTTGTTAACCAAAACTCTTGTCGTTTGGTTGAAATATGTAGAACCTAATTATACAAGTCATATTGAACGCACCCTGATCTCGTAGAAAGTGGGAATCATTGAGTGATGGAGAAGTGGGGTCGTGTGTAAATGCCAGAAAACCACGTTCCCACTACGAAGGAGACGGGTTAGTTTACACCCACTACTTCTTGCAGCCACTAACTGCCCTGCTTTCTGACACTTTCTTATAATGGGCGTGTTGCACGCCGCACGTTGTAAACCGCCAGACCAATACCCTGATGAGCATCCCCCAGTTTGGAAATGTTTGACTTCTCGAGTGTTTTCATGGAAAACATGTAGCAGGTTGCTATGTGTGGCAAGTCAAAGTCAGGAGACTTTCCACGAGAGAATAGCACGTGATGTTATTTGTCTTGTCTTAGTTGGTCGTCCAAAACTTGCCACATGCCTGTCAATTCTATGGCGAATTTGGACGGCTGAGATCGTAACTCATGAGAAAGGGTGGCCATTGATTATGGACACATTCTGTTGGCGCCTGATGGTAGCACAGTGGCGTCATTGGCACATGCCAATGGTGTAGTGGCATGTAGCGGCATGCCAGTGGCATAGTGGCACCTGGCGTAGCCACGACAGCTATTTTGGCATATTAGTGTTAGACCCAAATATGGCTCTGGCAACATTGGTTCTAGTTGACACATCAATCCCAATGCTCTGGGTAGCATGATTTGGCTTGGTTGGCGCAGCAACTTCGTGTAAATTAGGGTTTGGCATGCCGAAACCCTAATTAGTGCGTGTGGCATGCGACCGCGGCATGGTGACGCTTTTTGTGCAACCGACGCCATAGTCATGCCAAAAGGAAGTATAATAAGGCCATAATGTGGAAACGGCCACTGGAGCAAGAGTTGCTATGAGTGGCTATGATATGGCGTCATTCCTGGGGTTTCCTGGGTGTCGTATGGCTCGTGGCATGTTGTTGGGCCCAAAGTGGCGTGATTTGAGCCACAACTGGATATTAGGGTTTCGTTAATACGCCTAAAGAAGAGTCGTGCTTCTGACTAGAAAACCCTAATTTAAGCACATCATGGCGTTGGCCACGAACAAGAGGTAGGTTAGCACGTAGGGCGCTATTTACGACACATTGGCACGATCGACATGCTACTGCGGCAAAGTGTCATGTTTGGCATGTTCGACATGCTACTGCGGAAAAGTGGAACGTTTGGCATGCCAATTAGCGTATTGGAGCGGCTTTTGGAAAGCCTATTTGGCATTGTGACCTTCTGGCGTAACTTTGCCTCTTTTGATACTGTGGTAGGTTTAGAGCGACCCGATTGGTCGAAAAAAGAGGGTCCGGCCAAGCATGGGCGTGGCCACACTTCTGGTGTGCATGGAGGATTTAAAGCGACCTGATTGGTCGATGGGAAATAGGGTCGGCAAGTATGGGCCTAGCCACAACTCATGTACGTGTGGCGGGTTTAAGGCGACCTGATTGGTCGACAGGAAACAGGGGCCGGTTCGAGCAGCATGGGGTGTGGCCACTTGCAAGTGGCGCTGCCTGGCCTATGGCATGACCACACCTTCCTTTGTTGCTGCTCCTATTCCGCGGCTCCTTTTATTCCTTGTTTTCTGATTTTAGGCAGGATTTTGCACATACTAATCCATGGCGGATTAATTACCTAGTCCACCTAGGCTTAATTTCGACAGACAAGGTCTAATATACTGCGCAAAGCGCAAAACCCTAATTTTTTTCAAATTAGTCAGGGTAATATCTGAATCTTGTGAATTATCACAAAATTGATTGAATCATATGTGTTAACACAAAGTACTTTAAGTTCATTGCCAGAGAGCGGTATGCATTCCGATTAAATACTTTATGCAAGGACCTTAACCTTGATACTTGGAAATTCGTGTTACTCTGCTGCGAGTGAACAGAAATTGTCATGCCATATTAACATTAAGGGTTCATCCGTGGAACATAGCACAAAAAGCATTCAAAGAAACTTTATATTAACTGAGTAATAAAGGAAAGGTGCCAAAATTTATAGAATAACTGGGATTGTTGCTATATGCACCACTCTGGATAAATTTCATGTGAATATATTGAGTTGCTCAATAAATGCGTCAGTGAAGAGGTTGAACACTCGTCACTTTACATGGATCCTGAAAAATCGGGGGTCTAACAACACCACCCAATATTTCGCTTAGCAATCTGTATGGACTAACTCCGAAATACTTTGCTAGAGAATCAACTAGACAGTCAGACTCAATCTAGATAAAAGTATCTCAAGGAGTTAATATGTCTCTCTTGATTTGATTTTTACTCAAGCTAAAAACAATAGCGAGTCTTTATCAAATACAAGGAATACTTGGACGGTACCAAAGACCAATGTCCAAGGATCAATCAATATCAATCAACAACCAAAGGTTGGATTTCTAATTGTTGATCACGGACGCACAACCTGTATTATTTAAATTATATAAAATATAATGCGGAAAATAAATAACACAGACACCAGAAATTTTGTTAACGAGGAAACCGCAAATGAAGAAAAACCCCGAGACCTAGTCCAAATTGAATACACACTGTATTAAGCCGCTACAGACAATAGACTACTGCAAACTAACTTCGGACTGGACTACAGTTGAACCCCAATCAGTCTCCCACCGATCCAAGGTACAGTTGTACTCCTACGCCTCTGATCCCAGTAGGATACTGCGTACTTGGTTCCCTTAGTTGATCTCACCCACAACCAAGAGTTGCTGCAACCCAAAATCACATACTTGATAATAAACAGATCTGTCTCACACAGAAAAGTCTATCAAAGGATAAATCTGTCTCCCACAAATAAACCCTAGGTTTTGTTCCGTCTTTGGATATAAAATCAAGGTGAACAGGAAGCAATTGATAATACGGTCTTATATTCCCGAAGAACAGCCTAGCTTAATCAATCACCTCTCTAAAATCCTTCCTGACTACACAAGCGGATTGTCGAGGAATCACAAACAGTGAGACGAAGATGTTTGTGACTTTTTTATCTTTCCTATCGGAGAACTCTCACAATCTCAAGCCAATCAATCGAATGTACACGTATGATAGAAGATGCAAGATCAGATCACACAACTACGATAAAGTAGTATCGGTCTGGCTTCACAATCCCAATGAAGTCTTTAAGTCGTTAACCTGATTTTAGAGAAGAAAATCAAAGGTTAATGGAGATCGACTCTAGCGGGCGCACTAGTAGCACACATACGTGTGGGGATTAGTTTCACAATGCTAGATGTCTCCTTTATATAGCCTTCAAATCAGGATTTTTCCTTAGGTACAAAGCAATCCTTATTCACCGTTAGATGAAAACCTGATTTAGATTCAATCTAATATTTCTCAACTGCTAGATCGAAAACTTAGCTTGTCACACACACTTGGGTAGACGTTTACTGGGTTCGTGAAAACCATGCCCAAACGTGTACGTGTATGTTGGTTCAACATAGTAACCCAAAAGATTAACCATATGAGCATTTCATATTAACCTTGTTCTTCTTCACCATAACTAGTTCAATTGACTCAAATAAACTAGTTAAAGAGTTGTTCAATTGCTATGAGATCTTATGTAACTACACAAGACACAATTGAAACAAAGATGATTCGATTCGATTGAATCGTCTCATGAACATTATACCCACGGTTTGCATAAAGCATTCCTTAGTAATTTAATGTTTCGTGTTCAGAGCACATCTTTAGATCATAACCACTTAAGTTCACAAACAAGTTCGCGGACTTGAGTTAATCGATTGAGTTTTCCAAACTCAGCAGAAATTCTCGGAAAGAGAACTTCCGCCTGTTCGCGGACTGAGTTCGCGGACTTAGCACACAAATGAATTTGGAAAATCCAGCAGAAATTATCGGTCGAGAACTTCCGACAGTTCGCAGACTGGGCAAGCCAATTCCACAATCCTCCCGATTTCTCTTGATCAACAAATTTCGAAAACTCCGGTTCAAGGAATACATGGTTATGTAATCTAAACTTTCATTTCAATCATTGAGACATTCTCAGAGGACGCTATGTAGCTGTTCTTCACAGACCGATTCACGTCAGATCAATTCTCAAAGTGATTGAAACTTTTCATGACTTTCGTCACTAGGTGAAGATAAACTTGATCAAAGCGAAACGCTTTACCAATACACGATTTCGAGATAAAAGATAAGCAATGAATGCTCAACTCGAAATATCAAATGTGTATGATCTGGTCTATATAGCATACGACTTTTGTCTCATAAGAAGTAGGAGATAGAAGAGATAGACTTTTGAGTGATAGATAAGTTCAAGTCTCCACATACCTTTTTGTTGATGAAGTTCCACGGTTCCTTGTATAGATCTTCGTCGTTGTATGATGAATCGCCATGAAGTCCTTGAGCTCAACTACACTTTTCTATCCTAGTCCGAGACTTATCTATGTAGGCTAGAAATCAAGACTTTGAGTTTTGATCGCTAACATTGACAAACATGCTTGAGATAACAACGCATGCGAGGTTGAACGAGCTATGCTCTAACAATCTCCCCCTTTGTCAATTTTAGTGACAAAACTATTAATACATATGGAATACAAAAAAGATAAACTTTAGTGGCTCCTATTCCATAGTCTAATCTTCAACGTTCCTTGAAATCTTCGTCCTTCCAAGTACTCCAATGATCCCAAAGGTTGTAAGTTTAGCACCATCGTTGTTGAAGATCCGTAGCTATAACAATGAGAGAAATCGATATTCTCGATCATTATTATACAGTGTCATAGTATTATTATATAACATCAAAGTCCAATTGTATCACGACTTTAACAATAATACTACAGTGATATGTATCACTCCCCCTTAGTCAATACTCCATCTCGATCATGGAAACCACTCCCCCTTACACAATGATCCGAAAACCATATGTATTTGTAGTGTGAACTACAATATTTATCCCCCTTTTTGTCAATAAAATTGGCAAAGGTGCAAGAATGGGATCATAATGAAATTTCCACAAGAGACATTTCATGACCAAAAGAAAAATACATACCAACTTAATTTAGATGCAATCTAATAGCCGAAGCTAACAACATTCATCAAGGAGTTTTAAGATACAAGATAACCCCTATAAAATTCCACAGCCACACTCCCCGCAAGATATTAACATTAAGCACAAGTTCAAAAGAAGTCTCCCCCATTTGATGTCATTCTCGAGAGAACAAAAAGAGCGACCTTAATTTCGAAAGAAAAGAAGGATTTTTTATTGGACACCAAAAACCATAGGAATGATTTTCTATATCCAAATCTCAACCAAATTAACCACAAGTAACCCATGATTAACCCAATTGGAATACGCAACCAAAATCAAACCACAAAAGTGATCAATTTAATTGAAAGTGATCAACATAAGTAAACTCACGGAGCTACGACTAAGTCAATCACACGGAGATGACTAACTTAACCGTTGAAATACTCAACATAAGGAAAACCTTACAGAATATATGACTACATTAACCAAAGAACATGATAGTGTAGCCTTTCATATACTCAACACAAGAACTTGTGGAACATATGAAAACTCAACTAGATTAATTACAAGAGAACCTATAATTAGTCTAATTGGAATACAAATAACCAAACTAATTACCGAAGTAATCAATTTAATTATTTTGGGCTCAACATAAGAGAACTTATGGAACCCCGACCAAGTTCATCATAGAACATGACAACCTTAACCGTACATGTAATCGACATAAGAAAGAAAACTTATGGAGTACAAACTAAATAACCAAACAGGTTGATTAATTTAGTTCTTAATGCTCGACATATAGAATCTTATGGAACAACAAAGCCAAGGTAAATCGACTTAGTTGTGAGATGCTCAACATAAGACACACAATGGATCCTTCACGGTAAAACATAATAAAATGGATAAATGGAGATCAATACCGTGGATAAAATACAAGGATCTATTCTATCTTCCATCATAACGACATAATAGACTTTATCCTTGTTGAACAAAATATTTTATCCTATTTTCCATAAAATACATGACTGCATAGGCATATCTTTTGTATATGTAAAAAGTTCATTCGTCCTTTCATCAATACGAATACCAATTCATGAACGACTTTACTTTTGACTGCAATATGGGACCTTCAAGTTCACGGACGTAAACAATACATATCCCATAAAAATATTGCAATATCACAAACCATTAAGATACTGCAATAAACATCATCCTCCAAATATTTTTAGAATTTAATACCAATAAACCTAAAAAATAACATAAGAAGATGAAAACAAAAATAGTTATGTGTAGTCAAAATCATCGCTATTCAAAGCACTAGTTATTCTTCCAACTAATTTATAAAGAACACATCCTAGGCGACAATCCCTTTGAGAAATTCAGCATCATTCCCGAACTCCTTGTTGTAAACAGACATTGGAACATACGGTTCACGAAGATAGGAGTTTATATCAACGAACTGTCTTGGCTGATTATGTCGTACCAAGGCTCTCTAAATTTTTAAGTACTTTGACACAAAAGCCTTTATTTCACGAATCTCCTTTCTTACTTCCTTCAACTCATCAAGAACATCGGAAAATTTCTGAGAGTTAGAAGGCACAGCCCTGGAATTTCTTGTATTCCTTCTTTTTCTTTTCAGGGACTTAGAAACAAGAGATTTTTCTTTTTCCTTGATTGAATATTTAACAATCATGTTGACATCCTTTCCATCTGACATGGTGCTTTGAGAACAGTTATAAACAACTGGATTTGTGTGATTGAATCACCTAACTCAACAAGCAATCTTATATAGGATTCCAAAAAGGAAAAAGGAATCTAGGGTTCGAAACCTATTGACAGGTTCGTATACGCCCAACTTTAAAACCCTATAAAGAGTAGAATTGTCGATAATAACCCTTTATTTTATTTGATAGACAGAAAATAACAAATCTAAGAAAAGAAGGAAAAACTTTACTGAAGCCTGAATCAGCACTCAATCTTGTCTCTTTTTGATCAGGCACATGAGACAAGATTTTTTCCAACAACACAATCAAGTTGTGTTGCGATGAACAACGATTTGTCCATCTTTTTCCTCAAGGAAGGAATCTTCAGACTTCTGTCTATCAAAACGATTCGACCATACTTCTTTTCAAATGGTCTTACTATATCCCTAGAAACCAACTTCTTAGACGGAAATAAGATCCTACATACCTAGGCGGTCTTCTGAGCAAGTTTCAGCTTCCTTGCTAATCGATCTGCTCTTCGTTGAAGTTTGCTGGCGTGCCTTATTTGGTGCTTGTACATGTAACACCTTGATAGTTCGTGTCCCTTCATCGAACAAAACGAGCACGTCAAACTTGGATAGTATTCAGGCATCTGAGATGTGCAAGCAGCTAGACATACAGTATTTCCTGAAATATTACTGATAGGGTTTCCAGTTAGAGAATTTTCCATCTTGATTGGGTTTCCTTCTTCTCCGAACCCATTGAGGTTGATATATGTATTGCTACAAGTATCAAAATTGATGTTTTCACCAAGGATCCCTACACTTGATTTCCTATCTTCATCAGAATCATAGGTTTCAGACATTTCATCAAGTGTTACATCTAGACCTTTGTTCCTAGTGTATTTTCTACGATTTGTCCATTCGTTAGCAAAATGGCCAAAACCCTTACACTTAAAGCACTGAGGCATGTCCTCGTCATCAGCCTCGTCAGCATCCCTGTTTTTAGGAGGTGCGCGACCGTGAGGTTTGTCTCTTGAAAACCGTTTACTTCTGTTCAACAGAAGATCCCTAAACTGTCTTGTGATCAAGGAGACCGACTTGTCAAGGTCTTCATCTGAAAAATCGTTCTCAGATTGATCATCCTCAGAGACATGAACACTTTTACCTTTAGCAAGTAATTTAGTGCTCTTCTGTGCTTTAAAGGCAACATCCTTACCGACTTTGGATGTATGCTCATGGTCAAAGATCTTTAGCTTCCCAATCAAGATGTTTCTGGAAAGATTATTGAGGTTATTCCCCTCAACGATGGCATGCTTCTTAGACTCGTATCTAGATGGCAGTGATCTGAGAATTTTCATCACAATGTACTTTTCAGGAATAGTCTTACTCAATGCAAAAGATACATTAACAATTTCAGACACTTTGTGATTAAACTCATTAAATGTTTCTTCATCTGCCATACGAAGGTTCTCCCAATCGGAATTAAGGTTTTGAAGCCTAGCTTCCTTTTCACTGGAGTTTCCTTGAAATACGGTTTCTAAGATATCCCAAGCATCTTTAGACCTAGTGCAATTAGACACATGGTGTTGAAGACTTGGGGCAATGGCATGTATGATAGCATTTAACCCTTCAGAATTCTTCTTTGCAGCAAGAATCTCGGCAGCATTATATTCACCAATATTCTTGGGAACAGTTTCGTCTCCAGCTGCAACAACGGGCGCATCATAACCATTCACCACATATACCCATGATTGAAAATCACGCGATTGAAGAAAAGCTCGCATAACAATTTTCCACTATAAGTAATCAGAGCCATCGAAGACTGGTGGTACGTTAATAGAGATAACACCTCTGTCCATAGAGTCAGATCTCTACACACACAGACTTGTTAGGTCTTGAACGTGTTTTCCTGCTCTGATACCAATTGAAAAAGCGGGGGTCTAACAACACCACCCAATATTTCGCTTAGCAATGTGTATGGACTAACTCCGAAATACTTTGGTAGAGAATCAACTAGACAGTCAGACTCAATATAGATAAAAGTATCTCAAGGAGTAAATATCTCTCTCTTGATTTTATTTTTACTCAAACTAAAAACAATAGCGAGTCTTTATCAAATACAAGGAATACTTGGCCGGTACCAAAGACCAATGTCCAAGGATCAATCATATCAATCAACAACCAAAGGTTGGATTTCCAATTGATGATCACGAACGCACAACCTGTATTATTTCAATTATATAAAATATAATGCGGAAAAGAAATAACACAGACACCAGAAATTTTGTTAACGTGAAAACCGCAAATGCAAAAAACCCCGGGACCTAGTCCAGATTGAATACACACTGTATTAAGCCGCTACATACACTAGCCTACTGCAAATTAACTTTGGACTGGACTATAGTTGAACCCCAATCAGTCTTCCACCGATCCAAGGTACAGTTGTACTCCTACGCCTCTGATCCCATCAGGATACTGCGCACTTGATTCCCTTAGCTGATCTCACCCACAACCAAGAGTTGCTGCAACCCAAAATCACAAACTTGATAATAAACAGATCTGTCTCACACAGAAAAGTCTATCAAAGGATAAATCTGTCTCCCACAGATAAACCCTAGGTTTTGTTCCGTCTTTTGATATAAAATCAAAGTGAACAGGAAACAATTGATAATCCAGTCTTATATTCCCGAAGAACAGCCTAGATTAATCAATCACCTCTCTACAATCCTTCCTGACTACACAAGCGGATTGTCGAGGAATCACAAACAGTGAGACGAAGATGTTTGTGACTTCTTTATCTTGCCTATCGGAGAACTCTCACGATCTCAAGCCAATTAATCGATTGTACTCGTACGATAGAAGATGCAAGATCAGATCACACAACTACAATAAAGTAGTATCGGTCTGGCTTCACAATACCAATGAAGTCTTTAAGTCGTTAAGCTGATTTTAGAGAAGAAAATCAGAGGTTAATGGAGATCGACTCTAACGGGCGCACTAGTAGCACACAGACATGTGGGGATTAGTTTTGCACAATGCTAGATGTCTCCTTTATATAGCCTTTAAATCAGGGTTTTTCCTTAGGTACAAAACAATCTTTATTCACCGTTAGATGAAAACCTGATTTATATTCAAGCTAATATTTCTCAACCATTAGATCGAAAACTTAGCTTGTCACACACACTTGGGTAGACGTTTACTGGGTTCGTGAAAACCATGCCCAAACATGTACGTGTATGTTGGTTCAACATAGTAACCCAAAAGGTTAACCATATGGGAATTTCATATTAACCTTGTTCTTCTTCACCATAACTAGTTCAATTGACTCAAATGAACTAGTTAAAGAGTTGTTCAATTGCTATGAGATCATATGTAACTACACAAGACACAATTGAAAAAAAGATGGTTGAATTCGATTGAATCGGCTCATGAACATTATAGCCACGGTTTGCACAAAGCATTCCTTAGTAATTTAATATTTCATGTTCAGAGCACATCTTTAGATCATAACCTCTTAAGTTCACAAACAAGTTCGCGGACTTAAGTTAATCGGTTGAGTTTTCCAAACTCAGAAGAAATTCTCGGAAAGAAAACTTCCGCCAGTTCGCGGACTTAGCACACAAACGAGTTTTGGAAAATACAGTAGAAATTCTTGGTCGAGAACTTCCGAAAGTTCGTGGACTGAGTTCGCGGACTTAGCACACAAATGAATTTTGGAAAATCCAGCAGAAATTATCGGTCGAGAACTTCCGACAGTTCGCGGACTTGGCAAGCCAATTCCACAATCCTTCCGATTTCTCTTGATCAACAAATTTCGAAAACTTCGGTTCAAGGAATACATGGTTATGTAATCTCAACTCTCATTTCAATCATTGAGACATTCTCAGAGGACGCTATGTAGCCGTTATTCACAGACCGATTGACGTCAGAGCAATTCTCAAAGTGATTGAAACTTTTCATGACTTTCGTCACTAGGTGAAGATAAACTTGATCAAAGCGAAACGCTTTACCAACATAAGATTTCGAGATAAAAGATAAGTAATGAATGCTCAGCTCGAAATATCAAATGTGTATGATCTAGTCTATATAGTATACGACTTATGTCTCATAAGAAGTAGGAGATATAAGAGATAGACTTTTGAGTGATAGATAAGTTCAAGTCTCCACATACCTTTTTGTTGATGAAGTTCCACGGTTCCTTGTATAGATCTTCGTCGTTGTATGATGAATCGCCATGAAGTCCTTAAGCTCAACTACACTTTTCTATCCTAGTCCGAGACTTAGCTATGTAGGCTAGAAATCAAGAGTTATAGTTTTGATCACTAACATTGACAAACATGCTTGAGATAGCAACGCATGCGAGGTTGACCGAGCTATGCTCTAACATCTCCATTTCTTTGCAGTGTGACGCCACATTAAATGCAGGGTTTTACAAATTTAGCCATGAACTAAAAACCACCATTAACAGATAGGAATGAAACAGTTTGAGTCAAAATATTACTAACCTCAAGAGGAAGGTTGATGTCGTCGATGTAGCTCTTTCCTTCTTCACATTCTTCAAGTCTTCACGTAATACTTGTAAGTTTTATATCCTAGTAACTTTCTAGCTAACCTATATGAAGTTGACTCTAGAAAATAATCAAGCGACTCTTTAAATAAGTTTTGCTTCACTAACATATGACAACCAAACTTGACATACCAATGCTTGGTGGGTTCAACCGAGTAATTCTCTAACAAGCTCCCCCTTTGTCAATTTTAGTTACAAAACTCTTACATCATATGGATAAAAAAATTACAAGAATTCATTACACATACACTTGATTCCAAGTTTCAACAACACACTAACATGTATACATTCAATCCATAAATGACGTTGTTGACATTATAATAACAAAGCTAATACTCCCCCTAAAGTTAAGATAAGTATATTTTCAATCCGCACATCTTTGCTATTCCCTTTGTAGTCCATATAACTACAAGTATCAGTATGATATGTTACTCCCCCTTAGTCTATGCTTTAATCTTTCGTTAGATATAACGTTTAAGCACCATTGTCATTTTCTTAATGATGACAAATCACTTGTTTACTCCATATATTTCTCCCCCTTTTTGTCAGAAAATGACAAAGGTACGAGCAAATAAAGGACAAACCGAAAGGATCTTACAAATCTTAAAAGACTTGCAACCTATAACAGTTAAGAACGAGGGTTCCACACACCATTTTAGATAACCAATATCAAAACCGAAACTACAAAGTATTTTTTTTTTTGATATGTTACCAAGGAAACAATTGCCCGAAGCAATTTTCCCTAATAGTTTAGCAAATCAAAAATTGATTAAAACCTTAGTTCTTTTGCTAAACCGATTGTACAAATACAATCGCTTGTTTGATAAGACCAAAACAAAGTTCAGAATTAACTTTATTTTTCTCATCAGGTTCTAATTATTCGAACAATAACTTAGACCTTTCACTTTTAAACAAGACAAGTACTAGGTTAGTTAACTAGCATTTCTTGTTAAGGCATTCGATTAGACTTGAACAACCGAAACCTCCACTTTGATAAGTCTAATTAAGATCAGAATTAACTTAGTTTCTCTTATCCGGAATCGAATTGGACTAAACAATTCATCTCGAAAACCTTTTTGTTAAGCCATAAACAATTCATACAAACCAAATAAATCAACTTGCATAATTATTTACCTCAACCGGAAGCAATTGAAATATACACAGACATAATAGTACCGCAATTCCACCGTAATTTTGTAAGCCTAAACAATTGATTCCAAACAATAAAGCAAGATAACAATAGTTTTTCTTGACCGGAAACAATTGAATCACACAAACATCCATACACAAATAATGGAATAAACATCAACTGTACCGAAATTTTGTTAAGCAAAAGCAATAAATATATGCAATAAAATCAGGTTTTTCTTAAACAGGAAAACAATTAATTAACAAATTCGTTACCTCAAATTCCGCATCCTCTTCACCTTTTCTTTGCATCTTTCCGGGGAGGAATATCACCGTGTTGTCATATGAAAATTGGTTGAAAATCCGTTTTAACTAATACGATGCAAAAGTTGAAAATCCGAAACACATATGAAAAGACGAGGGTACCCAAATATACCTCAATCTAAAACTTTTCCACCTATAAGTCCTTTCTCTGAAAGTGACAGTCTATGGACTAAGTCGAGACAATACAACTAATCGGTTCACACTTCGTGTGATCGTCTATGGATACGATATCGAGACAATGCAACAACAAGATAACTTGTGTGATTGACTATGGATACAAGATCGAGATAATACAACAATGAAGTATATTTACTTGATAATAGGTTCAGACTTAACCAAACCCAATAGGATTGCTATCAAGTAAATAGGAATTAACTTTTGTGTATTTTACTTCTCATTATAATAAGACAATTATAATTGCGGAAATATAAAGTAAAAGACACAACAAGATTTTATTAACGAGGAAACCGCAAGTGCAGAAATACCCCGGGACCTTGTCCAGAATTGAATACTCTCAGGATTAAGCCGCTATACAAAATCTAAACCAACTTCGTATAGTTGAGACCAAGCAACTAAATCTACAGTTCACCTAGTTCCGTCTGTATTCCTGCGCCTCCAACTTGCAATAAGTTATGCACTTGGAACAATTTCTTTGGTTCGTATTCCAAACAGTAAAGGAACAACAAATTTGTTCGGTAACAACTCTTTTCAATCAACGTGATATGAGTTTGACAAAAGGCTCTTCCGTTTATCCCAATAAACTCCTTTGTCAGGTCCTTGGATCTATCTTTTCAACAACTACCAAAGCAATTGTTGAGATTATGCAATCAATACTTTGAATCACAAAGAAACGTATTGATTCCGATCTACTCAACTAATCAATCCAATCTATCACAAGGATAAACCGATTATAGTTGGATCCCTTTCCAGCCGAAACAAGTTTTGTGCACACCAAAAGTTATGAACCCAAATATCTTCTTTGTCTTCAAATCTTCTTTGATCTTCAATAAACACCTGCACACAATAAACTTGAATCTCTTTTGATCAATCACACACAGAACGGAGTCTGTTAACGATGGATTATCACAAGACGTCTTTAGATCTACAAACAGTTCTAAAGATCCCCGTCGACACTTTGATCTAGTTTGAGTGAATCTTATATCAGAAGAGAAGATTCTCAAGCATAAACAAACTAGGTGCAATCAAAGTTCAACAACTGTTAGTCAATCAAATCAACCGAAAACTAATAATAAACTGCAGTTATCTAGTTTCCCACCAATGGTACTCGTAGAGCTTCCCAATCCCAAAGAAGTCTTTAAAACGAGCGGTCGTAAGAGATTTCGCCTGATTAGGATACTTTCCTTTCCGAATAGACGGCTCCACCAGTAAAAACACAACTAGGTAGTTTTGCTGGCCCTAAGGATTAGTTTGCTATAAATGCAAACTTCAGTATTTATAGACAAGGAAGTTTGGACACCAAGGAATTTCCAAAACCGAATATTCTCAAAGATATGCAATAACGGAAAAAACGGTTTTCATAATTCCTGGAAATGCTTTGTCCAAATATTGACCGAAATCTCAGTAGAAAATCTCCAACTAGTAAATGCACATTACTAATTTTTTTATTTTCTAAAGATATGCATTTTAATTGCTGGAAATTAAAAGCATATAAAACTAAAAACCTTAATTAAAAGATTCTCAATTTATTTCGATCCGGGATTCTCCTTTAGATATTAAGGAATATCTTTGAAAAATAAAAGATAAGAGTTACTGCACATGTTCAAATTATGTCGACATCTTTACTTTGTAAATCCTTTTTTCATTTATACAATCTTGGAACCGGTTTGCCACACTTCCAAACAAGTTTTTAATTGGTTCATCTGACTTCCAAGAACTATGTGATTGATTATCCTATCAAACCACCATTAATGGGTTTCACGGTTCTACCTCAACATAAAGTTTTCTACCTCCAAGTGGGTACTAGGATCAGTTACACTAGTTACCGTAAAATGGATAACTAAGTACTAGGATCGGTTACCACTTCTTATGGTAAAACTTATGATCGGTTGACCAAGTTATAGGATCGGTTACACAAACTTACTAAAACTTGTTGAACCTCTTACAAGGATCGATTACACTCTCTCTTGTGGTCGGTCACACCTCTTACTAGGATCGGTTACCCAATGGCTAGTATTTAGTCACACCAATTTCAAGATATCGATCTTACCATCTCATGTGATTACTTAAGATCGGTTTCACTAATAAAAGTCATACCAATACAAAAGTCAGGCCTTGTGAATAGTTTTACCAAGATACATAAACAAGTTATGATCGGTTATACTAAACACACATATTTGTAATTCAAAATATTTTCAACGAATAAAAATACCAATAAGCCTAGTGATTTCCCTTTCGATTCACAAAACAAGTTTATGAATTTACTTCCTTTAAACGAATGTAAAACATTGTTTCCTAGGACGAAATTTTCACCCATACCCATACATAGTCACAATAACATTCATATGATTATGTTGATGTCTTATATACGAAGTTCAAAAGATAGAAGTTATACTTCGTATTGTAATTCCTTAACACTATGTCTAACTAGAATACAATATTCACAGCTTCGCAGTTATGTTTTCAATATGCACGACTTGAAAGATACGTTAGGGAATGAAACAGTTCAAGTCAAATATTACTAACCTCAAGTGGAAGGATGATGTCGTCGTTGTAGCTCCTTACTTCTTCACATTTTTCAAGTCTTCACGTAATATTTGTAATGTCTCATATCCTAATACTTTCAAGCTATCCTATACGAAGTTAACTCTAGTTAATAATCAAGCAACTCTTTAAATGAGTTTTGGTTAACTAAAATATGATAACCAATCTTGACATACCAACGCTTGGTGGGTTCAACCGATCTATGCTCTAACAATCTGCACCTTTGTCAATTTTGGTGACAAAACTCTTACATCATATGGATAAACAAATTACAAGAATTCATTACACATACACTTGATTCCAAGTTTCAACAACACAATAACCTGTATACATCCAACCCTTTAAATGTAGTTGTTGACATTATAATAACAAAGCTAATACTCCCCCTAAAGGTAATACAGGTATATTTTCAATCCGCATGTCTTTTTTATTCCCTTTGTAGTTAAGATAACCACAAGTATCAATATGATATGTTTCTTCCCCTTACTCTATGCTTTACTCTTTCGTTAGATATAACGTTTAAGCACCATTGTCCTTTCCCGTAATGATACCAAATCAATATCAAATCACTTGTTTACTCCATATATTTCTCCCCCTTTTTGTCACAAAGTGAAAAAGGTACGAGCAAATAAAGGATAGACCGAAAGGATCTTACAAATCTTACAAAGAGACTTGCCACCTATAAGAGTTAAGCACGAGGGTTCCACACACCATTTTAGATAACCAATATCAAAACCGAAACTACAAAGTAATGTTGTTTTGATATGTCACCAAGGAAACAATTGCTCGAAGAAATTTTCCCTAATAGTTTAGCAAACCAAAAATCGACTAAGCACCTTAGTTCCTTTGCTAAACCGATTGTACAAATGCAATCGCTTGTTCGATAAGACCAAAATAAAGATCAGAATTAACTCTATTTCTCATCAGGTTCTAATTATTCAAATAATAACTTAGACCTTTCACTTTTAAACAAGACAAGTACTAGGTTAGTTAACTAGCAATTCTTTTTAAGGCATTCGGTTAGACTTGAATAACCGAAACCTCCACTTTGATAAGTCTAACTAAGATCAGAATTAACTTAGTTTCTCTTATCCGGAATCGAATTGGACTAAACAATTCATCCCGAAAAACTTTTTGTTAAGCCATAAACAATTCATACAAACCAAATAAATCAACTTGCATAATTATTTACCTCAACCGGAAGCAATTGAAACAACATAGACATTAAAGCACCGCAATTGCACCGAAATTTTGTAAGCCTAAACAATTGATACCAAAAAATAAAGCAAGATAACAATAGTTTTTCTTAACCGGAAACAATTGAAACACACACACATCCATACACAAACAATGGAAGAAACATCAATTGTACCGAAATTTTGTTAAGCAAAAGCAATAAATATATGCAATAAAATCAGGCTTTTCTTAAACATGAAAACGATTAACTAACAAATTCGCTACCTCAAGTTCTGCATCCTCTTCACCCCCAAAGATATGTCATTTAGCAGAGTTCAAGATAGAACTTTCCCCTGTTGTGTTGTCATCCTATCGCAAAACAAAATAACAACAACAAAGAGAAACCTTTACCAGAGAAACGTTGAAAACCGGTTTTAACTAATGCAATGCAAAATTTGAAACCTCGAAACACATATGCTTTTATGCTAAACCAAACGATTCAACATATTGTGACTTTTTCACATATTGTTTCAATCAGATTCCCTCATGATCCTTTGATAAATCCTACCAACATGGGCTAGAAATCAATCCCGCTAAATCAAAAAGTCACCCAAACCATAAGGGTTCACACCATATGAGATCGAATATTAAGGTTATGAAAACCGAAATCAAACATCCCATAAACATATAGCAATACACCATAAATATTCAATAAAGAATAAAGTATTGCAATTACCTCAATCTTGTAGGTAATTAAATTACGAAACTAACGCAAAAATAATGAGGTCATTCCGAGTTCGGACAAAGAAGTTATAGGCAAAACAGTTTTACACTCCTTCGTATTGACCAACCACTATGATCGGTTACAAAAATCCCGAACTAGCTACTAGGATCGGTTACAATAGTTACTATTGAAGGATCACAATACTAAATTGTTTTTGGCATAACTTTTGCATATGATGTCCGAATCTAGTGATTTTTGGCTCGTTTTAACCGTATAAACAAGAGCCACACATATATGATCAGTAGACATCAACATCATAAACTCAAAATTTCCGTTTCTATCAAAAGCTTAAATATAGATAGATAAAGTATGAGTATATAAGAAAATAAATCTCCCAAAAGATGTTAATTAGTCATATAATAACCGAGAGATCATGTGCTCAGTTTCATGTGCTTCCTCACCCTTCATAAGATTGAGCACAAAGGTGAGCATACACATTCCAACACAACTAGGTTGTGTTGAGTTGATCCTTGTCTTGTTCGTCACGAGTGACTAAGACAAAATCATCATTCTTGACCTCTTGCTTGGTTTGTTTTCTCTTGTTCCATCTCTTGTTTTTCTTCTTTGACTTGTGATGAAGAGTGTCATTATCACAACGTTCACTAGTACAAGAGATTTCAGACATGATGTCTCTCTTTAGTCTTTCAAGAAAACTCTTGTAATTATTGTCACCAACAATTAACAGCTGAGAGTCATTCTTGTGACTAACTTTTGGTCCCCTTTTGGCTATAGAGGATTTTGGGACCCATTTAGAGGAGGGTTTCACATGAGCAGTTTTCTCCTTCATACAATTATGATCATTTCCCTTTTGGATATTTTGCGAAACATTCTTTCTCCAATTTGGAACATCAGATCTTGTCTTCGTATTTGCAAAGTCATCTCTTTTCCTATAGTAGAGTCTTTTATGCGATTTTCTTGACTAGCGATGGGAAAATCATTATAATAATTCTTTTTCCTAAACTTTGGACAATAGCCACCCGAGTTCCTTTGGGGAGCAATCTTAGCCAATTCGTTTGATACAAAAGAAAGTGCATCTTGCATCTTACGAACTTTGCATCCCCATTGCAAATGCCCTTTATTACCACAATAATAACAATGTTTAGTAACATACAAAGACTGAGTTTTAATGTTACCTTTTTGTGGATCCCTTTGCATTGGAGCTCGACGAGTTTTCTTCTTCTTCTTCGTATCTTTGTTCAACGCCGCTTCTTTCTTGACATTAGCAGAAATGCCTTCTTTGATTACTTCTGGTTGAACACTATTCTTAGGCTTGAAAAACTTTTCTTCTTTACAGGAATAAGAGCATCTTTGTCATCAGTGGAAGCCTCTGGTTTAGAAGAATTTGTAGCTTTAGCAAATTTTATCTCATTGTTATTGTTGGATGCACTTGATTACTTATATCCTAATCCTCGTGTATCACCATGATATCTTCCTGCTTCTAACAATGAGGATAAATTGTTTGTCCTATCATTGGATTTTTTCAATTACAAATTTTCTTCTTCCAACATCTTGATTTTATCAAGAGCACCAGCTAGATCAGCCTCAAGGTGTTTTTCTCGTGAGAGATATACACCTTCTTTCTCTTCAAAACTCTTTTGTTGAGAGTTAATCCTTGCATCAGATTCAACAAGTTTCTCTTCCAACAAGTGATTTTTTTTAAGAGCAACATCACGCTCTTTCTATAACAATTTTGTTCGAGAGAGACTAGCACTGGCTTTTTCTTCAAGACCCTGTATTTGTCGAGAATTAAACATTGTTTCCGATTCAACATGTTTCTTTTCCGAAAAAAACATTTCTCTTCGAAGATTTTCACATTCTACTTTCTTAGAATTTAGATCGTTTATACGATCTTTAAGAAGATATTCAGCGGTGCGAAAACCACAATATTGTCCTTGAATTTTTTTCTCAACTTCTTGTTGTGTCGACATAGAGGAGTTAAGAGATCAATGACATCAAAAGTTTTGAGTTTACTCTTTCCTAAAGGCTTCAGTATCTTGGAGTATTTTTAGATATCATCATCCACATATCGATCAATATCTGAGTCACCATCATCGGATATTTCATCCAACTGATTTTCTAGGCATGGTTCCCAGTTAACACCAGTTTCTAAATCATTAACAAGATGAACTTGTCTAGTAGATTCCCTTTCATTAAGGCCTTCATATATTGAATCATATATGCCATCATCAAGTGTTAATTCAAAACTATTGATATCTTGCTTTACGTTAACTGAATCATTGTCAGGTTCTATAAAAACCATTTTTAGATTCCAGTCTTATAGGTTGGATCAGACCAAACACAGATTGTTAGATCTTTTCGTGTTTGCCTGCTCTGGGACCAATTGAAAAGATGAGGGTACCCAAATATACCTCAATTTAAAACTTTTCCACCTATAAGTCCTTTCTCCGAAACTGATTATCTATGGATTGAGTCGAGACAATACTACTAATTGGTTCACACTTCGTGCGATCGTCTATGGATACGAGATCGAGACAATACGACAACAAGATAACTTGTGTGATTGACTATGGATACAAGATCGAGACAATACAACAACGAAGTATGTTTACTTGATAATAGGTTCAGACTTAACCAAACACAATAGGATTTCTATCAAGTAAATAGGAATTAACGTTTATGTATTTAACTTCTAATTATAATAAAACAATTATAATTGTGGAAATAAAAAAGTAAAAGACACATCAAGATTTTGTTAACGAGGAAACCGCAAATGCAGAAAAACCCCGAGACCTTGTCCATAATTGAATACTCTCAGGATTAAACCGCTATACAAAATATAAACCAACTTCGTATAGTTGAGACCAAGAAACTAAACCTATGGTTCACCTAGTTCCGTCTGTATTCCTGCGCCTCCAACTTGCAATAAGTCACGCACTTGGAACAATTCCTTTGGTTCGTATTCCAAACAGTAAAGGAACAAAAAATATGTTCGGTAACAACTCTTTTCAAACAACGTGATATGAGTTTGACAAAAGTCTCTTCCATTTATCCCAATAAACTCCTTTGTCAGGTCCTTAGATATATCTTTTCAATAACTACCAAGGTAATTGTTAAGATTATGCAATCAATACTTTGAATCATAAAGAAACATTGATGTCGATCTACTCAAATAATCAATCCAATCTATCACAAGGATAAACCGATTATAGTTGGATCCCTTTCCAGCCGAAACAAGTTTTGTGCACACCAAAAGTTATGAACCCAAATATCTTCTTTGTCTTCAAATCTTCTTTGATCTTCAATAAACACCTGCACACAATAAACTTGAATCTCTTTTGATCAATCACACACAGAACGGAGTCTGTTAACGATGGATTATCACAAGACGTCTTTAGATCTACAAACAGTTCTAAAGATCCCCGTCGACACTTTGATCTAGTTTGAGTGAATCTTATATCAGAAGAGAAGATTCTCAAGCATAAACAAACTAGGTGCAATCAAAGTTCAACAACTGTTAGTCAATCAAATCAACCAAAAACTAATAATAAACTGCAATTATCTAGTTTCCCACCAATGGTACTCGTAGAGCTTCCCAATCCCAAAGAAGTCTTTAAAACGAGCGGTCGTAAGAGATTTCGCCTGATTAGGATACTTTCCTTTCCGAATAGACGGCTCCACCAGTAAAAACACAACTAGGTAGTTTTGCTGGCCCTAAGGATTAGTTTGCTATAAATGCAAACTTCAGTATTTATAGACAAGGAAGTTTGGACACCAAGGAATTTCCAAAACCGAATATTCTCAAAGATATGCAATAACGGAAAAAACGGTTTTCATAATTCCTGGAAATGCTTTGTCCAAATATTGACCGAAATCTCAGTAGAAAATATCCAACTAGTAAAATGCACATTACTAATTTTTTATTTTCTAAAGATATGCATTTTAATTGCTGGAAATTGAAAGCGTATAAAACTAAAAACCTTAATTAAAAGATTCTCAATTTATTTTGATCCGGGATTCTCCTTTAGCTATTAAGGAATATCTTTGAACAATAAAAGATAAGAGTTATTGCACATGTTCAAAGTATGTCGACATCTTTACTTTGTAAATCCTGAAAAGTGGGGGTACAACAACCACACCCAATATTTCTCTTAGCAATCTGTATGGACAAACTCCAATATACTTTCTAGAGAATCAACTAGACATTCAGACTCAATCTAGATAAAAGTATATCAAAGAGTTTATATCTCTATCTCTCGATTTGATATATACTCAAGCAAATAGAAATCTGCGAGTCTTTATCAAATACTAGAGAGATAACTTGGATGGTACCAAAGACCAATATCCAAATGTCAATCAATTTAAATCAACAAACAAAGGCCGGATATCTAATTGATTGAACAACGCACAACATGTTATATTTCAATTATATAAATAAATATAATGCGGAATAGAAATAACACAAACACCAGAATTTTGTTAACGAGGAAACCGTAAATGTAGAAAAATCCTGGGACCTAGTCCAGATTGAACATAAACTGTATTAAACCGCTACAGACACTAGCCTACTCCAAACTAACTTCGGTCTGGACTGTAGTTGAACCCCAATCAATCTCACACTGATCCAAGGTACAGTTATGCTCCTACGTCTCTGATCCCAGCAGGATGCTACGTACTTGATTCCCTTAGCTGATCTCACCCACAACTAAGAGTTGCTACGACCCAAAGTTGAAGACTTTAATAAACAAATTTGTATCACACAGAAAAGTCTATAGTAATAGGTAAATCTGTCTCCCACGAATATACCTACGAGTTTTGTTCCGTCTTTTAATAAATCAAGGTGAACATGAACCAATTTATAAGCCGGACTTATATTCCCGAAGAACAACCTAGTATTATCAATTATCTCACAATAATCATAATCGACGCAGCGAAAAAAGATACCGTGGAATCACAAACGATGAGACGATGTGTTTGTGATTACTTTTATATCTTGCCTATCGGAGATATCAATCTCGAGCCAATTATTACAATTGTACTCGTAATGATAGAAGATGCAAGATCAGATCACATAACTACAAGAAAAGTAGTATCGGTCTGGATTCACAATCCCAATGAAGTCTTTAAGTCGTTAACCTGGTTTAGAAGAAGAAACCAAAGGTTAAAGGAGAATCGACTCTAGCTATGAAACTAGTATCACACTTAAGGTGTGGGGATTAGGTTTCCCAGTTGCTAGAGTTCTCCTTTATATAGTCTTTCAAATCAGGGTTTGCAATCAATGTTA
The DNA here is from genome assembly GCF_003573695.1 of Papaver somniferum. Taxonomy (NCBI): domain Eukaryota; kingdom Viridiplantae; phylum Streptophyta; class Magnoliopsida; order Ranunculales; family Papaveraceae; genus Papaver; species Papaver somniferum. The sequence goes on along the minus strand of NC_039360.1, from coordinate 186,517,295 downwards.
GCTTGGTAACAAAGCATTCAATATTCACTGTTAGATGAAAACCTGATTAGATTCAAGCTAATATTTCTCAACCGTTGTATCAAAAACTTAGCTTGTTACACACAAATGAAATGTCCAATTTTGGGTTTATGTAGCCGTTCCTAAACATCAACATTTGTTGGTTCAACAATAGTTAACCAAATGGTTAGCCATGTGATCACTTTCATATCCACCATATTCTTCTTCACCATAACTAGTTCAAATGACTCAAATGAACTAGTTAGAGAGTTGTTCAATTGCTTAGATCTTATGTAACTACACCAGACACAATCGAAGAAAAAACGGTTTGATTCACTCGAATCGGTTCATGAACTTTATAGCCACGGTTTGCAAAAGCATTCCTTAGTTTATATAAACATGAGTTCAAGAACAACCGATTTTAGATATAACCTGCTCAAGTTCGCGGACTGGGTTCACAGACTTAAGCTCACGGAAGGAGTTCACAAACTCCAGCAGAAATTCTCGGGTCGAGAACTTCCGCCAGTTGACGGACTGAGTTCGCGGACTTGGCTCACGCCACATTCCGTTTCTCTTGATCAACAAAGTTCGCAAACTTTGGTTCAAGGAATAAGGACTTATACATATATGTGTTTCCACAACAATGCTTATATCCTACCAATGGTTATGTAATCTAAACTCTCATTTCAATCATTGGAACATTCTCAGAGGATGTTATATAGCCGTTATTCACAGACCATTTTTCGTCAGAGCAATTTCCAAAGTGATTGAAACATAACATGACATTCGTCACTAGGTAAAGATGAATTTGGCTATAGGGAAAGCTTACCAACACATATTTCGAGAAATAGATAGGCGAGTTACACTCGGCTCGAAATAGCAAATGTGTATAATGAAATTCTATATATCAAAACGACTTTTGTCTCAAGAATAGGAGATAGAGTAGATAGACTTTTGAGTGACAGATAAGTTCAAGTCTCCACATACCTTTTAGTTGATGAAGATCCACCAGTTCCTTGAGTAGTCCTTCGTCTTGTATGATGATTGCCATGGAGTCTTAAGCTCACTTACAAGTATGAATTTGAATCCAAAATATTCAATTAAACTAACCACAAGAGAATCCCATGATTAATTTAATCGACAAATGCTCAACATAAGTGAACTTATGGAGACTCAAAATATACAATTAGATTAATCACAAGAGAACCCATAGTTATTCTAATCGAAATACACAATTTTTTTTTTCTAAATCATTAAATTTTATTACTCAAAAGGGAAACCAAATATTACATGAAATTAGCATTTTTTAAGGCTAATTATTGTAAAAGAAAATTAAAACTTTATAAAGCAATTACATTCAGCACAATTTTGCTATGAAAATCTAAAGTAAGTGTCTTCTTCAGACTCCATTCTTCGAAGAAACTCTGGCTTGCTGTCATAATATAACACTACTCCCTTTCTTAGTAAAGTCCCCTTCTTTGCCATTTTGTCTGCAGAGAAGTTTACTTCTCTATAAGAGTGTTTCATGTTAATACTTGGTATCATTCTCTTTATTCTTTCCCATCTGCTCTTTACAATCCAAGGAACTTTGTATGATGAGAAAGCCATCAGAACTGCATTTGAATCTAACTGAAAACATACCTTTTGAAAAGCCTTGCTCACAGCCCATTCACCTGCAATAATTAGTGCCATTACTTAAGATAAGTAATTGGTTGCTATTCCCAAGCCACCTGAAGCAGCTCCAACACAAAAACCTGAGTGGACCCTTTCCACAAACCCCAGACCTGCAACTCCTGGATTTCCTTTGGATGCTCCATCACAGCAAAGAAGGATTTGATTAACCCTTGGCAGATGAAAGAAACACTGTTTAACTCTTGTAGCTTTAGTTTGTATCCCTAAAATCCCAAAGAGTAATAGGATCTTTAAATCATACATTGTACCCCACATTATACCCTTCATTCTTACACTGCAGTCACCAGTGAGTTTCAGAATTCTATGCTTCAGTTTTTCCACATCAGGTTTCAAGCCTTCATGCGTTGTAGAGTTTCTTGTAAACCAGATTTCTACCATGGTATTAAATGCACAGTTGTACCACACCTCCTTAATTTGCTGAACTTTTACCTTTGGATATCTTCATTACATCCTAAAAGCATGTTGGATTACTACACTGAGAGATACCACTTATCCAGTGCCAAATCTGAGTACTGAAAGAACACTGCCAAAGAATATGGTGTAATCTGTCTTGGTCATTTCCACATAAGTAACACTTAGAAACAGTTGAGAATCCTTTTTTCATGACAGACTCTTCAGTTGCACAAGCCCCTCTTAAGATTTTCCACAAGTTACTAGATGTATAAGGGTGTACACAGGGGTTCCAAATTTGTTTAGCCCAAGACACAACAACATATTTTTTCCTAAGTATTTGAACTGCACCAGCCACTGAGAAGTTACCAGTTATATCTTGAGCCCACACTTTCTTATCAGGTCCATTCTTCTGAATTGGTAATTCACTTTCATGAAAGTATTTCAACATGGGAGTAGGTATTCTCCATACACCATCTTTGATGAGGTATGCAACTTTTAGTTGTGCATTCTGTTTTACATACTCATCTTCAGCATATCTCTTAATTAAAGCATCCTCCTTCACCCATTTATCCTTCCACACTGATATATTTCTGCCATCACCCACTATCCATCTACTTCCTTCATCCATTTCAGATAGCACCCATTTCAGCCCTGGCCATATAGAGGATTGCTTATAATACTGAATCCATTCTCCATTCCTATCCTTGTATTTTGCTCTCATAAACTGTGTCCATTCTTCATCTACATTCTCTATCTTCCATAATATCTTCATAAGCAAAGCTTTATTCATGACTTGCAATCTTCTGATGCCCAATCCACCCTCTTCCACTGGTACATTTACTTCATCCCATTTGATGGTAATCAATTTCTTCACATTTGGGTCACCTGTCCACAGGAAGTCCCTGATAATTCTCTCACAAGTTTGAATAACTGTTTTTGGCCATTTTTTCGAAATACACAATTAAACTAATCACAAAAGTAATCAATTTAATTGGTCAACAAATTAATTAATATTTTTCCACCTAATTAACAAGTAATATAGTGTAATCAAGTTCGTTCCCACGAGGAGCAAGAGATTTTTAGTTGTAAAATTGTCACAAAAGGGGGAAAATTATTGGTTTAGATAAAAGCAAAAGAAAGTAAACAAAGCAATTAAAAGATAAAGGAAAATCAATAATAGAGACAAGACCAAGGAATCCTTCTTCGTTGCAAAACGATGATTCAAGTTATGTTTTTCATCCACATGTTATTAGTCACAGATTATCACCAACTGTAGGATAGCAGGTTCGCTTAGCTAACCCCAAAATCCCTTGCATCACTGAGTAACATGTCCGCTTAGTTATCAGATTCTATTCAAAAGAACCACCTTGAGGTTCGCTTATAAGATGTAATTCCCCGAACGTATTAAGATTTATGAATTTAGGTTTAGTACTAGTAGTTAGACTCGGTTCGCTTGGTCCACTTTCTAGCGTTGTTTTCACACACAATTGCTCCACGGAATCCCTCTGCAAGGTCTCGTGTTTTCTACTTGTGTAAAGTGTCGAGAACGATTACGTATTCCCTAACTTATACTATATTTAGGTTGAGTTAACAAATCAATTCAGCGTGCACTCTAAATACTCTATCAAACAACCATGAATGTATAAACATTCCAATTAGTAAAAACAAATGATAATCATGTGAAAAACTTTAAGGTAGATTTTAAAACAATAACTCAAATCATGTCAAAAACTAAGAATTCATCCTCAATCAATAAGAAAATTATCTACTCATGTTTTTGAAATTCACACAAATAATTAAAAGGAGAATTTTGAAAAGAAAGCAAAAACACAAGTGTTGTGTGTGTAAAAAGTGTGCAAAAAGAGGTTGAAAAAAATGTAGAGAACTTCTCTATTTATAGGCTTCAATTTCCTAGCAATCCTCTTAGGAATAGACTCCTTTTCCCATGATAATTCCACATTCCAAATACTTGTCTTTGTAAAATTCTTCCACCTACTCCTTCCAAATTCAAGTCCAATTCCTCAAACCCGTGAGTTTAGAGAATTCTTCACAAATACATGTATTTTTAGTCACCTGAAAAGTTATCGGAATCACCGGAATTCGGCATGAAAAGTCATCGCCGACCACCTGAGATGCTTCTTTGTTGACGGAATATTCCGTCACGTGCCGTTAAGGATAACTGCTGACTTATCGTTCTTCTGTTAGTCAATGGAGGTCAAGTCAGAAGGGAGTCATCCGAGTATGAATATCTAAGTGGTCTTACTCAGCCTGGATCAATGAGGTTTACCGAGTCTCCGAGTTAACTCAGAAACATAGAAATCCGGCATGGTTCTGTTTGAATTCTTGTCAATTCCCGGCCAATTTCAGGCCCTTCTTTCTTCTCCCTGTAGAAACCTGTATCCTAAACATACATCTAGTTCAAGCACTCTTCACTGAAGCAATGCTCATTCATTTATCTGTTCATCATCATCTCCTTTCTGTATCAATTTAGCAGCACCAACATATTCTCTACCAACTCACCCCTGAATCTGAATCATACCCATCCATACATACCAGCAGCACCAGTTCATCTATCAATTTCTCATTCCCAATTCTTCTCAACACTGTTTCTGCATCCACCAACAAGCCCAATCACAACCAAAAGCTGCTGCTTCTTGTTCTTGATTCACTGCATATTTCATTCATTCCCATCTGCTCAGCTGCCAGTCTTGTACACCACCATTTTTTACAGCAGCAGCAGCAAGACCATCCATCAAACCCATGAAATTCTTCTCTGATTTTTTAACAAAAACCCATGAATATCAACATCAGGATTTATACAAACCCTTAACCAATCTCCATCTCTTCCATCCACTGAATTCGACGGCAACAGTTCCAATTCTTCATTGTAAACTCTAAATTGAGGAAAACCCATCTCAATTTCAGCTTGAATTCCTTCTTAATCTTCAATATCAGCAACCACAAACCCTCAGATCCATTACCCATCTTCACCTAATCACATCAACAACGTCATGCTCATCTTCCACGATTCAATTTCAGATACAGACCGTCATCGATCTTCTCTGTCTCCAACAAATTCATCTCTCTTTGCCTATTCTTCATCTTGGTTTCTTGGACCCAACAGCAGCAGCGGCTGCTTCTCTTCTCAATTTCAGGCCTGCTAATGATTTGGTAGAGAAAGAAATGTTTCTCGATTTAGGGTTCAGGTTATAAATAGGGTAGGATTCATAACACCAGGTCACCACGATAAGGGATAACCAAAGTATGCAGCCCCGTATCCTCAGTTGGTCTGTGTCTAGTACTTCTCCAAATTGAGTTTCCCCTTAACCTTGACTGGGCTCCAGATAGTGTTCACCATGGAATGACAGTTTTGCCTTTTTTGCTCAAATTGGGTGATTTCTTCTTCCTTTCGTCCGCATGACTCCAAAGTAACTATAAAACTCTAAACATGCGTAAAATACATAATTTACAAGAAAAATAACAAAGAAAGCATAAACTCTAGATAGTAAATACGGTGTATTCTACACCTATCTAATTCCCCCACACTTAGAATTTGCTAGTCCTCGAGAAAATCAAATTTAAACCCATTCCAATTTCAAAGCTTTCTAGCGTCGCAAGCATCCAAAGAATTATGAGGACATAGAGTTTCTGCATGCTAGTAATAAGAAGTTAGAAATACTAAAGAACATATCCTCATTCTTAAATGTTGAGTGAGAAATAACCACACCATAATGAGAGAATGCGTGTTTGAGTAACGATCAATAAGCATTTCGCCTCGACTTCCACCTCACTAAAAGGGTTTTATGAAATTGCACTCAAAAGACGTAGTTTTATGGTTCTCATATGTGTGCAGGTAGGAATGAAGAGAGAAATCCTGCAACACGTTGAATGGTGGGAAGGACAACTTCCGAAATATTTTAAAAACCCACATCTTTTAACATTTTGAAAAAAACATTTTTCTGACGATCTCTAAGAAAGGAAATCAACCACTATTATCGAGGATGAGATTACTTACTCACCTTGACATCCGGTTGCAATGATGATAACACCACTCTCACAGCATCCAATAGAAACGTCTTCCGCTCCTCGTCTTTATCTTCTTGGTCTTCGTCTTCGGCTTCAACTATTGATGATAAACACTCGAACTTCATAATTCCTTGACAATTTGTAACTCTTTACTTAAAATCCTTATCGCTTGAAACTTCCTTATAGATTTTCCTTCCCCACGGCTTATTAAATAAATAAAAACCAAAAAAAAAATAAAAATTTCTCTTAACATCAATTTTTTTTCTTTTTTTTTCAATTTTTCTTATCATCATTTTTTTTTTCAAATTTTCTTATCATCAATTTTTTTTTTAATAAGAGAAATAAAATAAAACAAACCATGGCCGTGGGAAAAGTACTTTACCGATTGATTCTTCACAACTTGTATCGTCTCGAAATCATAAAACTTCAATAATTCTCACCTTTTGCTTCTCTTTGCTCTTGTAAATAAGTCTTCTACTTGGATATAAAATTATGCTCCTTATATATAAGTCTTCAACATGTATACAAACTATGCTCGTTGTATGTTGCTTTACTTGAATTTGAAATTTGCTCCTTTTGTCGTTTTGTTGCTTGTAAACCTTGAACGTCTTCAGATTTCCTTGTAGATTTTTATGTTGCTCCTTGTTGATGATGATGGTGTTTCTATGGACCCGTTGTTGTCGAGAGAGATAACGGTGCTAACTGCAAATCGAACTACAAGAAGGAGGCTTTCATCTATAGACGTCACCCTCATGATTGACAAAATTAGCACTCAAGAGATCAAAGAGTAGTGTGAAAATTGTTGTGAAATTGGGTAGCTCACCATTCTACCCGGAATTAATGTATGGTGACACAAACTCAAAAGAAAGCTCTTTAGTTAGATGGAAAAAATTTCTTTTTGGTGCCTCACATGATATAATAGGGTAGTCTCCACTAATGATTGATCAGCAACTCTAATAATGCATTTCTCCCTGCTCCTAATTTGCATCACCGACATTGTAGGATCAGAATCTCGCAGCAATAATGCATCAGCGAAATTATCAACAACACAACACAAGAGCGTCGCAGAACAATTTCAGAAATGACATAATAAATGACGTCAGCTAAAATCATGAGAAAGATATGATAGTCCTGCGAAAATTAGAGAGTTTGCGAGATTAACATTCGTTAGGTTGCGATAATGTCGCAAGCCATATCCGAAAATAAAGGACAGATTAGCTGTCATCCACTATATATTTCCCTATAAATAGTCGTTCAGTTGTAAAGGAAAAGGGAGATTTTTCTCTGAGTGAGAAGCAAGTAAAGAGGAGAGAGAAAATCTAGAGCAGTGGTTATTCTTGATTCCTTTATCTTTCCTTGTAATATTGTTCAAAGATTCATCAATAAAATTAAGATTGTTGATCTAAAATGAGTTGAATGTTAATGAAATCTTGTGAGGGGTGTAGTGTAGGATTTCCTGCAACTACATAATGGCGCTAGAAACAGGGAGCAATTGAAGATTGAAGATTATTCTAGAAAAAATTGAAGATTAATATTGAGATTTGTGAAGATTTGGAGTGATTGATTAAGAATTTTACATAATTTCATGCAATTTGTTAAACATTGAAGAAATGGCTAGAAGAAGAAATACATCAGAACAACCAACTACTGTTAGAAGAAGCAAGAGAATTGCTGGAAGGGAAAGAAGTGAAATGGGAGAATCAACTAGAATGAGAAATAATAGAGAAAATCGAATTCAACCACCAGTTCAAAAAACACTAATACAAGGAAGGAATACCGATTATGATAGGGTGAGTATACACACTTGGCAATCAAATTAAGCAGAAGAAGTAGAAGAAGAGCAACAAACCAGAAACCATAGACAGGTAGAGAGAAATCAAGAAGCAGATGAAGGAATAATTCATGGAGATGAGGAAATTGGAGCGTTAGAAACGTTGAGACGAAGAATACACGAAGAAAGAAGAGCTGAGGCAGAAGAACATGCGAATTTAACAAGACAAAATCACGAATTGAGGATGAAAAATATGAGACTACAAAGTAGAAGATCGAGGAGTGTTTCAAAATCATATTCAAGATCGACTAGAGGAGAAATAAGGCGAAATTCACCCACAATTAATGCTGGAAACAATATTCAAGAAGAAATATCAAATCCTAATGAAGAATATCACGAAAATGGAGAAATAACTGATGATCGTTACGTTCCACAAAATGAAACTTTTGATGATAGGCAAAATGGTAGAAATCAAGAGAACGGACAACGTCAGGGACGAAATGACCAAGATGGCGAAGGAAATCGAGATGAAGGAAGGAGAATTTTACATGAAATAGAATCTCAAAGAAATCAACAGACGATTGAAGAAGAAATTGAAAGACATTATGCTGAACAAGAGCTTCAGGAGACAATTCGCCAGAACAATCACGACAATCGAGAAAGAAGGCGTACACAAAATCGGAATAACGGTAATATCAATGAAGAGTATGATAGAATACATAGGATGGATGAAAGACAACAAATGGAATTAATAAGAAATGAACAAAATCATGAAGCGGAAAATGAAAGACATCATTATATGCGAATTCAAGATAGAGATGAAGAAGAGACTCGCAGAAGAAGACGGGATGAGGATAATGAAGAAGAAATGCAAAATTTCGCGAGAGAAGAAAGACATGAACGCAGAAGAATGGATGCGAAATTAAAAAGACCAATGGATCAAAATTCAGGTGTAAATAAATAAATCTTGAAAGAGTTAGAAGAAATGAGAGGAATGCTAAATAATAGAGGAGAAGTAGGCAGAAGACAATTGGATGAAGCTATAGAAGAAGTTGCGAAAACTCCATTTACAAGGGAAGTACAACTAGGAGGAATACTTCCGAAATGCAATTTGCCCGCATTAACCAGCATTTTTGATGGAACAACTTGTGCAATTCAACACATTAAAGCCTATGTGAGGTGTATGTTGCAATGGGAAAATCATGATGCCGTATTATGCAAGTATTTTGCATCCAGCTTAACAGGGGAGGCGTTAAAATGGTTCGAAGGTCTACCAAAGAATACAATAACATCCTTTAATCATTTGCAGACTACATTTCTGGGGGCATATATAAGTAATAATTCTTCGTGACCTGGTATAGAAGACGTGTTTGGATTAAAACAAAGGATTGGCGAAAGTTTGAAGCACCTAACTAAAAGATGGAGGACTATGTGTAGCGAAATGGATGGTCGTGTAGATGAGAGATATCTTATCTTATCATTCATCAATGCTATGTTTGCAACCAACCTATTGTATATCCAAATTTTCAGAATCAAGAATATGATCACAATGACTGAATTACGAGAACTTCAAGAAGAATATATTGCTCTAGAGGAAAGGAAAAATGAAATGGAATCATACCCAGTTGCGAATACCAGTTCACAAACAGCGAATGCAAGCTTATTACCCAAGCTAATAAACACAGTGGCGAATACATTGCAAGTACAACAAGAGAAGGTGACGGGTAACAATCAACAGAAGCTGGTGGCTATGAGAAGCCGAGATCAAGAAGAGTATGAAGGAGAAAGAAATTTCTACAATCTTGGTGGAAATAACAAGATTCAAAGACTCGATCAACCACAAGAAACATATGGAGGTCAAAGACAAAACTATAATAGAGGACAAGGAGGTCACAAGGTAGTATGGGAAGAAATAAAGATGCCACCTCTAAATGCAAGTGTGGAAAAAATATGGGAAGCTATAATTTTGATGGAGAATATACCAACACCATGGAACATGGGAACGGAACCACCTCCAAACCACAGAAGTCATGAGTTTTGTTCTTATCATCATTTTCATGGACATACTACAAATGATTGCAGAAATGTAAAAAGAATTATTCTGAGAATGATAGATCAAGGAAAACTAAACCACTTTTTGGTAGGGCACCCACAATCTCAACCATTGCCACCACCACCAGACATCACAAAGTAAACACGATGAAAAAGAAGGAAACATTCTTCATAGAAGTTGGTGCAAAAGCAAAGAATCTATTCTGTCACTCTATCGTACATTCATACAAGACAATTGAAGATTTTCATGACAATGTTTTGAGTAGAGTGTTCGCAAGAGATAATGATGGAAGAGAAATTATGAATATTGCGAAAATCTCGCCACTAGAGGAATGGCAGAAACAGATTATTTCTTTTACCGCAGAAGAAATCCCTGAAGGTGAAGAAGTACATGATAATACATTGGTAGTAAAATTAGAAATTAATCCAAAACCGAAAGAAGATGAGGATGATGCAGCTGAAGATTCATGGGCAATTAATAGGATTCTGATCGATACCGGAAGCTCTGTGAACATCTTATTTTATCATACTTATAAAACTATGGGAGGAAGAGATGATGATCTTATACCATCAACATATAAGATATATGGTTTTAATGGTACTGCCAACAAGCCTAAATGGAATATCTTCTGAAATCCTATTCTGTGTCGTTGATGTAGAATCACCCTACAATGCATTAATTGGTCGACCTTGGATACATGAGATTCTAGGTGTAGCTTCAACTTTCCACCAGTGCATCAAATTCCCTCACCCCAGCGGTGTAGGAATCATAAAGGGAGATTGGATTGAAGGAAAGAGGTGTTACGAAACTGAGATAGAATCTTGCGAAGGGAGAGCAAATAAGAAGGAAAATTGGCGACACAAAATCAAAGAGACACAAAGAAGTGAGAGGTTGATGGTGGATGCAATCGAAGAAAAGAAGAAGAGATGTTGCGAAACTAATGCTAGCTCAGAATAAAAAATGGTGAACATACCACTACCAAGGAACAGTAGCAGAAAATAACAAAGAAGCAGAGGATACAAAGGTAATGTATGAATGATTAATTTGTTGCGACACTCTCGCAATAAATAAAATTCTCAAAAATACATTTTATTGAATGACAAAATTGAGATTGCGAAATGCAAATACAATATGATGATGTGCAAGAATCTCGCAGAGATAATGAATTCTACAAAAGACAATCAGAGAACAATGACAAAAGAGAAAGGGGCGAACCTTTATGGCGTACACCCTAGTTCGCGAATACAATTTCGCAAGAGGCAAATGTAAGACCTAAAGTACGTCATATAAGGGGGTACCTGTTGCATGGCTCAGGGAAAGGCTACACCGCCACCGGAACCTGAGTCATGGAGATTTGGGGTCAATAAAGCCCATCCGGGAGAGGCACCTTGGATTCTCAGCTTAAGCATATGACTTAGGTTGGGCGACTAAGGTAATAAGGACTCTCCCAAGGAGTGCAGAATCTGATCAAGGCGCCGAGGTACACGGTTGAGTCAAGAGTGCCAGGGGCGTTTGAAGCGTACCTTGCCATTCTTGACAAGTCTTGGCTTATACTGCACTCGGCCCGAAGAAAACCCCACTTAGGGTGCAGTCTCGTAACCATAACCCTATAGGTAAAAGGGATAAGAGGCTGCGAAAACAACTGGTTGTTGTTAAGACTGGATGGGAGGAGCTAACCTTGTATGGTAGAAGTACGCCTCCTTGAAGGGGCAACCAGGGGGAAGATAAGGGCGGCACCCTCCATTAGGGAGCTGATAAGTGTCTTAAGACGCAAATGTCATGAGGTTTTTACTCGCAAGGGTATTAAGGCTTGTCATATTTGTGCAACAATCCTGAAGAGGCAATAATACAAAAGAAAAAGATAAGACGAGATCAATGGGTTTTCGCATGAAAGTGCGAAGACGTCCTGCGATTTCGTCGCAAGACGGCAATGTCATGGGGCTTTATTTTCGCAAGAATATTTAGGCCTCATATTGTTCGCAACATTCCTGAAGAGGCCATAATACAAAAGAAAAAGTTAAGGCAAGATCAATGGGTTTTTGCATGAAAGTGCAAGAACGTCCTGCGATTTTGTCGCAATGACAAGAGGTGGCATAATAAGACCTTTAATTAGGAAGGCAAAATAAGACCACACAGGAATGAGATTTTGAAAAGAATCAAAATTCACTTCGCATAGATTGCGAAATTATACATAAACAACTGCGAATGAGGCACAAAAAAGAAAATCTGCAAAATCTCTCATTTGGATACAAATAACAGAGGCAAGTATGGGAATGAATGAAATTAGAAAATGTTATTTGTCTCCACATGATAGATTTACAAAAATTAAAAATTAATGATTATATTGATTAACCATATTGCAAGGAAGAATTGTTTTAATGAATGCAGGTCAAAAAAGAAACTCATATATTAAGGAATATGGAAACCAAAAGAATTCGCAAATATACAGAAAGAGGAATAAATGTACAAGTATTACAGAAGATTAAAGAAGAAACAAAGACTACTTCTTAGTTGATCCTTCATCATCTTCATCAGACTTGTTCCCTTCTTCGTCTGCATCAGAATTTCATCTCCATCAGAACCTTCATCACCATCAGATCATCTTCATCATTCAGCTTCGCTATCAGAAATAATCAGACTGGGAATGTTCTTTGGGATCTCCTCCAAGAGACAAGGATAATCAGAATGAGGAATACTATGGTCATCACAAACCATTTGAATAGTTTGATTGCGAAAATGCATAGCATCATTCTTAAAGTTCGCAACAGTGATCTTGATTTGATTCTTTAATCTAGAATACTTGTCGTTGCGAGAAGAAAGATTCTTTGCGAGTTCCCTTTTTCAGCTTCAAGTTCCTCAATCTTTTGCGATATCTACTTTCAGAATCTGCGAGCAAAAGGCAATCAATTAATAACTTGATGAAAATTCATAAGAAACAAAAGATTAGTATTGGATAACAGTTAATAACCTTCTCTGTCAGAAATCATATCTCTAATCAAGGTTGTATGCTCAACTTGGAGACTAACATTTACACCTAAATTTTTCTGGCATCATCTAAGATTTTCGCAGCCCAAGCGAATTCATCTTCATTACTTATAAGAAGGAGAGAACGAATTTGGTTTTCTCTGTCACAGAGCTCGGTATTCTTGCGGTTAGCTTCATCTCGTTCAAGTTGAACTTCAAGAAGGGTCTCTTGGAATTTCGCCAAAGCCTTAGCACCTTGATCAGAGATGCAATCCTTATCATCTATGAGACTGCTAATTTTGGTTCTCAACTCATTGATTTTCTCTTTAGAATTAAGAAAGAGACGCTTAAAATCGGTTGGCTAAACCTAAACTAGATCTATGGTCAATTTCTAAGAGGCGAAATTTGGATCTTAGTTCATTCAGGGAAAGAGATGAAATTTTATCATTTGAGAAACTATTTAAAGATTTATTAAGACGCTCAAGAAGGGTATCATTATCCAAGGAATTAGAAAATGATCGAAGAATGGTAGCTTCATCAGAAAGACCATAAATGTCTGCAAAAAGTATCAATTAAATAAGATAAAACAACAGGATGAATGAATGAAAGGAAAGGAGAAAAGTAACATACCATAGAGCTGATTATTAGCTTGCTGAAGTCTAGAGATTTTGTTCTTATACGAAGAAGAATCAATTTCTAGTTGTCTGTTTTTCTCGCGAAGACATTTGACTTCATCCTCCAATTCCTCATTCTTTGTGCGAAATTGAAGATTCTTCTTTCTAATATTTTCTCATCTCCTCTCTAGATCTGAAGCAACAGCGAAAGAAGCTTTTCCATCCTGCGAGAAAATATAAAAAGTATTAAAATAGAGAAAGATTTTGAATTACAACAATGAAGAAATAAAAGGATGAAAGCATACCAGACTATTAAGAGAGTGCAGGAAATTGGGAGTCACTGATCTAGAAACTCCGCGAAGAGAATTATCACCATCCAGCAAAGGAACATCGCAAATTGTAGCGAGAGCTTTACAGGTGTTAGCAAATTGACTATCTCCTATTCCTTGCAAAGAATCAGAAAAGAGGCCAGAGAGCTTAGCCATAGAAGATTCAGATGGAAAATCTTCATTTGCAGCAGGGTCATCGTAATCTTCATCATCCTCATCATTCTCGGAATTTTCATGAGAAGGAATATTTGAAGGAGAGGAAGAACAGACTTTTCTTTGGAGAAGGAGCAGTTGGTCTTTCCCTGCGAAGATCACCTTTGCCTTTATCACCAATCTTCGCAACATTGGCAGACTCTTCAATTTAAGAAATATTCTTCACACAACATATAGAAATAAGAAATGGAGGCAGTAGTATATTGTTCAAAATCATAAGAGAATATTTCTTACCTCATCTGTGTATGAGCGAAGAGCTAACACGGTACTAGCTTTCCCAGTCCTGTTATAACTATCTTTCAGTTTTTGGATCTGTAGAATGTCGCAAGAGTCAGCGAACAAAAGAATAAAGACAAATAAAGAAATATAAAGTGAGCGAAGCTGGAAGAAACATACCTCTTTCTCCTTCTCGGGCCAAGAGAATACCCAAGGTTGATAGGTAGCAAGATTCTCAGGAAGAACATTTTACCCAGCAATGTAAGGTCCTTTTAGCATCAGGGGAAAAACACACCATTTATCATCTTTGGATTGGCGAGGAGTTGTGTTCTTTCCAGAATGACAATCAATATCTTGCATGAGTATCTTAGCTTCATCAATGTTATTTTTCCTTTTCAAACGAATACCCCATCGAGTATTCTCTTTCTTCATGGAGATCAATTCATAATTTTCAAAGAAACTCGCTACGGTGTATTTCTCAGCAATTTTCTCCAGGTCTGCGAATTTAGGATCCCTAAGTTCTTTGGAGTACAAAGATCCTTTACCAGCACCACGGTTGGCGAACTCTAGCATCAGACGGATGCAATCCCCACTCAGTTGGAAGATAGCTCGCGAAAATCCCGAGTGAGCGAGAATTTCATAGAATAGAGGAATATCTGGGTGATAAATAGAAATTGGGAGACCTGCGAGAATCTGACCTAGCGAAGTTATGATTGATTGATCATCACAATATTGATCAAAGAAAAGTTTGATAGAAAGAATTGACTCAGCACTTTCACCAGGAATGGTAGAAAGTGTGAAACCTTTCTCAGCAAGATCTTTTTGGACGTCTCTTAAATTTTTCTCATGTCTATGGCCACTTGGAGGCATATTTGAATATAGAGTATGGGAATGAGTAAAAGGTAAAAAGATTGAAGAGGGAAGAATTACAGTAGCAGAACTTGCAGAAGAACAATAGAGTTGCAGAGATGAGAGAATAAAAAGAGAAGAGAAAGTAGAAAGAAGAGTAAGAAGAGTATATAAAGGAGATTTTTTACTCGAAGAAATAAACACCATTAAGACGAAAAGACATGAGCTGTTGAAAAGCAGCGGTTACAGAAGACGTGTCAAGAAAAAGATGGAAGAAAGAATACGTGTGATAAATGCGGAATATGAAGAGATGAATAGTTGCGGCATTTCTCACATCATTCTCTACTTTGCAGAGAAGATATGAGAAGAGGCAAGATGTAGGATCAGAATCTCGCAGCAATAATGCATCAGCGAAATTATCAACAACACAACACAACATCGTCGCAGAACAATTCCAGAATTGACATAATAAATGACGTCAGCTAAAATCATGAGAAAGATATGATAGTCCTGCGAAAATTAGAGAGTTTGTGAGATTAACATTCGTTAGGTTGCGAGAATGTCGCAAGCCATATCCGAAAATAAAGGACAGATTAGTTGTCATCCACTATGTATTTCCCTATAAATAGTCGTTCAGTTGTAAAGGAAAAGGGAGATTTTTCTCTGAGTGAGAAGCAAGTAAAGAGGAGAGAGAAAATCTAGAGCAGTGGTTATTCTTGATTCCTTTATCTTTCCTTGTAAGATTGTTCAAAGATTCATCAATAAAATTAAGATTGTTGATCTAAAATGAGTTGAATGTTATTGAAATCTTGTGAGGGGTGTAGTGTAGGATTTCCTGCAACTACAGGCATGATTAAATCCATTATTTAACACTCTAACAAACAAGAAATCCGAACGTAGTTCCCTAACACTTCCAAGTTCAGTTATGTCGGTCAGAATTCTCTATGTAAACATACCTAGAAGTATGCTAGTGACTCTAAAATCTCCAAAAGTTGGATGTTTTTATGCAATTTTTTTTTTATATAAAAAATATGCTTAACCACTCCTCCACTCTTAAACCTTACATTGCCCTCAATGTAATTGAATCGTCCTAGTAAAGTCAAGGTGGGAAATCCTAACATGATATGGAACAAGAAAAATAAATAACAAAATAAAAAACAAAAGGATAAGAAATACAAAATCGATGGGTTTCCTCCCATTTAGCTCTTGTTTTAAATTCGACGGCCCGACTTGCCACTTGTAAGATTCACCTCATATACTAACAATCGGAAAATTTGGGGATCCACTCATAGTACCTGTTTTGCAAACACTAGCTTCATACAAATATTAGCACAAGAAAACAATAGTGAAATCATCGCCCAACAGAAATTTCCCCCATACTTATTATTGTCCACACTTGGAAGTGTACAGAGAACATAGAATTTGGGAACTTCTATGGTTTCCTCTTGGCAAACCTGCATGGTGTTAGCATTAAGTGTTTCCAATGGTGGATATATAGAAACAAAGTCATCCAAAAATAATTTCGAAGCACATACATTCAAACCAATAATAGGTAAAGGATAAGAATCAATATGCAAAGTGTTATACAAACCTTGCACAATCTCTTGTTTTGCGGAATCCTCTTCATCCTTAGAGAATTCATATGAATTACTTACCTCTTGTATATCGTGGTACTCTATCAAATCTTGCAACCATTCATCATTATTTTCTACCTTAACCAAAGTCTCGGCATCATTATAATTATTAAAATCTTTAGCAAGCTCAATTGGGTCTTCCAAAATATCATTCAATTCGGTTCCGTTCTCAAGCATCACCTCTTCAACATCCTCGTCATCGGAATAGGCCCATTCCTCTCTCATAAAATCTTCTTCGGTGTAAATCTCAAGATCTTCTTGTGAGGGTGTTACACCGTTTATAACAATAGGTAAGTGATATCCAATCTCCTCCTTTTGAATAGGCGAAGGATCCTTATTATGATCCGGAGGTGGAAAAACTTTATCCTTGTTACAAGAATTTTCATAAGGTTCAAAATCATCATCGTAACCCATATAATAACGTTTTTCACGCTCCATTCTTAAAGCTCTTTTAGCTTCAAGAATTTCTTCATCTGATGCTAGACCTTCATCGATTAATTGATAGAACCTTCTCTCAAGTTCCCTCAAACTAGGTTACCTTACACCTAGGAGATCACACATAGATTTAGAAGCATAACTATCCTCCCCTCCCAGTGATCGTTCACTTACATACCCGTCATAAGGTTGTTGATATGTATGAGAACATCCGTAAAGTCTGTATCCTAAGGATGGTTGGAAGTTGCCATAATGTTGAGGTTGAAAACCATATTGATGGTTGTAATATGCTTGCTCTTGTCCACCATACATGGAAAACTGGTACCTGAAATAAGATTCTCAAAAACTAAGTTAGATACGATGTAAAATCCAACAAAGCAAGAATAAAGCAAAAAGTAAAATAAGAACAACTAAAATCGTCCGCTGCTCCCCGGCAGCGGCGCCAAAATTTGATGGATGTCATAACCACAACAAATTAATTAATATTTTTCCACCTAATTAACAAGTAATATAGTGTAGTCAAGTTCGTTCCCACGAGGAGCAAGAGATTTTTTGTTGTAAAATTGTCACAAAAGGGGGGAAATTATTGGTTTAGATAAAAGCAAAAGAAAACAAAGCAATTAAAAGATAAAGGAAAATCAATAAGAGAGACAAGACCAAGGAATCCTTATTCGTTGCAAAACAATGATTCAAGTTATGTTTTTCATCCACATGTTATTAGTCACAGATTATCACCAACCGTAGGATAGCAGGTTCGCTTAGCTAACCCCAAAATCCCTTGTATCACTTAGTAACATGTCCGCTTAGTTATCAGATTCTATTCAAAAGAAACACCTTGAGGTTCGCTTACAAGATGTAATTCCCTGAACGCATTAAGATTTATGAATTTAGGTTTAGTACTAGTAGTTAGACTCGGTTCGCTTGGTCCACTTTCTAGCGTTATTTTCACACACAATTGCTCCACGGAATCCCTCCACAAGGTCTCGTGTTTTCTACTTGTGTAAAGTGTCGAGAACGATTACGTATTCCCTAACTTATACTAGATTTAGGTTGAGTTAACAAATCAATTCAGCGTGCACTCTAAATAATCTATCAAACAACCATGAATGTATAAACATTCCAATTACTAAAAACAAACGATAATCATGTGAAAAACTTTAAGGTAGATTTTAAAACAATAACTCAAATCATGTCAAGAACTAGGAATTCATCCTCAATCAATAAGAAAATTAGCTACTCATGTTTTTGAAATTCACACAAATAATTAAAAGGAGAATTTTGAAAAGCAAGCAAAAACACAAGTGTTGTGTGTGTAAAAAGTGTGCAAAAAGAGGTTGAAAAAAAATGTAGAGAACTTCTCTATTTATAGGCTTCAATTTCCTAGCAATCCTCTTAGGAATAGACTCCTTTTACCATGATAATTCCACATTCCAAATCCTTGTCTTTGTAAAATTCTTCCACCTTCTCCTTCCAAATTCAAGTCCAGTTCCTCAAAACCATGAGTCTAGAGAGTTCTTCACAAATACCTGTATTTTTGGTCGCCTGAAAAGTTGTCGAAATCACCGGAATCCGTCCTGAAAAGTCACCGCCGGCCACCTGAGATGCTTCTCTGTTGACGGAATATTTTGTCACGTGCCGTTAAGGATAATTGTTGATTTATCGGTCTTCTATTAGTCAATGGAGGTAAAGTCAGAAGGGAGTCAGCCGAGTCTGAATATCTAAGTGGTCTTACTCAGCCTGGATCAATGAGGTTTACCGAGTCTCCGAGTTAACTCAGCAACATAGAAATCCGGCATGGTTCTGTTTGAATTCTTGTCAATTCCCGGCCAATTTCAGGCCCTTCTTTCTTCTCCCTGTAGAAACCTGTATCCTAAACATACATCTAGTTCAAGCACTCTTCACTGTAGCAATGCTCATTCATTTATCTGTTCATCATCAGCTCCTTTCTGTATCAATTTAGCAGCACCATCATCTTCTCTACCAACTCACTCCTGAATCTGAATCATACCCATACATACATACCAGCAACACCAGTTCATCTATCAATTTCTCATTCCCAATTCTTCTCAACACTGTTTTTGCATCCACCAACAAGCCCAATCACAACCAAAAGCTGCTTCTTCTTGTTCTTGATTCACTGCATATTTCATTCATTCCCATCTACTCAGCTGCCAGTCTTGTACACCACCATTTTTTACAGCAGCAGCAGCAAGACCATCCATCAAACCCATGAAATTCTTCTCTGATTTTGTAACAAAAACCCATGAATATCAACATCAGGATTTCTACAAAACCTTAACCAATGTCCATCTCTTCCATCCACTAAATTCGACGGCAACAGTTCCAATTCTTCATTGTAAACTCTAAATTGAGGAAAACCCATCTCAATTTCAGCTTGAATTCCTTCTTAATCTTCAATATCAGCAACCAAAAACCCTCAGATCCATTACCCATCTTCAACGAATCACATCAACAACGTCATGCTCATCTTCCACGATTCAATTTCAGATGCAGACCGTCATCGATCTTCTCTGTCTCCAACGGATTCATCTCTCTCTACCTATTCTTCATCTTGGGTTCTTGGACCCAACAGCAGCAGCGGCTGCTTCTCTTCTCAATTTCAGGCCTGCTAATGATTTGGGAGACAAAGAAATGTCTCTCGATTTAGGGTTAAGGTTATAAATAGGGTAGGATTCATAACACCAGGTCACCACGATAAGGGATAACCAAAGTGTGATGCCCCTTATCCTCAGCTGGTCTGTGTCTAGTACTTCTCCAAATTGAGTTTCCCCTTAACCTTGATTGGGCTCCAGATAGTGTTCACCCATGGAATGACAGTTTTTCCTTTTTTGCTCAAATTGGGTGATTTCTTCTTCCTTTCGTCCGCATGACTCCAAAGTAACTATAAAACTCAAAACATGCGTAAAATACATAATTTACAAGAAAAATAACAAAGAAAGCATAAACTCTAGATAGTAAATACGGTGTATTCTACACCTATCAGTGCTCGACATAAGAAAACTTACGGAGCAACAACTAAATAAACAAACAAGATGATTAATTTAGTTGAATATGCTCGACATAAAGTACCTCACGGAACAACAACATAGCTAATCATAAAAATAATCAACTTGGTCGTTCAATGCTCAACATAAGACACTTTACGAAGCCTCACAGTAATACATAAAATGTGGATCAGGGAAGATCAATTACTGCGGAATACACAAGGATTCATTTTATTTTTCATCACTATTCGCATAACGATATTCAATAGAATCCTTGAAAACAAAAGATTTTAACCTATCTTCCATCAAAAATTGACATAATAGGCTTAACTTTTGTATTTGTCAAAAGTCTATTCATTCTTTTATCAATACATGCATATCGACATATAAAAGACTTTACTTTTGACGAGATATGGGATAGTCAAGTTCACGGACGCAAACACACATATCCCATAAAAATATTGAAATATATAAAATCATAAAGATTAATACTGCAAAAATCATCTTCCAAACAAATTTAGAATTTAAACCAATAAATCTAAAATCATGAAGATGAAAACGTTGGACATAGCTATGTGTAATCACAATAATGGCTAATCCAAACTCTAGTTATTCTTCTAATAAAAACAAGAAAAAGGAAGATTTACTAGACAAATAAAAGAGAATCAAAGTTCGTTAAGAACCTCATATCTTTCAATGAATCCATAAAAGAAGGTATCACTGATTTCCTTTGTTCTCTTGACTGTAGACACAACATGTTCATGTGTTAGAACACTAACTTTGCGATCAATAACCCGAGCAAGTTGTCTAGCCTTGGTGCTGACCATGATGAGCCTCTTTTGATTCCGTATCAGAATATTCTGATTAGTAAGGATTCTGGCCTGACCATCCAAGAGTTGGTTTATTTGCAGTTGAAGATTTGCAAACTCGACCTTTGAATCGTTTTGAACACGAATCAAATCCTTGACGGAATCACCAATCCAGGAGTTGTGATCCTTTCTTTCAAGCATCTTCTTTAGAACCAGCTTTTGAATTGACTCACGTCCTTGAGTGTCTTCCTCCACATCAAGATGCACTATTTCTTGAGATTTTGCAGAGTTCTCCATATAATTTTTGTTAGGATGGAAACACACAATATAGAGTAATATATATGTGTACAAAAACAGGAGAAGGAAACTCTTGTTTTTGGAAACCCTAAGAACTCTCAAGAGGAGGACGCGGACATTTCTGGACCGTCAGCACAAAAAAAACTCAAACTGAAATAATATACAACATACTTGAGTGTTTCTCAATAAATTTCCTTGCACCTCTCAAGTTAGAAACAAGGAAAAGAATACCTGGATTCAGGTGGTAGAGTGGAAATTAATCCCACTGTGATCATCGAGAAAGGAGTTGTATATATCATCTGACAGTTTGATCTTCGTGTTCTTCGCCTTTCTTTGGTTGTCTTTCATCCAAGAAGAGTAAGACACGGTGTGTTTATTATATCCGTCAGAAGGCTTTATCTGAGGACTAAATCTAGGACCTCTTGCAACTGGTTCAAGAGGATCAGAATAGATAGGAATCCATTTTCTAGACTTAGATTTGCCAGAAACAGTCTTATAAACACAGGGAATGCTTTTATTAGCGGCACAATAATTTACACCACTAGAATGCATTTGAACCCTGTGATGACTTCTAGAAAGAAAATCATTTTTATAAGGTTTCTGGTTTTCTGTGGGTATGTGATTCACTGCAGTAGCCGACCAACTATTTGTTCCATTGACAGTGGAGAGAAGCAAATTATGAAGTTCAGAAATTTGTTTCCTTCTGGAAAAACAATGGATAGCATAGTGATTCTTTTTCCCATAGAAAGTACAGGTTCGTGGAGGAGAAGCAATAAACGACACATGTTTTAATTAATAGCCACATGAGAAGATTGCAAGTTATGTAAACCTTTCTTGACACAACCTTCTTCTGGAAGATCCTAAATGTACAACAATCCATTAGTTTGTACAAAAGAATTTCTCTTTAAGACAGAGTTTTCCTTTTCCAAGGATCTGCATTGTTCATCGGCTAGAGTAAGGAATGCTTCTAGTTTTTCTTTTTCTACACGAAGATTGTTAAGCTCTGATGAATGCGTCTTGATCAAATGTTTCTCTCTAACTGAGTGTTCCTTAATAATATCCTCAAGAACACTAATCTTTTCACGCTGTTGAGTAGTTTCTTGGAGAAGTTTTTCAATATTCTTAGAGAAGTACTCAATGATGTTGTAGATTTCATGTTCTCGATCAAGAGACTTTTCAAATTCATCAATAAGCTGATCATGATCCTGAAAATCAATGATCTCAGTAGAATTTTTTGAAATTCTGGTGAGCTTCATTTCAGCTTTTGCCATAGTTCCCAATGTCTCATCAGAGAGAGATATGTCATCAAAAGATGGGACAATCTTCTTACCTCGGGGTTCGGAAGAATCATCTAAGGAGTAATCCTTTGTGGTATTCCAAAGACATTTGACATAGTTAAAAGCTTTAGAAGATATCTTGGTATGCATAAACGTCAGAGATTCTGTCCTCGGGCTCAGATTGCCACAAACACAGACTTGTAAGGTCTTTTAAGCGTGTTTGCCCGCTCTGATACCAATTGAAAAGTGGGGGTACAACAACCACACCCAATATTTCTCTTAGCAATATGTATGGACAAACTCCAATATACTTTCTAGAGAATCAACTAGAGAGTCAGACTCAATCTAGATAAAAGTATATCAAAGAGTTTATATTTGTATCTCTAGATTTGATATATACTCAAGTAAATAGAAATCTGCGAGTCTTTATCAAATACTAGAGAGATAACTTGGATGGTACCAAAGCCCAATATCCAAGTGTCAATCAATTTAAATCAACAACCAAAGGTCGGATATTCTAATTGATTGAACAACGCACAACCTGTGATATTTCAATTATATAAACAAATATAATGCGGAATAGAAATAGCACAGACACCATAATTTAGTTAACGAGAAAACCGCAAATGCAGAAAAACCCCGGGACCTAGTCCAGATTGAACATACACTGTATTAAGCCGCTACAGACACTAGCCTACTCTAAACTAACTTCGGTCTGGACTGTAGTTGAACCCCAATCAATCTCACACTGATCCAAGGTACAGTTATGCTCCTACGTCTCTGGTCCCAGCAGGATGCTACGTACTTGATTCCCTTAGCTGATCTCACCCACAACTAAGAGTTGCTACGACCCAAAGTTGAAGACTTTAATAAACAAATCTATATCACACAGTCTACGGTAATAGATAAATCCGTCTCCCATGAATATACCTACGAGTTTTGTTCCGTTTTTTGATAAATCAAGGTGAACAGGAACCAATTGATAAACCGGACTTATATTCCCGAAGAACAACCTAGTATTATCATTCACCTCACAATAATCCTAATCGACGCAGCGAAAAAAGATATTGTGGAATCACAAACGATGAGACGAAGTGTTTGTGATTACTTTTATATCTTGCCTATCGGAGATATTAATCTCGAGCCAATTATTACAATTGTACTCGTAACGATAGAAGATGCAAGATCAGATCAAACAACTACAAGAAAAGTAGTATCGGTTTGGCTTTACAATCCCAATGAAGTCTTTAAGTCGTTAACCTGGTTTAGAAGAAGAAACCAAAGGTTAAAGGAGAATCGACTCTAGCTATGCAACTAGTATCATAAGGTGTGGGGATTAGGTTTCCCAGTTGCTAGAGTTCTCCTTTATATAGTCTTTCAAATCAGGTTTTGCAATCAATGTTAGCTTGGTAACAAAGCATTCAATATTCACCGTTAGATGAAAACCTGATTAGATTCAGGATAATATTTCTCAACCGTTGGATCGAAAACTTAGCTTGTTACACACAAATTAAATGTCCAATTTTGGGTTTATATAGCCGTTCCCAAACATTAACATTTGTTGGTTCAAAAATAGTTAACCAAATGGTTAGCCATGTGATCACTTTCATATCCACCATATTCTTCTTCACCAGAACTAGTTCAAATGACTCAAATGAAATAGTTAGAGAGTTGTTCAATTGCTTAGATCTTATGTAACTACACTAGACACAATCGAAGGAAAAACGGATTTATTCACTCGAATCGGTTCATGAACTTTATAGCCACGGTTTGCAAAATCATTCCTTAGTTTATATAAACATGAGTTCAAGAACAACCGATTTTAGGTATAACCTGCTCAAGTTCGCGGACTTAAGCTCACGGAAGGAGTTCACAAACTCCAGCAGAAATTCTCGGGTCGAGAACTTCCGCCAGTTCGCGGACTTGGCTCACGCCACATTCCGTTTCTCTTGATCAACAAAGTTCGCAAACTTTGGTTCAAGGAATAAGGACTTATACATATATGTGTTTCCACAACAATACTTATATCCTACCAATGGTTATGCAATCTAAACTCTCATTTCAATCATTGAAGCATTCTCAGAGGACGTTATATAGCCGTTATTCACAGACCATTTTTCGTCAGAGAAATTTCCAAAGTGATTGAAACATAACATGACATTCGTCACTAGGTAAAGATGAATTTGGCTAAAGCGAAAGCTTACCAACACATATTTCGATAAATAGATAGGCGAGTTACACTCGGCTCGAAATAGCAAATTTGTATAATGAAAGTCTATATATCAAAACGACTTTTGTCTCAAGAATGGGAGATAGAGTAGATATACTTTTGAGTGACAAATAAGTTCAAGTCTCCACATACCTTTTAGTCGATGAAGATCCACCAGTTCCTTGAGTAGTCCTTCGTCTTGTATGATGATTGCCATGGAGTCTTGAGCTCAACTACACTTTCTATCCTAGTCCGAGACCTTTAGCTATATAGGCTAGAAATCAAGAATTATTGTTTTGATCACTAACATTGACAAACATGCTCGAGATAGCAACGCATGCGAGTTCGACCGAGCAATGCTCTAACAATTCCTTTTTAATATTTACAATCTTGGAACCGATTTGCCACACTTCCAAACAAGTTTAGAATCGGTTCATCTGACTTCCAAGAACTATGCAATTGATTATCCTATCAAATTACCATTAATGGGTTTCACAGTTCTACCTTAACATAAAGTTTCGATTCTACCCCCAAGTGGGTACTAGGATCGGTTACACTAGTTACCATAAAATGGCTAACTAAGTACTAGGATCGGTTACCACTTCTTATGGTAAAACTTGTGATCGGTCGACCAAGTTATAGGATCGGTTACACCAACTTACTAAAACTTGTTAAACCTCTTATAAAGATCGATTACACTCTCTCTGTTGATCGGTCACACCTCTTACTATGATCGGTTACCCAATGGCTAGTATTTAGTCACACCAATTTCAAGATATCGATCTTACCATCTTAGGTGATTACTTAAGATCGGTTTTACTAATAAAAGTCATACAAATACAAAAGTCAGGCCTTGTGAATAGATTTACCAAGATATATAAACAAGTTATGATCGGTTATACTAAACACACATATTGGTAATTCAAAAGATTTGCAATGAATAACAATGTCAATAAGACTAGAGATTTCCCTTTCGATTAACAAAACAAGTTTATGAATTTCCTTCCTTTAAACGAATGTAAAACATTGTTTCCTAGGACGAAATCTTCACCCATACCCATACATAATCACAATAGCATTCATATGATTATGTTGATGTCTTATATACGAAGTTTAAAAGATAGACGTTATACTTCGTATTGTAATTCCTTAATACTATGTCTAACTAGAGTATAATATTCACAGCTTCGCAGTTATGTTTTCAATATGCACGACTTGAAAGATATGTTAGGGAATGAAACATTTCAAGTCAAATATTACTAACCTCAAGTGGAAGGATGATGTCGTCGTTGTAGCTCCGTAGTTCTTCATATTCTTCAAGTCTTCACGTAATACTCGTAATGTCTCATATCCTAATACTTTCTAGCTAACCTATACGAAGTTGACTCTAGTAAATAATCAAGCGACTCTTTAAATGAGTTTTGGTTCACTAAAATATGACAACCATTCTTGACATACCAATGCTTGGTGGGTTAAACCGAGCTATGCTCTAACAACATATGCTTTTATGCTAAACCAAAAACGGTTCAACATATTATGACTTTTTCACACATGAGTTTCAATCGGAACCCCTTGATAAAGCCCACCAACATGGGCTAGAACTTAATCCTGCTAAACCAAAAAGTCACCCAAACCATAAGGCTTCACACAATATGAGATCGAATATTAAGGTTATGAAAACCGAAATCAAACATCCCATAAACACGCAACAATAATATAAAGTATTCAAGCACATGATATGTAATCGAAAAACTATCACAAGAAAAATTATAAACTAATAATTTTATTCATAAATAAGATAGTTTTATTCATAATAGACCTTATACAATTTATTGAAAGAAATCTAAAACTGATGTTTATTTTCTCTCTTGAAGACAAATTAATCTTCATTTGTTTGCTCATCAGAATCTTCTTCAGAGTCTTGTTCTTGTTCACCTTTTAAAAACTCATTATTGATCACTATGATTCCTTCAAGAGTTTCCGGATCATCTCTATAGGTAAAAGCCAACTGTTTCTGAATACAGTCTAATTGTCTCCCAAGTCGTAAAATGTGGAACATGAGATCTCCATTGCTATAAATTTGATCACATGAGATACTAGATCCTTTTGAGTTCACTCATCCGCTTGATAATTCCCGGAGAGACAGTTTTAATATATTTCTCATCTCCAAAGTTGTTCCCCATTGCGTTTTCACACAACTTGGTGATGAGACAGGGATATCCAAGATTTCTATGGAATGTTGTGCTATTGAGAGATTCAATGATTTTAATCATTTGATTGATAATTAATCCACAAATATCAATTTGATTTTTTCCTTCTAGAAGGTAGTATATAAATTCAGCAAATTCTTTACTCCATTGTGAAGAATCTCTTGTACAAGCTGAAAACTGGGGGTACAACAACCACACCCAATATTTCGCTTAGCAATCTGTATGGACAAACTCCAATATACTTTCTAGAGAATCAACTAGACAGTCAAACTCAATCTAGATAAAAAGTATATCAAAGAGTTTATATCTCAATCTCTCGATTTGATATATACTCAAGCAAATAGAAATCTGCGAGTCTTTATCAAATACTAGAGAGATAACTTGGACGGTACCAAAGACCAATATCCAAGTGTCAATCAATTTAAATCAACAACCAAGAGGTTGGATATTCTAATTGATTGAACAACGCACAACCTGTGATATTTCAATTATATAACAAAATATAATGCGGAAAATAAATAACACAGACACCAAAATTTTGTTAATGAGGAAACCGCAAATGCAGAAAAACCTCGGGACCTAGTCCAGTTTGAATACACACTGTATTAAGCCGCTACAAACACTAGCCAACTCCAAATTAACTTCGGTATGGACTGTAGTTGAACCCCAATCAATCTCACACTGATCCAAGGTACATTTATGCTCCTACGTCTCTGATCCCAGCAGGATGCTACGTACTTGATTCCCTTAGCTGATCTCACCCACAAATAAGAGTTGCTACGATCCAAAGTCGAAGACTTTAATATACAAATCAGTATCACACAGAAAAGTATATGGTAATAGATAAATCCGTCTCCCACAAATATACCTACGAGTTTTGTTCCGTCTTTTGATAAATCAAGGTGAACAGGAGACAATTGATAAAACAGACTTATATTCCCGAAAAACAGCCTAATATTATCAATCACCACACAATAATCTTAATCGACGCATCGAAAAGAGATATTGCGGAATCACAAACGATGAGACGAAGTGTTTGTGATTTCTTTTATATCTTGCCTATCGAAGATATCAATCTCAAGCCAATTATTACAATTGTACACTTACGATAGAAACAACAAGATCAGATCACACAACTACAAAAAAGTAGTATCGGTCTGGCTTCACAAACCCAATGAAGTCTTTAAGTCATTAACCTGGTTTAGAAGAAGAAACCAAAGGTTAAAGGAGAATCGACTCTAGCTTAGCACAACTAGTATCACACAGAAGGTGTGAGGATTAGGTTTCCCAGTTGCTAGAGTTCTCCCTTATATAGTTTTCAAATTAGAGTTTGCAATCAATGTTAGCTTGCTAACAAAGTATTCTGTTAGAGCATTGCTCGGTCGAACTCGCATACGTTGCTATCTCAAGCATGTTTTTCAATATTAGTAGTTAAAACTATAAGTCTTGATTTCTAGTCTACTATAGCTAAGTCTCGGACTAGGATAGAAAGTGTAGTTGAGCTCAAGGACTTCATGGCGATTCATCATACAAGAAGAAGAACTACTCAAGGAAGCGGTGGAACTTCTCGACAAAAAGGTATGTGAAGACTTGAACTTATCTATCCCTCAAAAGTCTATCTATTTTATCTCCTACTTCTTGAGACAATAAGTCGTATGCTATATATAGACTTTGATTATACAAAGTTGGTATTTCGAGCCGAGTATACCTCGCCTATCTATATCTCGAAATATGTGTTTGTAAGCTTTTCGCTTCGACCAAGTTTATCTTTACCTAGTGACGAACTTTGAAAATTGCTTTGACGAAGAATGTTTCAATGATTGAAATGAGAGTTTAGATTACATAACCAATGTGGACATAAGCATTGTTGTGGAAACACATTTATGTATAAGTCTTATTCCTTGAACCAAAGTTTGCGAACTTTGTTGATCAAGAGAACCGGAAAGAATGGCGTGAGCCAAGTCCGCGAACTGCCGAAGTTGTCAAACCCGAGAATTTCTGCTGGAGTTGACAAAATAGTGCGTGAAGCTAAGTCCTCGAACTCAGTCCGCGAACCCAGTCCGCGAACCGGCGAAGTTCTCATCCCGAGAATTTCTACTGGAGTTTGTAAAATCTGCCCGGTAACTTAAGTCCGCGAACCAAGTCTGCGAACTTAAGAAGGTTATATATCTGAAGATGATTTCTGAACTTAAACTTAAGAAGACTAAGGAATGCAGTTTGCAAACTTTGGTTCTATAAAAGTTCATGAACCGATTCGAGTGAATCAAATCATCTTTGCTTCAATTATGTCTTGTGTAGTTACATAAGAATTCCTTGCAATTGAACAACTCTCTAACTAATTCATTTGAGTCATGTGAACTAGTTATGGTGAACAAGAACATGGTTGATATGAAATGCTCATATGGCTAACCTTTTGGTTAACTATTATTGAACCAACAAGTGCATACGTTTGGGTACGATTAACAAACCTAGAAGCGTGCATTTCAATTGTGTGTAACAAGCTAAGTTTTCGATCTGACAGTTGAGAAATATTAGCTTGAATCTAAATCAGGTTTTCATCTAACGGTGGATATTGATTTCTTTTTTACCAAGGTACCTTAATGGCGAACCCTGATTTGAAAGACTATATCAGGGGACATCTATCATCGGTGCAAAACTAATCCCCACACCTTACGTGTGATACTAGTTTGCATGCTAGAGTCGGTTCTCCTTTAACCTTTGGGTTTCTTCTTCTAAAACCAGGTTAACGACTTAAAGACTTCATTGGGATTGTGAAGCCAGACCGATACTACTTTATCGTAGTTGTGTGATGTGATCTTGCATCTTCTATCGTACGAGTACAATCATATTGATTGGCTTGATATTGATATCTCCGATAGGCAAGATATAAAAAGTAATCACAAACATATTTGTCTCATCATTTATGATTCCGCAACATCTTGTTTCGCTACCATACGATTAAGATTGTTGTGAGGTGATTGATAACTCTAGGCTCTTCTTCGGGAATATAAGACTGAATTATCAATTGGTTCATGTTCACCTTGATTACTATCAAAAGACGGAACAAAACCTTTTAGGTTTTATCTGTGGGAGACAGATTAATCCTTCGATAGACTTGTCTGTGTGAGACAGATTTGTCTGTCATCAAGTCTTCGACTTTGGGTCGTAGAAACTCTTAGTTGTGGGTGAGATCAGCTAAGGGAATCAAGTGCGCAGTATCCTGCTGGGATCAGAGGCGTAGGGAGTACAACTGTACCTTGGATCAGTGGGAGACTGATTGGGGTTCAACTACAGTCCAGTCCGAAGTTAGATTGGAGTATGATAGTGTCTGTAGAGGCTTAATACAGTGTGTGTTCAATCTGGACTAGGTCCCGAGATTTTTCTGCATTCGCGGTTTCCTCGTTAACAAAATTTCTGGTGTCTGTGTTATTTCAATTTCCACATTATATTGTTTTATCTTTATAATTGAAATAATACATGTTGTGCGTTAGATCATCAATTAGAGTAATCCAACCTTTGGTTGTTGATTGTCATTGATTGATCCTCGGATATTGATCTTTGGTACCATCCGAGTTATTCCTTGTATTTGATTAAGACTCGCTGATTTCTATTATCTTGAGTAAATCAAAACAAGAGAGAGATATTAACTCCTTGAGATACTTTTACCTAGATTGAGTCTGACTGTCTAGTTGATTCTCTAGAAAGTATTTCGGAGTTAGTCCATACAGATTGCTAAGCGAAATATTGGGTGGTGTTGTTAGACTCCCGCTTCTTCAAGAAAATAATCTACAGCGTGAAAAGATTTGTGATCTTGAAAAGATTATCAAAGAAGGCTCAATTAGAGAAAAACTTTTGATCAAGACGCATTCATCTGATCTTGACAGATTTCGTGTTGAGAAAGAGAAGCTAGAAGCATCACTATCACTAGCCCATGAACACTGTATGACCTTGGAAAAGGAAAACTCTGTCTTAAGGAAAAATTCTTATGTTCCAACTGTTCCTCTTGACATACAGTACATGAAGAAATATCCTCCAAAACAAGATTGTGTCGAGAAAAGTTTATATAACTTACAATCTTCTCACAAGGCTGAAAAATTAAAAGTGGAAATTGAATTATTGTCCTTACTTTTGATAGGCCTTCACAAATATCCCTGCACACTATATTCATATCCCTATCAAAAAAATCAGAAACTTATTTTAAAATTAATCCCACAAATACCCTTCGTGACCGAGAGTCATCGTTTATCTCTATTCT
Organism: Papaver somniferum; assembly: GCF_003573695.1. Classification (NCBI taxonomy): domain Eukaryota; kingdom Viridiplantae; phylum Streptophyta; class Magnoliopsida; order Ranunculales; family Papaveraceae; genus Papaver; species Papaver somniferum. Next base: position 186,486,047 of record NC_039360.1, on the reverse strand, counting down.
TCTTTCATTTCAGATCTAACAAAGTTCTGTGTCTCTTCTCTCTTTCTAGCCGCCACCGCCACCACCACCACTACCACCATTACCACCTCTGCAGTGACCATCATCTCCATATCCACCATTAAAAACAATCTTCTTCCTTGAAAAACCTAGCCTAACTAAATAAATCTCAACGTTTGTTCTTGAAGGTTTACTGAAAATTAAAGAGGGGAATTGATGAGATTCATCATCAACAAAATTAATGTGAAGAATTCAGCTCTAGAGATGATTGATTAGATAAGTTTCGTTTATCATTATACTTTTAAGTCGAGCGAAGTTTCAATCGATCGATTCTAATTTTACAATTTCAAAATTTTAGAAGTTTAATTTCAACTCAAATTAAAGAAGATGAAACAATTAACAATCATTATGCTTTTCGTTTATCATATTATGCTACATGAAGATTTATCTGGTGCTTTTAAACCCGAAATTGACTTTAGGGAGTTTTGCTGGCAGTGGATGTGGTGGCAGGTGGTGTTGCAAAGGTGGCGGTGGTTGTTGTGTTTGCATTTGGTGGTGGATGTTGCGTCATTGTTGTTGGTGCCTTTTGTTGTGGTGGTGGTGGATGTTGTTTCTATGGAGGTGATGGTGATGGATTTTTTTATAGTGGTGAGGGTAATGGTGGTGATAGCAGTATTGAAATTGGTGATGGTAGAGTTTGAGAGGGGTTCTTGTTACTTTATTACTGATATAGGAGCAACAGTAGAGTGGTGACGAAGATTGAAATAAGAACTCTCCAACAAGTAAAGGTAGTTAATGAGTGTTTCACTCATTAATGTTTTCAGTATCGTTGCTTAAAGCCTGCTATTTTTTACTGGTTTACCTCAGGTGTGTATGCTACTAATTGGATTTAGCTCAGGATATATGGTAATTGGCTGTGAATGAAGAAGGTGTAGGGGTCAGTTTAACAAGGAACTGAGATGTCCGTTTTTGAGTAGGATGCTCTCAACTGGAGTTTACCATTGGCGGTGTTATTGATGGGTAAAGGTGCTTGTGTTGTTTCGATTTGTTCCGGAGATTCAAATTAGCTACTGCAAGCTAACAAGGAACCCTCCATTGCTCCACCACCACCACCAGTATCTCCATCGTCACCACCTTTGCAAATTCTCCTACCTTCCTTCGCCGCCGACAATCGAGATGTATCAACAACATATAAAACCTTCTTCTTCTTCTTATACAATCGATTTTGTTGGTGGATCTGAAACTGGTGGTTGATGGTTTTGTTGGTGGATCTTAAACTGCAGCTGGTGAAATGGTAGCATTTTTCCATCAGCATGGATAAACATCCATTGTTGATCCAACTAAAATGGATAAACTTAAACTGTTGATCCAACTGCAATGGATAAACTTCTATTGTTGATCCAACTGCAATGTATCAATTTCAGTTTTATGCCATAATGTTGATCCATCATCATGGAAAAACATCCACTGTTGATCCAACTGAAATGGATAACTACTGTTGTTGATACAAAATTATCTGAACCGATGGTGGCGGCGGCAACGGTGGCGGTGGTTGCTGCTATGGATTATTAATGGTGGTTGATGGTTTTGTTGGTGGATCTGAAACTACAGCTAGTGAAATGGTAGCATTTTTCCATCAGCATGGATAAACATCCATTATTGATCCAACTAAAATGGATAAACTTATATTGTTGATCCAACTGCAATGGATAAACTTCTACTGTGAAATGGATAAACTTCTACTGTTTATCAAGGGTATATCAATTTCAGTTTTATGCCACTTACTGTTGATCCATCATCATGGATAAACATTCACTGTTGATCCAACTGAAATGGATCAACTACTATTGTTGATACAAAAATATTTGAACCAGTGGTGGCGGCGGCGGACTAGTGGTGGTGGCGGCGACGGACTAGTGGTGGTGGAGGACTGTTGGTGGTGTAATGGTGGTGGTGGAATATTGGTGGTTGTGGCGGTTGGTAGGTGGTGGTTGTTGAACGATGGTGGTGGAATGGTAGTTGAATTTTGGTGGTGGTGGTGCTAGTGGTGGTGGTGAAGTGGTAGAGGAAGAAATTTGTTCCATTTTGAAATAAAGAAAAATATTACATGGGTGAGGGTATTAAGGTAATGTAATATTAAATGGATAAGGTTATAAAAAAGTAGGGACATATTTATTTTTGAATAAGGATATATTTTTTGGGTTTGAAAAGGAAGGACATATAATTAATATACCCAAATTAAAACAGATGCCAACTGATGCGTCTTCTCCACGAACCTGTACTTTCTGTGGAAAAGGAAATCACTATGCTATCCGTAGTTTTGTCAGGAAGAAACAAATTTCTAAACTTCACAATTTGCTTCTTTCCACTGTCAATGGAGTAAATAGTCAAACGACTAATGCAGTGAACCTCTTGCTCACAGGAAACCAGGCATCTTATAAAAATGATCTCTTTCCTAGAAATCATTACAGGACTTTGGTGTATTCCAGTGGTATAAATTCTTGTGCTACTAATAAAAGCATGTCCTGTGCTTATAAGAGCAACTCTGGTAAATCTAAGTCTAGAGTATGGAGACCCGTTTCGGAAAATCCCATAGAACCAATCTTTAGAGGTCCTAGACTTTGTAATCAGAAAGGTTCTTCTCATGTGCTTCCAGGGAGGGATGTGAAATATTACCTTAAATTTGGAAACTGCCAAGGGAAGACAAGAAATGCTGAGATCAGATATCCTGGTGGAAATCACAACTATTCTCTCAGAACCTATGGTGAGACTATGTGTCCCTCTGCTACCTAGTAGCAGAAAGTTTCATTCTTGTATCTAACTTGAGAGATACAAGGATGATGTTTGAGAGATGCTCAAGTATTTAGATGACTTTCATCAGTTTGTATATTGATATCTTATGTAAGTTTCTAGTATTTCTTTCTTTCATCACAGTGATCTCTCGGGGATGGAGACTTTTTGAAAACAACACAGTGTGCAGTGTTCCTGGTTGGGTCAATTTATTTTGGCATTGGATTTGTCCACGAGCGTCCATATCTCCTCAAGGAACTCTAGGGCATCGATCTAGGGTGTACACGTGTACATATATGTATCTTATGTATGCGTTCATTATTCTTCAGAAAGGAACTCGATGGAAATTGTTCCCAAAGAAGAAGTTAACCCTATTGTAGAGGATGACCTCAAAGGAAGTGATTCTGGTCAAGAGTTTATTCTAAAGAAGATGCTTGAAAGGAAAGAGTACAACTCTTGGATTGGGGAATTTGTCAAGGATTTAATTCTCGTTCAGAATGAAGTAAAGAACGAACTTGCTAACCTTCAACTGCAGATAAACCAGCTTATTGATGGACATGCAAAGATCCTTACTCAGAATATCTTGATCTGGAATCAGAAGAAAGTTATTCTTGACTGCGCTAAGGCTCGACATTTTGCTCGCATTGTTGATTGAAAAACTAACGTTCTAACTCATGAACATGGTGTCTCTACGGTCAACAAGATCAAGGATATAAGTGATTCCTATTTCGATGGACCATTCCAAAGGTATGAGATCATCAAGGAAAACTAAGGTTATTTTTGTTGCCTAGTATGTCTTCTTTTCGGTTTAGTTGGAAGAATAACTAGTGCTTGAATAACAATGATTGTGACTACACATAGCTATTATTTTTTCATCTTCTTGTTCTTTTTTAGTTTTTTTTTGTTTAAAAATTGTAAAAATATTTGGAGGATGATATTTTTGCAGTATTTAATCTTTATGATTTGTTATATTGCAACTTGTTATGGATATTGGTGTTTACGTCCGTGAACTATGTTTGTCCCATACCTTGTCAAAAGTAAAGTCGTTTATGATCGATATTCATGTATTGGTTAAAGAATGAATGGACTTTTGACAATTACAAAAGTTAAGCCTATATTTTCAATCTTTGATGGAAGATAGATTAAAATCTTTTGATCGCAAGGATTATGTCTATTGAATGTCGTTATGCGAATAGTGATGGAAGATAGAATGAATCCTTGTGTATTCCACAATATTTATCTTTACTGATCCATATTTATGTAATACTGTGAGACTCCGTAATGTGTCTTATGTTGAGCACTAAACAACCAAGTTGATTATTTTTGATTGGATTTGTTGTTGCTCCGTAAGGTACTATATGTCGAGCATTATGAACTAAATTAATCATCTTGTTTGGTTATTTAGTTATTACTTGAAAAAGCGGGGGTCTAACAACACCACCCAATATTTCGATTAGAAATCTGTATGGACTAACTCTGAAACAATTTGCTAGAAAATCAACTAGACAGTCAGACTCAATCTAGATAGAAAGTATCTCAAGGAGTTATTATCTCAATCTCTCGATTTGATCTTTACTCAAGCAAATAGAAATCTGCGAGTCTTTATCAAAGAGAGATAACTTGGACGGTACCAAAGACCAATGTCCAAGGATCAATCAACTACAATCAACAACCAAAGGTTGGATTAGAGAAGTTGATGATCACGAACGCACAACCTGTGTTATTTAAATTATATAAAATATAATGCGGAAAAGAAATAACACATACACCAGAAATTTTGTTATCGAGGAAACCGCAAATGTAGAAAACCCCCAGGACCTAGTCCAGATTGAATACACACTGTATTAAGCCGCTACCGACACTAGCCTACTGCAAACTAACTTGGGACTGTACTATAGTTGAACCCCTATCGATATCCCACTGATACAAGGTACAGTTGTACTCCTACGCCTCTGATCCCAGCAGGATACTGCGCACTTGATTCCCTTAGCTGATCTCACCCACAACCAAGAGTTGTTGTAACCCAAAATCACAGACTTGATAATAAACAGATCTGTCTCACACAGAAAAGTCTATAAAAGGATAAATTTGTCTCCCACAAATAAACCCTAGGTTTTGTTCCGTATTTAGAGATAAAATCAAGGTAACAGGGACCAATTGATAATCCGGTCTTATATTCCCGAAGAACAACCAAGATTAATCAATCACCTCTCTACAATCTTTCCTGACTACACAAGCGGATTGTCGATGAATCACAAACAGTGAGACGAAGATGTTTGTGACTTTTTATCTTGCCTATCGGAGAACTCTCACGATCTCAAGACAATCAATCGATTGTACTCGTACGATACAAGATGCAAGATCAGATCACACAACTACGATAAAGTAGTATCGGTTTGGCTGCACAATCCCAAAGAAGTATTTAAGTCGTTAACCTGATTTTAGAGAAGAAAATCAAAGGTTAATGGAGATCGACTCCAGCGGGCGCACTAGTAGCACACAAACATGTGGGGATTAGTTTTGCACAATGCTAGATGTCTCCTTTATATATCCTTCAAATCAGGGTTTTGCCTTAGTTACAAAGCAACCCTTATTCACCATTAGATGAAAACCTGATTTAGATTCAAGCTAATATTTCTCAACCGTTATATCGAAAACTTAGCTTGTCACACACACTTGGGTAGACGTTTACTGGGTTCGTGAAAACCATGCCCAAATGTGTACGTGTATGTTGGTTCAACATAGTAACCCAAAAGGTTAACCATATGAGTATTTCATATTAACCTTGTTTTTCTTCACCATAACTAGTTCAATTGACTCAAATGAACTAGTTACAGAGTTGTTCAATTGCTATGAGATATTATGTAACTACACAAGACACAATTGAAGCAAAGATGATTCGATTCGATTGAATCGGCTCATGAACATTATAGCCACTGTTTGCATAAAGCATTCCTTAGTAATTTAATGTTTCATGTTTAGAGCACATCTTTAGATCATAACCACTTAAGTTCATAAACAAGTTCGCGGACCTAAGTTAATCGGTTGAGTTTTCCAAACTCAGCATAAATTCTCGGGATGAGAACTTCCGCCAGTTCGCGGACTGAGTTCGCGGACTAAGCACACAAACGAGTATTTGGAAAATCCCAGCAGAAATTCTCGGTCGAGAAATTCCGACAGTTCGCGGACTTGGCAAGCCAATTCCACAATCCTCCCGATTTCTCTTGATCAACAAAGTTCGAAAACTTCGGTTCAAGAAATACATGGTTATGTAATCTAAACTCTCATTTCAATCATTGAGACATTCTCAGAGGACGATATGTAGCCGTTATTCACAGACCGATTCAGGTCAGAGCAATTCTCAAAGTGATTGAAACTTTTCATGACCGATTAACGTCAGACAGATACACGATTTTGAGATAAACGATAAGCAATGAATTCTCAGCTCGAATTGTCAATTGTGTATGATCTAGTCTATACAACATACGACTTTTGTCTCATAAGAAGTAGGAGATAGAAGATATAGACTTTTGAGTGATAGATAAGTTCAAGTCTCCACATACCTTTTTGTTGATGAAGTTTCATGGTTCCTTGTATAGATCTTCGTCGTTCTATGATGAATCGCCATGAAGTCCTTGAGCTCAACTACACTTTTCTATCCTAGTCTGAGACTTAGCTATGTAGGCTAGAAATCAAGACTTATAGTTTTGATCACTAACATTGACAAACATGCTTGAGATAGCAACGCATGAGAGGTTAACCGAGCTATGCTCTAACAATCTCCCCCTTTGTCAATTTTAGTGACAAAACTATTAATACATATGGAATACAAAAAAGATAAACTTTAGTGGCTCCTATTCCATAGTCTAATCTTCAACGTTCCTTGAAATCTTCGTCCTTCCAAGTACTCCAATGATCCCAAAGGTTGTAAGTTTAGCACCATCGTTGTTGAAGATCCGTAGCTATAACAATGAGAGAAATCGAGATTCTCGATCATGATTACACAGTGTCATAGTATTATTATATAACATCAAAGTCCAATTGTATCACGACTTTAACAATAATACTAATATGTATCACTCCCCCTTAGTCAATACTCCATCTCGATCATGGAAACCACTCCCCCTTACACAATGATCCGAAAACCATATGTATTTGTAGTGTGAACTACAATATTTCTCCCCCTTTTTTTCAATAAAATTGGCAAAGGTACAAGAATGGGATCACAATGAAATTTCCACAAGAGACATTTCATGACCAAAAGAAAAATACATACCAACTTAATTTAGATGCAATCTAATAGCCTAAGCTAACAACATTCATCAAGGAGTTTTAAGATACAAGATAACCCCTATAAAATTCCACAGCCGCACTCCCCGCAAGATATTACCATTAAGTACAAGTTCAAAAGAACTCTCCCCCATTTGATGTCATTCCCGAGAGAACAACAAGAGCGACCTTAATTTCGAAAGAAAAGAAGGACTTTTTATTGGACACCAAAAACCATAGGAATGATTTTCTATATCCAAAGCTCAACCAAATTAATCACAAGTAAACTCATGATTAATTCAATTGGAATACGCAACTAAATCAAACCACAAAAGTGATCAATTTAATTGAAAGTGCTCAACATAAGTAAACTCACGGAGATACGACTAAGTCAATAACACGAAGATGACTAACTTAACCGTTCAAATACTCAACATAAGGAAAACCTTACGGAATATATGACTACATTAATCAAAGAACATGATAGTGTAGCCTTTCATATACTCAACATAAGAACTTGTGGAATATATGAAAACTCAACTAGATTAATTACAAGAGAACCTATAATTAATCTAATTGGAATACAAACAACAAAACTAATCACCGAAGTAATCAATTTAATTATTTTGGGCTCAACATAAGAGAACTTATGGAACCCCGACTAAGTTCATCATAGAATATGACAACCTTAACCATACATGTACTCAACATAAGAAAGAAAACTTATGGAGTACTAACTAAATAATCAAACTAGTTGATTAATTTAGTTCTTAATGCTCGACATATAGCATCTTATGGAACAACCAACAAAGCCAAGGTAAATCGACTTAGTTGTAAGGTGCTCACACAAGACACACAATGGAGCCTTCACGGTAAAACATAATAAAATGGATCAATGAAGATCAATACCATGGATAACATACAAGGATCTATTCTATTTTCCATCATAACGACATAATAAACTTTATCCTTGTTGAACAAAAGATTTTATCCTATTTTCCATCAAATACATGATTACATAGGCTTAACTTTTGTATATGTCAAATGTCCATTCGTCCTTTCATCAATTAGAATATCGATTCATGAACGACTTTACTTTTGACAAAATATGGGACCTTCAAGTTCACGGACGCAAACAATACATATCCCATAAAAATATTGCAATATCACAAACCATTAAAATACTGCAATAAACATCATCCTCCAAATATTTTTAGAATTTAAAACCAATAAACCTAAAAAAATAACATAAGAAGATGAAAACAAAAATAGCTATGTGTAGTCACAATCATCGCTATTCAAAGCACTAGTTATTCTTCCAACTAATCCAAAAAGAAGACTTACTAGGCATATAAGACTCAGTTTTCCTTGATGATTTCATACCTCTGAAATGGTCCATCAACGTAGGAGTCACTGATATCCTTGACCATGTTGACCGTAGAGACACCATGTTCAAAAGTTAGAACGTTGACTTTTCGATCAATAGTGCGAGCATAATGACGAGCCTTTGCACAGTCAAGGATAACTTTCTTATGATTTCTGATCAAGATATTCTGAGTACAATGGATTTTCGCATGTCCATCAATCAGCTGGTTTATCTACAATTGAAGGTTAGGCAGTTCGTTCTTAACTTCATTCTGAACACGAATCAAATCCTTGACATATTCACCAATCCAAGTGTTATACTATTTTCTTTCAAGCATCTTCTTCCGTATAAACTCTTGACCAGAATCACATCCTTTGAGATCATCCTCAACCATAGGGTTAACTTCTTCTTTGGGAACAATTTCCATATAGATCCTTTCTGAAGAAAAATGAGACACCTATAAGATTTATATATGTTCGTGAATGCCCTGGATAGAAAGCCTAGATTTCCTTGAGGAGATACAGGCGTTTGTGGACGACCAAGAATGGCCCTAGAAAGAGATACTGTGCAGCTTCCAAAACGTCCACCATCCCAAAAGATCAAAGTGAAAAAATGAAAATGATACTAGAGAAGATCATTACAACAAGGGGTATACAATCCTAGAGAAAATATAGTACAATACTTGAGCATCTCTCAAATCCTCATCCTTGTATCTCTCAAGTTAGACACAAGGATAAAACATTCTGCTGCTAGGTAGCAGAGGGAGACATAGTCTCACCATCGATTCTGAGAGAGTACCTATAAATTATTCTAGGATATCTTATCTCAGCAATTCTTATCCTTTCACTGCAGCTTCCAGAAAGAAGGGTGTGTCTCACAGTCCTTCTGGGAATCACAGGAGAGAAACCCTTCTGATACCAAAGTCTAGGACCTCTAGAAATAGGTTCTAGGGGATTTTCCGAAATTCGTCTCCACACACTAGACTTAGATTTATCATATGTGTTCTTATAAGAATGGGATATACTTTCATTGGTAGCACGAGAATTTACAAATGTCCTGTAATGATTTTTAGGAGAGAGATTATTTTTATAAGATGTTTGGTTTCCTGTGAAAGGGACCTTCACTGTAGTAGTCATTCGACTATTTACTCCATTGACAGTATAAAGAAGCACCTTGTGGAGTTCAGAAACACGTTTCTTTCTAGAAAAACAATGGATAGCATAGTGATTTCCTTTTCCACAGAAGGTACATATTCGTGGAGGATAAGCAACAACTGGAACTTGTTTAAATTCATAGCCACAGGATAAGATTGTAAGTTATGAAAACTTTTCTTGACACAATCTTCTCCTGGAGAAAATTTCATTATGTACGGTAACTCATGAGAATTAGTTTGTGCAGAAGAATTTTTCTTTAATACAAAGTTTTCCTTTTCCAAGGATTTGTACTTTCCATGGGCTAAGACAAGCGATGCTTCAAGTTTCTCCCTCTCAACACGAAGTCTGTCTAGATCGGATGAATGCGTCTTGATCAATTGAGCCTTCTTTGACCATCTTTTCAAGAACACAAATCTTTTCACGCTGTATATTGTTTTCTTGAAGAAGTTTCTCAATTTTCTTAGAGAATGACCCTATAATATTGTAGAGTACTTGTTCATGATCAATAGACTTTTCAAATTCATCCATGAGCTGTACATGATCCTTGAGATCAACAAACTCTGTAGAATTTTTTGAAATTCTGGTGAGCTCCATTTCAGCTTTTGCCATTATGTCCAACGTCTCATTGGAGGAAGAATGACCAACACAGGATGGAACAGTCTTCCTACCTCGGAATTCGGAAGAATCATCTAAGGAGTGACCCTTTGAGGTATTCCCGAGACACTTGGCAAAGTTGACAGCTTTAGGAGGCATTTAGGTATGCGTATGAGATTCTGTCCACAGACTCAGATTGCCACAAACACAGACTTATGAGGTCTTTAATGTGTTTGCCTGCTCTGATACCAATTGAAAAAGCGGGAGCCTAACAACACACCCAATACTTCGATTAGCAATCTGTATGGACTAACACTGAAACACTTTGCTAGAGAATTAACTAGGAAGTCAGACTCAATCTAGATAGAAAGTATCTCAAGGATTTATTATCTCAATCTCTCGATTTGATCTTTACTCAAGCAAATAGAAATCTGCGAGTCTTTATCAAAGAGACATAACTTGGACGGTACCAAAGACCAATGTCCAAGGATCCATCAACTACAATCAACAACCAAAGGTTGGATTAGAGAAGTTGATGATCACGAATGCACAACCTGTATTATTTCAATTATATAAAATATAATGCGGAAAAGAAACAACACATACACCAGAAATTTTGTTTACGAGGAAACCGCAAATTCATAAAACCCCGGGACCTAGTCCAGATTGAATACACATTGTATTAAGCCGCTACGACACTAGCCTACTGCAAACTAACTTCGGACTGGACTATAGTTGAACCCCTATCAATCTCCCACTGATACAAGGTACAGTTGTACTCCTACGCCTCTGATCCCAGCAGGATACTGCGCACTTGATTCCCTTAGCTGATCTCACCCACAACCAAGAGTTGTTGTAACCCAAAATCACAGACTTGATAATAAAAAAATCTATCTCACACAGAAAAGTCTATAAAAGGATAAACATGTCTCCCACAGATAAACCCTAGGTTTTGTTCCGTCTTTAGATATAAAATCAAGGTAACATGAACCAATTGATAATCAGTCTTATATTCCCGAAGAACAACCTAGATTAATCAATCACCTCTCTACAATCTTTCCTGACTACACAAGCGGATTGTCGATGAATCACAAACAGTGAGACGAAGATTTTTGTGACTTTTTATCTTGCCTATCGGAGAACTCTCACGATCTCAAGCCAATCAATCGATTGTACTCGTACTCGTACGATAGAATATGCAAGATAAAATCACACAACTACGATAAAGTAGTATCGGTCTGGCTTCAAAATCCCAATGAAGTCTTTAAGTCGTAACCTGATTTTAGAGAAGAAAATCAAAGGTTAATGGAGATCGACTCTAGCGGGCGCACTAGTAGCACACAGACGTGTGGGGATTAGTTTTGCACAATGCTAGATGTCTTCTTTAGATAGCCTTCAAATCAGGGTTTTGCCTTAGTTACAAAGCAATCTTTATTCACCGTTAGATGAAAACCTGATTTAGATTCAAGCTAATATTTCTCAACCGTTAGATCGAAAACTTAGCTTGTCACACAAACTTGGGTAGACGTTTACTGGGTTCGTGAAATCCATGCCCAAACGTGTACGTGTATGTTGGTTCAACATAGTAACCCAAAAGATTAACCATATGAGCATTTCATATTAACCTTGTTCTTCTTCACCATAACTAGTTCAATTGATTCAAATGAACTAGTTACAGAGTTGTTCAATTGCTATGAGATCTTATGTAACTACACAAGACACAATTGAAGCAAAGATGATTCGATTCGATTGAATCGGCTCATGAACATTATAGCCACGGTTTGCATAAAGCATTCCTTAGTAATTTAATGTTTCATGTTCAGAGCACATCTTTAGATCATAACCTCTTAAGTTCACAAACAAGTTCGCGGACTTAAGTTAATCGGTTGAGTTTTCCAAACTCAGTAGAAATTCTCGGGATGAGAACTTCCGCCAGTTCGCGGACTAAGCACACAAACGAGTATTTGGAAAATCCCAGCAGAAATTCTCGATCGAGAACTTCCGACAGTTCGCGGACTTGGCAAGCCAATTCCACAATCCTCCCGATTTCTCTTCATCAACAAAGTTCGAAAACTTTGGTTCAAGGAATTAATATGTAGATCACACTACAAATACATATGGTTTTCGGATCATTGTGTAAGGGGGAGTGGTTTCCATGTGAGATGGAGTATTGACTAAGGGGGAGTGATACATATCACCATAGTATTAGTGTTGAAGTTGTGATACAATTGAACTTTGACACTGTGTAATAATACTATGACATTGTATAACAATGATCGAGAATTACGTTTTCTCATTGTTATAGCTACAGATCTTCAACAACGGTGATGCTAAACTTACAACCTTTGGGATCATTGGAGTACCTGGAAATGACGAAGATTTCGAGGAACGTTGATGATTAGACATGTGGAATAGGAGCTACTAAAGTTTCATTATATTTTTTGTATTCCATATGTATTGATAGTTTTTTCACTAAAATTGACAAAGGGGGAGATTGTTAGAGAATTGCTCGGTCGAACTCGCATGCGTTGCTATCTCAATCATGTTTGTCAATGTTAGTGGTCAAAACTATAAGTATTGATTTCTAATCTACTATAGCTAAGTCTCGGACTAGGATAGAAAGTGTAGTTGAGCTCAAGGACTTCATGGCGATTCATCATACAAGAATAAGAACTACTCAAAGAACCGGTGGAACTTCTCGACAAAAAGGTATGTGAAGACTTAAACTTATCTATCACTCAAAAGTCTATCTATTCTATCTCATACTTCTTGAGACAAAAAGTCGTATGCTATATATAGACTTTGATTATACACAGTTGGTATTTCGATCCGAGTATACCTCGCCTATCTATATCTCGAAATATGTGTTGGTAAGCTTTTCGCTTCGACCAAGTTTATCTTTACCTAGTGACGAAAGTCATGATATGTTTCAATCACTTTGAAAATTGCTTTGACGAAGAATGTTTCAATGATTGGAATGAGAGTTTAGATTACATAACCAATGTGGACATAAGCATTATTTTGGAAACACATTTATGTATAAGTCGTATTCCTTGAACCAAAGTTTGCGAACTTTGTTGATCAAGAAAACTGGAAAGAATGGCGTGAGCCAAGTCCTCGAACTGCCGAAGTTCTCAAACCCGAGAATTTCTGCTGGAGTTGACAAACTAGTGCGTGAAGCTAAATCTGCGAACTCAGTCCGCGGACCCAGTCCGCGAACCGGCGAAGTTCTCATCCCGAGAATTTATGCTGGAGTTTGTAAACTATGCCCGGTAACTTAAGTCCGCGAACCAAGTCTTTGAACTTAAGAAGGTTATATATCCGAAGATGATTTCTGAACTTAAACATAAAAATACTAAGGAATGCAGTTTTCAAACCGCGGCTATAAAATTTCATGAACCGATTCGAGTGAATCAAATCATCTTTGCTTCAATTGTGTCTTGTGTAGTTACATAAGAATTCTTTGCAATTGAAAAACTCTCTGACTAGTTCATTTGAGTCATGTGAACTAGTTATGGTGAAGAAGAACATGGTTGATATGAAATGCTCATATGGATAACCTTTTGGTTAACTATTATTGAACCAACAAGTGCATACGTTTGGGTAAGGTCAACAAACCTATAAGCGTGCATTTGAATTGTGTGTAACAAGCTAAGTTTTCGATCTAATGGTTGAGAAATATTAGCTTGAATCTAAATCAGGTTTTCATCTAACGGTGGATATTGATTGCTTTGTTACCAAGGTAACTTAATGGCAAACCCTGATTTGAAAGACTATATAAGGGGACATCTAGCATCAATGTAAAACTAATACCCACACTTTACGTGTGATACTAGTTTGCGTGCTAGAGTCGGTTCTCCTTTAACCTTTGGTTTTCTTCTTCTAAAACTAGGTTAACGATTTAAAGACTTCATTGGGATTGTGACCGATACTACTTTATCGTAGTTATGTGATCTGATCTTGCATCGTCTATCGTACGAGTACAATCATATTGATTGGCTTGAGATTGGTATATCCGATAGGCAAGATATAAAAAGTAATCACAAACATCTTCGTCTCATCGTTTGTGATTCCGCAACATCTTGTTTCGCTAGCATACGATTAAGATTGTTGTGAGGTGATTGATAAATCTAGGCTCTTCTTCGGGAATATAAGACCGGATTATCAATTGGTTCCTGTTCACCTTGATTACTATGAAAAAACGGAACAAAACCTTTCAGGGTTTATCTGTGGGAGACATATTAATCCTTCGATAGACTTGTCTGTGTGAGACAGATTTGTTTGTCATCAAGTCTTCGACTTTGGGTCGTAGAAACTCTTAGTTGTGGGTGAGATCAGCTAAGGGAATCAAGTGCGCAGTATCATGCTGGGATCAGAGGTGTAGGGAGTACAACTGTACCTTGGATCAGTGGGAGACTGATTGGGGTTCAACTACAGTCCAGTCTGAAGTTAGATTGGAGTAGGCTAGTATCTGTAGCGGCTTAATACAGTGTGTGTTCAATCTGGACTAGGTCCCGGGGTTTTTCTGCATTTGCGGTTACAAAATTTCTGGTGTCTGTGTTATTTCTTTTCCGCATTATATTTTATATAATTGAAATAATACAGGTTGTGCGTTAGATCATCAATTAGAGTAATACAACCTTTGCTTGTTGATTGTCATTGATTGATCCTCGGATATTGGTCTTTGGTACCATCCGGGTTATTCCTTGTATTTGATTAGGACTCGCTGATTTCTATTAGCTCGAGTAAATAAAAACAAGAGAGAGATATTAACTCCTTGAGATACTTTTACCTAGATTGAGTCTGACTGTCTAGTTGATTCTCTAGAAAGTGTTTCGGAGTTAGTCCATACAGATTGCTAAGTTAAATATTGGGTGGCGTTGTTAGACCCCCCGCTTTTTCACATTCAATATTTACCGTTAGATGAAAACCTGATTAGATTCAAGCTAATATCTTTCAACCGTTAGATCGAAAACTAGCTTGTTACACACAAATGAAATGCAGGTTTCTAGTCTTGTGTAACTGTACCCAAACTTGTACATTTGTTGGTTCAACAATAGTCAACCAAATGGTTAGCCATATGATCACTTTCATATCAACCATATTCTTCTTCACCATAACTAGTTCAAGTGACTCAAATGAACTAGTTAGATAGTTGTTCAATTGCAAGGAAATCTTATGTAACTACACAAGACACAATTGAATCAAAAACGATTTGATTCACTCGAATCGGTTCATGAACTATATAGCCACGGTTTGCAATTTACATTTCTTAGTTTATATAAGAATAAGTTCACAAACATCGTTTTTAGATATAACCTACTCAAGTTCCCGGACGGAGTTCACAAACTCCAGCAGAATTTTTCGGGTCGAGAACTTCCGCCAGTTCGCGGACTGAGTTCGCGGACTTGGCTCACGCCACTATTCCGGTTCTCTTGATCAACAAAGTTCGCAAATATCGGTTCAAGGAATAAGGACTTATACATATATGTGTTTCCACAACAATGCTTATATCCTCCAATGGTTATATTATCTAAACTCTCATTTCAATCATTGAAACATTCTTAGAGGACGTTGATATTCTATAGTTGTTATTCACAAACTATTTTTCGTCAAAGTAATCAATTTTCAAAGTGATTGAAACTTGCCCTGACTTTCTTCATTAGGTAAAGATGAACTTGGCTAAAGCAAAAGCTTACCAACACATATTTTGAGAAATAGATAAGCGAGATAAACTCGGCTCGAAATAGAAAATGTGTATAATCTAAGTCTATATAGAAAAACGACTTTTGTCTCAAGATAGGAGATGGATAGACTTTTGAGTGATATATAAGTTCAAGTATACACATACCTTTTAGTCGATGAAGATCCAGCGGTTCCTTGAGTAGTCCTTCATCTTGAATGATGATTGCCATGGAGTTCTTGAGCTCAATTACACTTTCTATCCTAGTTCGAGACCTTAGCTATAGTAGACTAGAAATCAAGACTTATAGATTTGATTACTAACATTGACAAACATGCTTGAGATAGCAACGCATGCGAGTTCGACCGAGCAATGCTCTAACAATCTCCCCCTTTGTCAATTTTAGTGACAAAACTATCAATACATATGGAATTCAAAAAATAAATAAATTAACTTTTGTAGCTCCTATTCCACATGTCTAATCTTCAACATTACTTGAAATCTTCGTCACTTCCAAGTACTCCAATGATCCCAAAGGTTGTAAGTTCAGCATCATCGTTGTTGAAAATCCATAGCTATAACAACGAGAAAACAAGAGTTCTCAATCATTGTTATATAGTGTTATAGTATCAGTACACAGCGTCAAAGTTCAATTGTATCACAACTTCAACAACAATACTATGGTGATATGTATAACTCCCCCTTAGTCGATACTCCATCTCACATGGAAACCACTCCCCCTTACATTATGATCCGAAAACCATATGTATTTATAGTGTGAACTACATATTAATTCTCACCCTTTTTGTCAATAAAATTGGCAAAGGTACAAGAACGGGATCCTAATGAAATTTCCAAAAGAGACATTTCATGACTAAAATAAAGAAACACATATCATCTTATTTAGATGATATCATAAAGCAGAATCTAAATGCATTCATCAATGAGTTTATAAAGATACAAGATAACCCCTATAATATCCACAGCCGCAGTCCCCACAATGATTTGGCAATTAAGCACAAGTTCAATAAAGAACTCTCCCCCATAATATGTCATTCCCGAAAGAACAACAAGAGCGACCTTAATTTCGAAAGAAAAGAAGGATTTATTTGGACATAAAAAATCACATACAAGTATGAATTTGAATCCAAAATACTCAATTAAATTAACCACAAGAGAACCCGTGATTAATTTAATCGAAAATGCTCAACATAAGTGAACTTATGGAGACTCAAAAATATACAATTAGATTAATCACAAAAGAACCCATAATTAATCTAATCGAAATACATAACCAAACTAATCACAAAAGTAATCAATTTAATTTGCCATGCTCGTCATAAGAAAACTTATGGAGCATCAACTAAATAACCAAACAAGATGATTAATTTAGTTGAATATGCTCGACATAAAGTACCTCACGGAACAACAACTAAGCTAACCATAAAAATAATCTAACCTGGCTGTTAGTGCTCAACATAAGACACTTTACGGAGCCTCGCAGTAATACATAAAATATGGATCAGGGAAGATCAATACTGCAGAATACACAAGGATTCATTCTATTTTCCATCACTATTCGCATAACGACATTCAATAGACATAATCCTTGCAAACAAAAGATTTTAACCTATCTTCCATCAATGATTGACATAATAGGCTTAGATTTTGTACTTGTCAAAAGTTTACTCATTCTTTTATCAATATATGTATATCTACATAAGAGAGTCTTTACTTCTGACAAGGTATGGGACAATCATTGTTCACAGACGCAAACACACATATCCCATAACAATATTGCAATACATAAAACCATAAAGATTAATACTGCAAAAATCATTCCAAACAAATTTAGAATTTAAACCAATAAATCTAAAAAATGAAGATGAAAACGTTGGACGTAGCTATGTGTAATCACAATAATGGCTATTCCAAACTCTAGTTATTCTTCTAAATAAAACAAGAAAAATAGAAGATTTACTAGGCAATAAGACCCTTGAAGAATTCTTTATCGTCACCGAACTCCTTGTCGTCAACAACCATTGGGACATAAGGTTCATTAAGGTAAGAGTTTATATCAATAAACCTTCTTGGTTGATGATGTCGAACCAGGGCCTTCTGAATCTCATGAATCTTATACACAAAAGACTTTATTTGTTGAATCTCCTTTTGCATCTCCTTTAACTCTTCAAGAACATCAGAAAACTTCGGAGAGTTTGAAGGAACGGTTCTTGGCTTCCTCACATTCCTTTTCTTTCTTTTCAAGGTAGGAGATAATGGAGATTTATCTTATTCCTTCATGATTGATGGATTAACAATCATATTAACATCTTTTTCATTTGAAGACATCATGCTTGGAGTATCCATAACGTATAGGTTTGTGAGAGGAAATCACAAGTTGAACTCAACAAGTAGTCTTGAGATAAAAAAGAGGTTTTGAGGAAGGAAAAAGGAATGTAGGGTTTCGAAACCTTTAAACGGGTTCGTACACGTCCAACTCACAACCCTATAAAGAGTAGAATTGTCGATAATAACCCTCTTTTGTTGATAGACAGGGAAGAACAAAAACTAAGAAAAAAAAACTTTTCCTAAAGCCTGAGAGGTACAAAATCATTGTCTCTTTTGATCATGCACACGAGACAAGATTTCCAAAACAACACAATCAAGTTGCGTTGCGGTGAACAACAATTTGTCCACCATTTTCCTCTTGAGAGGAATCCACAGACTTCCGTCTATCAAAACGACTCGACCATCCTTTCTTCTCTAATGGTCTTGGTTTATTCTTGGAAACTAACTTCTTAGACGAAGATAAAATCCTACATACCTCAGCGGTATTCTGAGCAAGTTTAAGCTTATTTGCCAATTGATTTGCTCTTCGTAGAAGTTTGTTGACGTGCCTCAATTGGTGTTTGAACTTGTAACACTTTGAAAGTTCATGACCCTTTAGAGAACAATACGAGCACGTCAAACTAGGATAAAAGTCAGGCTTCTGAGATGTGCACGCAGCTAGACACATGGTGGAACCTGAAACATTACAAGCAGAGTTTCCAAGAAATGGTCAATTTTTTCTTCCAGATTAGTTGGGTTTTCTTCTGAAAGAATATCGATATTGATGTATGTATTGCTACAGTTATCAAAATCAATATTTTCACCAAGAAGTGCAACACTTGATTTCTCGTCTTCATTAGAATCATAGTTGTCAGACATTTCATCAAGATTTGCAGCAAGACCTTTGTTCTCAGTGTATTTTCTACGATTTGGGCACTCGTTTGCAAAATTACCAAACCCTTTACACTTAAAGCACTGAGGCATATCCTCATCATCAGTTTCATCTGTTTTCCTGTTTTTAGGAGGAATACGATTATGAGGTTTAACTGATGTTTTAGGCTTATCTCTGGAGAACCGTTTACTTCTCTTCAACAAAAGATCCCTAAATTGTCTTGTGATCATCGAGACCGACTTGTCAAGATCTTCATCTGATGAATCTGTCTCAGAGTGATCATCTTCAGAGATATACACTTTTTTATTCTTATCAAGTAATTTAGTGTCCTTTTGTGCTTTGAACGCAACATCCTTAGTTTTGGATGAATGTTCGTGATCAAAGATCTTAAGCTTCCCAACCAACATATTTCTGGAGAGATTATCAAGGTTATTTCCCTCAACTATGGCATGCTTCTTAGAATCGTATCTTGATGGCAGCGATCTGAGAATTTTCATCACAATGTCCTTTTCAGGAATAGTCTTACCCAATGCAAAAGATGCATTAACAATTTCAGACACCCTGTGATTAAACTCATCAAATGTATCTCCATCTGCCATACGAAGGTTTTCCCAATCGGAATTAAGGTTTTGAAGCCTAGCTTCCTTTTCACTGGAGTTACCTTCGAATACGGTTTCTAAGATATCCCACGCATCTTTAGACCACGTGCAATTTGACACATGGTGCTGAAGATTTGGGGTAATGGCATGTATGATGGCATTCAAACCGTCGGAATTTTGCTTTGCAGCATATATCTCGGCAGGGGTGTATTCACCAATATCTATGGGAACGTTTACATCTCCAACTGCCACGACGGGAGCATTATATCCATTAACAACATATACCCATGATTGAAAATCACGTGCTTGAAGAAAAGCTCGCATAAAAATTTTCCACCATAAGTAATTAGAGCCATCGAAGACTGGTGGTACGTTAATTGAGATAACACCTTTGTCCATAGAGTCAGATCGCTACAAACACAGACTTGTAAGGTCTTAAACGTGTTTGCATGCTATGATACCAATTGAAAAAGTGTGGGTACAACAACCACACCCAATATTTCGCTTAACAATCTGTATGGACAAACGCCAATATACTTTCTAGAGAATCAACTAGACAGTCAAACTCAATCTAGATAAAAAGTATATCAAAGAGTTTATATCTCAATCTCTCGATTTGATATATACTCAAGCAAATAGAAATCTGCGAGTCTTTATTAAATACTAGAGAGATAACTTGGATGGTACCAAAGACCAATATCCAAGTGTCAATCAATTTAAATCAACAACCAAAAGGTCGGATATTCTAATTGATTCAACAACGCACAACCTGTGATATTTCAATTATATAACAAAATATAATGCGGAAAAGAAATAAAACAGACACCAAAATTTTGTTAACGAGGAAACCGCAAATGCCGAAAAACCTCGGGACCTAGTGTCAGTTTGAACACACACTGTATTAAGCCGCTAAAGACATTAGCCTACTCCAAATTAACTTCGGTCTGGACTGTAGTTGAACCCCAATTAATCTCACATTGATCCAAGGTACAGTTATGCTCCTACGTATCTGATCCCAGCAGGATGCTACGTACTTGATTCCCTTAGCTGATCTCACCCACAACTAAGAGTTGCTACGACCCAAAGTCGAAGACTTTAATAAACAAATATGTATCACACATAAAAGTATACGATAATAGATAAATCCGTCTCCCACGAATATACCTACGAGTTTTATTCCGTCTTTTGATAAATCAAGGTGAAAAGGAACCAATTGATAAACCAGACTTATATTCCCGAAGAACAGCCTAGTATTATCAATCACCTCACAATAATATTAATCGACGCAGCGAATAAAGATATTGCGGAATCAGAAACGATGAGACGAAGTGTTTGTGATTTATTTTATATCTTGCCTATCGGAGATAGCAATCTCAAGCCAATTATTACAATTGTACTCGTACTATAGAAACGACAAGATCAGATCACACAACTACAAGAAAGTAGTATCGGTATGGCTTCACAATCCAAATGAAGTCTTTAAGTCGTTAACCTGGTTTAGAAGAAGAAACCAAAGGTTAAAGGAGAACCGACTCTATCTTAGCACAACTAGTATCACACAGAAGGTGTGGGGATTAGGTTTCCCAGTTGCTAGAGTTCTCCCTTATATAGTATTTGAAATCAGGGTTTGCAATCAATGTTAGCTTGGTAACAAATCATTCAATATTCACCGTTATATGAAAACCTGATTAGATTCAAGCTAATATCTTTTATCCGTTAGATCGAAAACTAGCTTGTTACACACAAATGAAATGCACGTTTCTAGGCTTGTGTAACCGTACCCAAACCTTTACATTTGTTGGTTCAACAATAGTCAACCAAATGGTTAGCCATATGATCACCTTCATATCAACCATATTCTTCTTCACCATAACTAGTTCAAGTGACTCAAATGAACTAGTTAGAGAGTTGTTCAATTGCAAGGAAATATTATGTAACTACACAAGATACAATTGAAGAAAAAACGATTTGATTCACTGGAATCGGTTCATGAAATATATAGCCACAGTTTGCAATTTGCATTCCTTAGTTTATATAAGAATAAGTTCACAAACATCGTTTTTAGATATAACCTACTCAAGTTCGCGGACTGGGTTCGAGGACTTAAGTTCCCGGACGGAGTTCACAAACTCCAGCAGAATTTCTCGGGTCGAGAACTTCCGCCAGTTCGCGGACTGAGTTCGCGGACTTGGCTCACGCCACTATTCCGGTTCTTTTGATCAACAAAGTTCGCAAAATTCGGTTCAAGGAATAAGGACTTATACATATATGTCTTTCCACAACAATGCTTATATCCTCCAATGGTTATATTATCTAAACTCTCATTTCAATCATTGAAACATTCTTAGAGGACGTTGATATTCTATAGTTGTTATTCACAAACTATTTTTCATCAAAGTAAGCAATTTTCAAAGTGATTGAAACTTGTCATGACTTTCGTCACTAGGTAAAGATGAACTTGTCTAAAGCAAAAGCTTACCAACACATATTTCGAGAAATAGATAGGCGAGATAAACTCGGCTCGAAATAACAAATGTGTATAATCTAAGTCTATATAGCAAAACGACTTTTGTCTCAAGATAAGAGATGAATAGACTTTTGAGTGATAGATAAGTTCAAGTCTCCACATACCTTTTAGTCGGTGAAGATCCACCGGTTTATTGAGTAGTCCTTCGTCTTTTATGATGATTGCCATGGAGTTCTTGATCTCAACTACACTTTCTATCCTAGTCCGATACCTTAGCTATAATAGACTAGAAATCAAGACTTATAGTTTTGATCACTAACATTGACAAACATGCTTGAGATAGCAACGCATGCGAGTTCGACCGAGCAATGCTCTAACACAAGAAAAAAGAGTTGCTACAACAAGTTTACCGAAAATCCTTAAGTAGAAGGGTACATCTTTGGTTAGCATCTTTTCCCTTTTTTCGTGCTCAATTTCAGAACCGGTGATCATATGATTCCCCTTCACATTGTAATTGATGATTTTTTATATCATCTTTCTGTCGACATGATGAACAGTACTTCTAATCAAAGTACTAAAAGTAAGATTTTCATGATTAATATTGTGAATATTTTCATAAAAAGATTCTTACTATATCAGGTGAATATTTTTCAAACCCGAACATATTTCCCCAGATTCGGTCTTGAACAAAATTCACATAATTTGTTTCTGAAACATCTAGATCGAATCTCTTCTCAGCAGTGAAACTTACTCCCTTTAAAGTTTGATATCTTTCAAACCATGTACTATCCACGAAGATTGTACGAGCATGTTTGTCTTTGATCAAGTGAGGATACTTGATTTTCTCAATATCTCCCGGAGGAATAAATGGGTTTAAAACCAGTTTGTCTGTTTCAGAGTTTTCTTCCCTTGATTTCCTTTTCTCATATTTGTGAAAATATGAAAAAACCTAGTTACGGTTTCGATCAGTCTTCCCCAATATGTTTGTGAACATAGTAAGAGGTTATCTTTTATAGGAAGAATAGATATAAAAAACCGGAAATAACTACCTTTAGGAAATTCTACCAAAATCGGAAACCTAAGCTTGTGGGGAGACAATTCCGATTTTATATATAGGTCTTTCTTTTGGAAAAAAATATGTTACATGATATGGATATTTATCTTGGATTAATTCTATGTTTCTGTCCAAAAATATGTTTACTCTTTTATTATCAGAATTTGATAACATCATTTGAAATTCACTTAAGAAATTTCTAATAGAGTATGCAGAGATAAATTTGAACACAATATGATATTTGTTAAATATACCATTAAAATCATGAATCTTGTAATATTTCAAAAGATCACTTGCTTCATTAAAATAGTTGTGAGGTGTATGAAGCAATCCATTGTTAATAGAATTATTAACTGAAAATCATTCCTTGTAAGGTTACAAGATTTCCAAAATCGCATCCTATGTAACGATACATTGACAGTCTTAGATCTGAAAATGTACATATATATACTTTGATAGGATATCCTAAATATATTTAAGATTCCATATTTTTCAAGAACACAATAGCCATGGTTCATATAATAAAAAAAATTGAGAGGAATCTTATGCATTTTCGAGATATAGCCTGTCTCATAGAGCATTGTATCATTGTTACTAAACATGTTAGTATTCAGGGAAATGATATACAATCCTATGATATACAACTGATTATGTAAGTCCCTCAAAACATACATAGACATAATTCCAATTCCTAACACTGAAAAGACGAGGGTAACCAAATACACCACAATCTTTTATTTTGATCACAACCTATACAAGACCCACTGTGTATAAACCTCTTGGAGATACAATCACTCAAGGAATATTTCAACACGGTGTCCACTTGAAATAGGGTTAGTCCGGACTGGCCTAACAATGTGAGAATATCAAAGTCAAATGGAGACATCCAATACACTTTATGTGATCGTCTATAGATACGAAATCGAGACAATACTACAACAAAGTGTTCACTTGATAATAGTAAAACCTTATAATATAAATATCAAGTTCCTAGTTAATGTACAAGTGTATTTACTTTAATTATAAAATAAAAACAATTATAATGCGGAAATAAAGTAAAGCACACACACCAGAATTTTGTTAATGAGGAAACCGCAAATGCAGAAAAACCCTGGGACCTAGTCCAGTTTTCTATACTCAATTGAATTAAGACGCTACAAAAATTAAACCTACAACTTTGTGTAGACAATACTAAGTAAACTAAAATCCTAGTTACTCAGCTTCAACAGTATTCTTGATTTGATAAAATCTAGCAGAACCGAAGTTCTCAATAGATATTTAATACCCAATATCCTAGCAGAACAGACGTTCTCTTTAGGACTAGATCTAGTATATCTTCTTAATGGTTCACAACAACTTCTTCTTCAAATCTTCAAAATCTTCAATTTTCGATTTAATCTTCAAAGTAACAATCTGCAAAAACAAACTTGATTCCTTATTGATTTGTTGCACAGAACGGAGTCTGTTAACAATGGAAAATCAATGAATCTATCTTACGGATCTAAAAAAACTTAGATTCGTAGAAAGGTTAAATATTTGATCTAGTTTGAGTGCGCCTTATATCAGAAGGGAAGGTTCTCAAGAATAAACAAACTAGGTGCAATAAAAGATTCAACAACCTTTCGTCAATCAAATCAATCGAAAACAAAAGATAAACACTGCAATTATCTAGTTTCCCACCAACGGTACTCGTAGAGATTCTCAATCCCAAAGAAGACTTTAAACTGAGCGGTCGTAAGAGATTTCGCCTAATTAGGTTACTCTCCTCTTCGAATAGGCGTCTTCACTAGTAACAACACAACTGAGGAGGTTTCCTGTCACGGAGGATTAGTTTGCTAGAAATGCAAACTTCAAGTATTTATAGAAAAGGAAGTTTGGACACCAAGGAATTTCCAAAACCGAAAATATTCTCAAGATATTTAATAATAATTTCCATATTCGGTTTTCATAATTCCTGAGAATGCTCTGTCCAAAAATATTGATCGAAAATATCCTTGGAAAATCTTTAACTAGCAAATGCACATTACTAATTATTATTTTCCATATATAATTAAAAACCTTAATTAAAAGATTCTTAACTTATTTAATTTAGATCCTGGGATTTACTTCCTTCTTAGCCGTTAAGGAATATCTTTGAACAATAAAAGATACGCATAAATGCACGTGTTCAAAGTGTGTCGACATCCTTACTTTGTAAGTCCTCTTTCATACTTACACACTTGAAACCGATTTACCACGCTTCCAAACAAGTTTAGAATTGGTTCATCTGACTTTCAAGAGCTATGCGATTGATTAAGAACTCTCAATCACAAATATCTACCAAAACAAGTTTCGGTTTTACCTCCATGTGAGTGATGTGCATAGTCACACTAACTTCCCAAAATTTAGTTGACTAGGTACTATAATCGGTTCCCACATATATATGGTATCTAACTCATATGTGTTGCACATGTCCATAGGATCGGTTCCCCTTTCTGCTATAAACCTTGTTGCACCCCATACAAGGATCGATTCCCCTTTGTGATGTGTTGCACCTCTTACTAGGATCGGTTCCCCTTTACCCAATGTTAGGTCTTACAAACTACACAAACTCGATCATACCATCAGGTGATTACTTAAGATCGATTTCACTAATAAAAGTCATACCAATACAAAAGTCAGGCCTCATGTGAATATTTTTACCAAGAACACAAACAAGTCATGAGTGATTATACTAATCACACATATTGGTCATTCATGAGATATACAATTAAGAACAATCCCAATAACGCCTGGCGATTTCCTTTTCGATTCACAAACAAAGTTCATGAACTTACTTCCTTAAAACACATGTGTAGATGGGGAAAAACGATTTGCTGGTTTTTAAGGAATTGAGGAGACGACCGTACGGAGGAGACTCCTGGAAACGAGCGAAATGTTAAACCTCACACAGATACACCGCTGCAAAGGGGGTGCTTTAGATTCGAGAGATCAATCTGTAATACTCCAGCCTAAATCAAGATAATGACCGTTCCAGAGTAAATTCGGTCACAAGAGAGGATGGGTTGATCTGTAAGAGGTAAGCTGAGAAATGTGTGGAATCAATGGTAATCAAAGATTATGGGTGTGTGAATTCTAAATACGATAATCTCTGAGTGATTGAAATTGCTCAATTGAGAGTAGTTACTCAATTGATGAGTTGATGATCTCGTGTTGTCAGTTTGACATGAGATTGATGATACTGATGATGCTTCAATCATGATTTGGAGACTTATTTATATTGCTGGAATTTTAGACACCATGATCCCATGAAGTGTGACAGTTGATGGAATCAAGGAGTGGGGAAGTGGGGATCGTGTTTGAAACCAGTTGCTCAACGTGTGGAGACTTGGTCGATTTTCCACCCACTACCTCGTGAATTCCTTCAACTGATTGCACGACTTGCTCACATTCCATCGTGTGTTTGAACACACATGCCATAGACTGCCAGACCAAAACCCTAAGTGATATCCCCCCAAAGTGACACGATTGACGTCTCGTGGTATGTTAGTCGATTGATGACTTCGTGGTTTGATAGGATGATGAGTCCATGTAGTTGCTGAGTTGAACATGATGTTCTGAAACTCATGAGTTTAACATGTCGTGAGACAGAGGTATAGTTCTTACGATGAAGTGAGAAAGTATTGCTCATTCAATGGATCGTTGAATATTGATTGTTGAACCAATATTCCTTGGTTTGAGCAAATATTTATCATCTGAGCACGTTTGCTCATGTGATGAATTGTTTGAATATTTGATCGTCTGAGTATGTGTTGCTCATCTGACGGATTATTGGCAGCGTACCAAAAATATTGATTAGAATACTGGTCGTCGAACCGAGCATAATTAATAAAATTAATGACCATGAGGTCGTCGTAAAATTATTAAGGCTGGAATCTGGAATGATGATCCTTGGATTCAGAAACCCTAATTTGATCAATTGATGATCAATTCATGGTTCGTCAGAATTTTAACCATGGGACCAAGGAGGGAGCGACTACATGGGACCGTCGATGAACCATGTAGTGTCCATATGCTCACGTGAGAAAATACGAAGAACTCCTGAAGAGTTGACGATTTTTTGGTGGAAGAATGATTAAATGCTGGCTTAATCATTTATTCAAAAATGCTCGTCTGAGCCTTAGGTGAGAAAACCTAATTAATTATGACGAGGCGAGGGACCGACCATGGATTCATGAAACCGTCCCTGGGTTGTCACGTGACCGCCTGACGATCACTTCATGAAAATCCAAAGTGTTTTGAAGAGTTTTGGACCTAATACGAGCAATTGTGCAAATTAGGTCAAAACTGTGAAAATTGATGGGACCGGCTTCCGTGAGCCAAAGAGCCAATCTTGGTCGGTCAAGATAGCGTGCTCGTTTCCCCAAGGCATCCGCGTCTCAGTCCTGAGAATTTTGATATTTTCTGATGTGCAATTGAGCATCCATTGGGGAAAATATGCCAAAATTAGGGTTTCGACGAAACTGAGGAAAACACCATGAGATGATGAAAAATAATTATAAAATAAGGAATGAGGAGGCGTGGGACCGCCGTGGTCAAGGCATGGTCGGCCGGTCGTGACCACGGTCCCGTGGTGCCTTTTCCTTAATTTTATAATATTTTGATGATTTTATGAAAAATTCATGAATTTTGAGAAATTTGATGAATTTTGGGAGTTTCCATGAATTGAAAGAGTTTTCATGAGTTCAAGGAAGCAAAAAAATATTAAAATAATAAAATAAGGGCGTGTGGGACCGTGGAAGGCATGGCCGGCCGGCTAGGGCTCGGTCCCACGAGTTTCCCTAATTTTATAATGATTTTATGAAAAATTCATGAATTTTGAGAAATTTGATGAATTTAGGGAGTTTCCATGAACTGAAGGAGGTTTCATGAGTTCAGGGAAGCAAGAAATATTAAAATAATAAAAACAAGGGCGTGTGGGACTGTGGAGGCATGGCCGACCGGCTTGGGCCCGGTCCCACGAGTTTTCATAATTTTTTAATATTTTTTAGGTATTTTGATGATTTGAGGGAATTTTTCCTAATTTGAGAGAAATACCATGAAATCAAGGAATTTGATGAATTCAAGGAAAACTAATAATAAAATAATAAAACAAAAGGGCGTGTTGGACCGGATAGGGCATGGCCGGCCGGCCAAGGCCCGGTCCCACAAGTTTTCATAACTTATATTATTTTATTATTATTTGATGATTTGTGCAAAAATACCATGAAATCAAGGAGTTTTTTCATGAAATTGGAGAAATAATAATAATAATAAAATAATAAGGAACCGTGGGTGTGGGGCCGGTTGGGACCAAGGCATGGCCGGTTGGCCAATGATCACACCCCACACTCCTTTCCTTAATTTTATATTATTTGTTATGGATTTATGGAAGTACCATGAAACCGAGGAGTTTCCTCGAGACGAAGGAGATTTGATAAAATGAGAGGATTTTCATCAAATCATGGAAAATAATAAAATGCATTAAAAATATAAAACTGGCGTGGGATTAACCACGACACGGTCGGTCGGCCGTGTGTCCGTGCTCCCAGCACCCTGGTCATTATTTTCTTCTCTATTTTGCATAGGTTCATCGTTTTGTTGTATTTTTGAAATACTCGTTCATGCGGTGACTGTTAGTGTATCATCGTTGAATACACCTTCACCATTCGAATCGGGGCTTACTTAGAGGTAGCTCAGACGCCCGGTTGTTGATTATTTATTACTAATTGTGGAATTCAGTGGAGAATAATTCACAAAACTGAGTAATAAGATGTTTATTATTAATTCATAGGATCAGCTGAGGATTCGACTACAAATTCGGAATAATAAAATGAGCATTACCATTCCATGGGATCGTAGATTCGACCATAGAATCGGAGTAATTAAGGTTTATCTATTACCATTTATGAGACCAGTTGTGGATTCGATCATGAAATCGGAGTAATGAGATAATATAATTATTTCTATTCTATGAGATCAAGCTGTGGATTCGATCATAGAATCAGAACAATTGTTATTGCCATTCCATGGGACCAGTTGTGGACTCGACCATGGAATAGGAGAAATAATAAATTATTCCGGGAATTCAGTATTGAATGTCACGGAAGAATCAATCTTAATTAGGAATAATTAACTTTGTGGCTCTATACTAGCAGAGAAAGCTGTCTAGGAGCATTAATTATCCCGATATGAGCTTGTCGGTAAGTCATATCCTTTATATAGTCAGGGTAAACTCGTTGTTTGTTCCTGAAGATATTATCGCTCTATACTAGCAGAGCAAGCTGTCTAGGAGCTGTCCATCTCGTGATGCTATATAGAAATAATCACTGAAAGTATTCAGTATTCATGAGATATGCCGTTGTCCAGTCGTGAGACTACATATCTACATGTACTCTGAGAGAAAGTACTCTCCGTTGAGAATTCGATGAGAGACTCGTGTCTCGATACTCACGTTCGATTGCTGATTCGGAGTTTCGTATAATTATGAGTTTACGAATTTAGCCTTTGTCGAAAATCCACCATCTACAACATGTAAAAACATTGTTTCCTAGGATGAAATCCTCAGCTTATACCCATACATAATCACAATAGCATTCAAACGATTATGTCGATATCTTATCTACAAAGTTTAATGGTTAAGCAATAAACCTCGTATTGTATTCCTTAATACTATGTCTAACTAGAGTGTAATCATGCTTCGCAGTTTTGTTTTCAATATACACGACTTGAAAGACACAAGATAGATATGGAACAAGTCAAGTCATAGTTACTAACCTCAAGTTGAAGGATGATGTCTTTTTTCTTATCTTAAATCCATTTTCAGATCTTTGTGAGTAACTGGAGCACAATACTTCTATCATTTCTAGTCTAACCTATCGAAGTTGATTGTAGTTTATATAATAGTGACTCGAGTTTTGGAACTAAATATGACAACCAATCTTGACATACCAACGCTTGGTGGGTTCAAACGAGCAATGCTCTAACAATCTCCCCCTTTGTCAATTTAGTGACAAAACTCTATTACATATGGAGATAAACGAATTACAAAAAATAACTCATACTAATCTTCATACGCTAAATTCACATTTCAACAACACAAAAACTTGGAGATATTCAAACCATAAATGCCATTGTTGACATTATAATAACAAAGCTATACTACTCCCCCTAAAGGTAAGATACGTAGATTTTCAATCCACACGTCTTTGTCATACCACGTAATATGATATGTTACTCCCCCTTAGTTTGTGCTTTCACTCTTTCGTTTAGATAAACGTTCAAGCATCAATGTTCTTTTCCTTAGCGATAACAATTAATATAAAATCAATGCCAGTATCACTTGTTTACTCCATATATTTCTCCCCCTTTTTGTTACAAAATGACAAAAAAACGAAAAAATAAAGGACAACACGAAAAGAATCTTACAAATCTCAAAATAGACTTACAACCTGTATACTTAGGCACGAGAGTTCCACACATCATGTTCTGATAACACGAAACAATTTTTCCAATTTAGTTTAGAAAAACAAAAATCAACTAAGCACCTTAGTCCCTTTGCTAAACCAATTGTTCAAAAATAACTGCTTAATTCGATAAGACCAAAATAAAGATAACTCTATTTTTCTCATCAGGTTCTAATTATCCATAAACTTAGACCTTTCAATTTTAAAAAAGACAAGTACTAGGTTAGTTAACTAGCATTTCTTGTTAAGGCATCCGATTAGACTTGAATAACCGAAACGTCACTTCGATAAATCTAACTAAGATCAGAATTAACTTAGTTTCTCTTATCCGGAATCAAATTGGACTAAACAACTCATCCCGTACTCATTTTATTTCGTTAAGCCATAAATAATTCATACAAACCAAATAAATCAACTTGCATAATTATTCACTTCAACCGGAAGCAATTGAAACAACATAGACATTAAAAGCACCACAAATGCACCGAAATTTTGTAAGCCTAAACAATTGATGCCACACAATAAAGCAAGATAACAATAGTTTTTCTTAACCGGAACCAATTGAATCACACATAAATATCCATTCACAAATAATGGGATAAACATCAATTGTACCAAAAATTTGTTAAGCAAAAGCAAAATATATGCAATAAAATCATGCTTTTCTTAAACAACAAAATGATTAACTAACAAATTTGTTACCTCAAATTTCGCATCCTCTTCACCTCGTTTTTTTCTCATCCTTTCACAAAGATATAAGAAAAACAAAAGCAACCTTTACCAGAGAAAGGTTGAAATGGTTTTAACTATTACGTGCCAATAGTAATAAGCTAATACCAAAGACTCATATGTATACTATATACACAACTTATGAGAAATAAATTGATAATAGTATAATCGTGACTCACATATGGGATTAATTGTCATCATCCTTTTATGATTATTTGATTCAGCAACCCAAAAAGTTAGATATGAAATCCGCTAAATCAAAATTCATAAAATCATAAAAAGGTAACCGATTATGAGACCTATCTCATATAACTGTGACAACACGGAGATACATTCATTCGATCAAGAACGTTTAGCACAATATTTTGAATGTCATGAGTATTGAAACTTATCATTCGAGTGTCATCATTGTGACTATCTTTTGATACCTTCCTGGTTGTCTTTAGAGAAGACTTTGGACTCCATTTAGAAATGGGTTTCACAAGAGCAACTTTGTTCTTCCGATTATTTCTTCCTGAAATCTAAGATGAATCTCTTGAGAAAACATTAGGGTAACTAAAATGTTGAAAACTCTGAGAGTTAGCCTTTCTCCAATTTGGAACATCAGATCTGGTCTTTACAAAGTTATCTCTCCTTTTATTGTTTGAGCGATTCTGAGAAAACTTTGTAAAATTCTGATAAGCAAACTTTGAACTATCATTACAATAATTCTTTTGCTCATTTTTAGGACAATGATGTCGCATTATTACTAGTTCTCTATATAATAACAAAGTTTTTTAAAGCGTTCTCATTCACTGGAGCTCCACGTTAATTCTCGCTTCTGGTTGATTCTGGCCCCACCAGTTTTTTTTTTTGGAAAACTTATTAAATTTAAATAAAAAAATATCAGAAAAATATTTTTTTTGCCACTAATAAGATAGCTGAATCTTAAATATTTTTTTTTCCAATAATCATGAGAATCTGTTGGGCCCATGAAATATTATTTTAATCACATTTTGGAAAAAAATTACGTACATTTACTAAATCTTATTTAATCTTGGAAATATAACAAAACAATATAAACAACTTTAACATTACCAAAAAAAAATCATCATGATAAAATTAAATACATGCAATGTTCATCGTGATATCATCATAAAATTTGATCAATCATATGAATTAAAAAAAAATCCAATGTCCAGTGTCCATTTACAGTTTTTGTAATAAAATCTGCCTAATTACAACTCCAAACTACAGTTAACGAATAAGTTATTCACGGTGATTACACTTCTAATGATGAAAAACTAAAAAAAAAAAGATTAAATTAATCATGGGTACTAACCTTTCGATCGTATAATATGTCTTTTTTGCGAAAAACTTTATTGTTGATCATGTTTGCATACAAAAAAATTACAAATCATTAAAATTTGAAACAGAAAAAATGGGAGCAAATATTGATTAGCATATAAAAAATCGAGCAAAACAAAAAATAGAGCAAACAAACAATGATTAGTAAGAGCTTCTCCAATGGAATGTATGTGAAGAAAAAAGTCTTCATCCACATAGGATACACAACCGTTTTTATAAAAAATCATCTCCAACCCATTGATGTGAGGATAATGTGGCACAAAAAAAGTTAGACGTCCTCTAGGTGAACCTCTAGTTTTAGACATTCACTTAGAGGATGGCTTCCCATCCTAGTCACACTTTTAATAATAAAAATCATTAAAAACAAAAATGGAAATAATTTTAACCAATTACATACCTACAAATAAGTAAAAGAAGGATATAACACTTTATGGGTTGGAGATAAAATTTATTTTCTCCTAATATTCAGGATTTTATACCTAAAGGACGTCTTAAAAGTGATGCCACATAGGAAACATCCACGTACACCATTGGAGAAGCTCTAAACATCATTTCCACGTTATTATTCTTAATGTTATTAGTACCATATGAAATAAAACAGATATAAAATAAAAATTTGATTAAATAAGGTGGATTTTTAATTTTGTTATATTTTGATATACCCAGATTACCTATACTAAAATTATTGAAAAAAATACATTCCATAACAAACAAAAATGACGATAATCTAAAATATTTTCCTGAATTTGCTTAATAATGAAAAGATTTCCTAAATGGATCCACTGAAAATCAAGTAATAATAAAATAATAAACCTCATTATCATACTACTTTTCTTAATTTTCTTCATTCCATAATTAAAATGGAACAAGTCTAAAATAAAAAAAAAAATTAAATAAATGCGATTTATAAATGCGATTTTTAATGCCCCACTTCTCCAACCGTTTTATTTTCTATGTCCGCAAGAGATTCCATCCTGTGGCAGTGCAACCGTATGAAGCATGCACAAGATTATTTAATGGCTGTACCCATCGTTGGGCTTAATCAGTGCCTTGGACCTAGACATTT
Organism: Papaver somniferum; assembly: GCF_003573695.1. Taxonomy (NCBI): domain Eukaryota; kingdom Viridiplantae; phylum Streptophyta; class Magnoliopsida; order Ranunculales; family Papaveraceae; genus Papaver; species Papaver somniferum. The sequence continues at coordinate 186,452,228 of NC_039360.1, read as the reverse complement.
TAGAGCTGTACTTTGCTATCGTCTTGGTATCCCATTGTTTCTTGAGAATGGCTTGTGCCCAAGTTGTAATAAAACCATGGACATCTTTGGTGATCATGCACTTCATTGTGCTAAGGATATAGGCCCCAAGTTTCGACATGATATTGTTCGTGATGTAGTCGTCGACATTTGCTTCAAAGCTAGTGTTCCTGCTCGTAAGGAAGTTTCTTTGGGATTTCTGACGAATGATGACAAAGAGCTGAAACCTGCTGATATTCTTGTGCTTAACTGGGAAGACGGAAAGGATGTTTGTATGGATGTCACTGGTGTTTCGCCCTTCGCATGTGATGGAATTCGCTCTTTCGTCCCAGGGAAAGCTATATCTAATGCGGTTTCACGTAAACACTCTAAATACTTGGACAAGTGTATTTCACATGGCCATGGATTGAGTGTTTTGGCTTTCTCTACTCTAGGAGAGTTGGGTGAGGATACTTTGTGTTTTTTCAAGCGCCTGAAGAATTGTTTAGTTAGTAACGACGCTAGTAGTGGTTTTGGTAGCTTTATTTTTCATAGATTAGGCGTTGCTATTCAAAAAGGTGTTGGAGCCCAGCTTGTTGCTAGGTTACCAACCAAAAGCTTTGTATAATGATTAATTACAAACTGTAAATTAGTGATTTTTTTTAATTTTGTTTGTTATGTCCTAATAGTATTTTTTATACCAAAATATTGCACCATATAGCTATTCGAATTCGCTAATTATGATTTAATTTAATTTGGATAATTCATACTATGAAAATTTATAGAAATATATAGATATTCATTAATATTATTACCAAAAAAAAAAATAATCCGGAATTATGAGTTTGGTGTCCGTCTATATAAAGCCTCCGTGCAAAGGCCAAAAACCATAGTTTTTCACCTTGCTTCTCTCTTCTACGATTTTGTGGTTTAGGGGTTTTTCACTCTGATCATTCGTCTGTTCTGGGTTGGCTGCTGTAACCACGCATACATCATACGCATAACAATTTCAAGTTATAAACTAATTCATTTTAGATCATCCCTTCTTCGCCTGTTGCTAAATTAAGAAATAATGATTTGCTCAATTTCTTATTACTGATCAATGATCATGTGATTGTTTTCTGTTTTTTCTTTGTTTAAGGCTTGGTACAACCTTTTTATATAGGTATTCTATGCTTCAAAAAAAATAAATAAATAAATAAATAAATAAATAAAGGTAGTTGGGACTGATCAATATGTATTAAATTAATTTACTCTTAATCGAGAGTTTTTTTTGCTAGGACTTAACACTAGAGGGACTGATTGCATGTTATAACTGAAATAATATCAGTTTGGTTTTAATATTTGCATCTCAGTCATTCTCATCCTATGCCAATGGTAAAGAAAGGGTGAACAATTTCAGTTGAAGAAAGTGATTACTTCAATGACTCTCTGATTGATCTGCTCCTCTCCGCTATGCGCTAATTTATTCAAGCCTTGCTACATAAAGGTAAATCTTCATCTTATTATAGAGTTATAAATAATTGACTTGAACCTTTGATGCAAGGTTTTTATAAATAATTATAGAGTTATAAATAATTATAGGTTTTTATTATAGAGTTATAAATAATTGACTTGAACCTTTGATGCCAATGGTTTTTAGTTGAGTTTTAATATGTTTTGGTTATTTTAGTTGAGTTTTAATATGTTTTGGTAGTTCTCCTACTGCTACTCTCTGGTGAAGAAACTCTGATCTTTCATACTGGGTTTCACAAGTTTATGATATGGCGGGCCAATAGTGTATTTGTAATCCACGGGCTACTAATGCACTAAAAGTGATCAATTATCAGTTATTTGATTGCCTTTATTTGAAAAACTTTATCAGTGAGATGTTAGTTTGATTTTGTGACAAACTAATGACTGCGTTCACAGTCGCACTTATTTTTTGGTTATATAGATTTTGGGTTTTGAATCTATAGGTCAAATTAAACTAACATACTGTATCTTTGTTTTCACCTTTATAGGTTCATTGAGAAGCTAATACGCTGATGACTATTACCTCCATTCATCCGAGAGCAGTCATAAATATATGGGAGTTGATGAGCTGATTGTGTTTTCGCAGTTGCGATGAGTTGATCGGTGAAGACTCTGGAAAAGTCAAGTAGGTAGCAATTGGTCACTTGGTCAGCTTGGATTCGAAGTATAGCAGGTAATTAACAACAATAGTATCATCCATCCGTCTATGCCATTTAAGACCAATTTTTTTGGTGGATTTATAGTAATATATATAGTATTATTTCCATTGCTGACACAATGCATGGGCAGCATGGCGTGCACTTGATTATGCTGTAGTTTTTGATTGACGTCTGATAACTATGTGGTGTTGTGGTGGGTTCTACTTTGCTTATTTTTATGCTGCAAGTTCTTTTTCCTTTGTACTTACAGACTCTATTTGCACTATTTGCACCTTGCAACTATGGAAAGATTTGGAATGCTTTGAATTGTTTGATTTGAAGTGATCTTGAATTTTATAAACTAAGTTTTAAGTTTGTTTAGATGGATGCATCGTTAGGGTTCTGAAACTTTGATTTTGTTTCCTCTTTTTTTTTAGCAGCTTTGCAGTACTGGTTGTGCAACTGGATACCTAATAGTACCGTGGAGCAGGCGGCGAGCAGCACCGTTCAGCCTGCCCAAATGTTATGCGTCATTTGATCTATTGCTCTCTAGGACAATTTGTACTAATTATCATTATGACTTAAACCATTGACTTAAACCATTCACTGAAGTCTACACTTATTAAACTGAGATGGCAGGCTTTTTTTTCTTTTCTTTTGCTTCTCGCATAGTCGGTGCAAAAAATTGCAGTGATTCTTTGTGCATGGGATTTGAGAAAGGGGAAGAAGTTCATCTTGGAAATTATCTCATTTTACTGATTGCCCAGATTTTTTTTGTTTTGGCTCATTTTTAACCTTGCTTTTTAAATTTAATTCCAACTAACCACATGCCAGAAGAATCACACATGATACGGGCCAGGAAAGTTGAACAATATACATTTTAAGTGCAAGTGGTCGTGTAGTTATGCGACTTTGCCGGTTCCTCTTTGCCCTTTAGTTATTATGATATCTATGTATTACCAGAACATAGATACAAGTATATATCTGTATAAAATAGGGTCATTACCACGAGTTGATGAGGAATCATATGCAAAATTGAAGTTCAACGTCACCATATCTAATCCAAATAACTAATAATTGATTCCTTCTCCAAAAGTATCAATATGTTGGCGCTACACTTGGTTTTGGTGGCGGAGCCAGAGTTCAAAAATAGGGAGGGCTATATTTTTCTTTTATATAAATGTAGGGATTAGGGTGGACTAAATATATATTATAAGGGGGCTAACTATAAAATATTAGACAAATATAAGAGTTTTTAGATGATTTTAGTGAGTTTAGGGGGGTTAGAGTCAGGATTAGTCAATCCTTGGCTCCGCCACTGCTTGGATTTTAGACACTCTTAGCACGGTCAGAACCAAAATTTTTAATTTGGGGTAGCAAATTATTTCTTTGTGGTGCGAAAAATATTTTAAGGGTGCAAAGAAGCAAAATTAGTCGTAGAAATTAAATTAAACATGTATTGTGATTAATTCAGGTTTTGGATCCAGCTGAGCTGATGGTGCAAGTGCATACCTTTGCACTTGGTTGGCTCAGCCCTGACTCTCAGCCTTATACGATTAATTTCGTGCACTATGTACTTCTAAATTATGATTATGAATCTGTACATTTTCTTTTAACTTTTTTTTTTTTTTTTTGAGATTATGGTACATCCCAATCTAGATGATGCTTCTCCTAATGGAATATAATTGAAGGCATAGACCAAAAGAGAAAAGATTAATATACAAAAAAACAAGAACATAAGTTCCAAAAATTTAAAGCAAAATTTAGAGAAAGACCGGAACGGCCCGAAGCTCTATTAAATATGTCTTTGAAGATGTTGCAAGTTTATAACTCAAAAAAAAAAAAAAAGATTATTTGCATTGGGCTTTTGCTAAATTGTAGTATATATTTCATTAATTTAAAGGGTGGACAGTTTATGAAATATGAGGTAGCATCCTTGTACACTTTTAGGTGCACACTATCACACACGATATTTGTCATTTTTTTCATAAAACCCAAACAACAATAAATTTAAGTCTAATATTTTGGTGACACATTTTTCTTATATGACTCTACAATCCTACTAAATATGAGCATGATCCAAGTTACCAAATTTCACCATCTACCGATGTTAATTTTGACCGTTAATTTTTAACGACTGATATTCAAAGGGCCAGATGGTAGTGTTATATGTCTCGAATTGTGCTCATTTTTGGTAGCGGTATAAAATCTTATTGTTAGAGCATAGCTCGGTCGACCTCGCATGCGTTGCTATCTCAAGCATGTTTGTCAATGTTAGTGATCAAAACTATGAGTCTTGATTTCTAGTCTACATAGTTAAGTCTCGGACTAGGAAAGAAAAGTGTAGTTGAGCTCAAGGTCTTCATGAAGATTCATCATACAACGACGAAGATCTACTCAAGGAACCGTGGAACTTCATCAACAAAAATATATGTGGAGACTTGAACTTATCTGTCACTCAAAAGTCTATTTCTTCTATCTCCTACTTCTTATGAGACAAAAGTCGTATGCTATATAGACTGGATCATACACATTTGATATTTCGAGCCGAGTATATCTCGCCTATCTATATATTGAAATCATGTGTTGGTAAAGCGTTTCGCTTTGACCGGGTTTATCTTCACCTAATGACGAAAGTCATAATGTTTCAATCACTTTGAAAATCGTTTTGACGAGAAATAGTGTAACAACTATATAACGTCCTCTAAGAATGTTTCAATGGTTGGAATGTGAGTTTAGGTCTATATAGACAATGATAGATATAAGCATTGTGTGGAAACACATATGTGCATAAGTCCTATTCTTTAATCCGAAGTTTGGGAACTTTGTTGATTGAGAGAAACCGGAGGATTTGGCTTTTCCAAGTCCGCGAACTCAGTTTGCGAACTCAGTCCGAGAACTGACGAAAGTTCTCTTGCCGAGAATTTCTGCTGGGATTTTCCAAAAACTCGTTTGCGTGTTTAGTCCGCGAACTCAGTTCGCGAACTGGGGGAAGTCTCCTTGCCGAGATTTTCTGCTGAGTTTGGAAAACTCTATCGGTTGTCTTAAGTCCGCGAACTTTTTTGCGTACTTGAGTGGGTTATGATCAAAAGATGTGCTCTGAACATGAAACTTAAATTACAAAGGAATGCAGTATGCAAACCGTGGCTATAAAGTTCATGATCCGATTCAATCGAATCGAATCATCTTTGTTTCAATTGTCTCTTGTGTAGTTACATAAGATCTCATAGCAATTGAAAAACTCTCTAACTAGTTCATTTGAGTCAATTGAACTAGTTATGGTGAAGAAGAACAAGGTTAATATGAAATGCTCATATGGTTGACCTTTTGGGTTACTATGTTGAACCAACTTACACGTACACGTTTGGGCACGGTTTTCACAAATCCAGTAAACGTATATCTCAAGTGTGTGTGACAATCTAAGTTTTCGATATAACGTTTGAGAAATATTAGCTTGAATCTAAATCAGGTTTTCATCTAACGGTGAATATTGATTGCTTTGTAACTAAGGCAAAACCCTGATTTGAAGACTATATATAGGAGACATCTAGGATTGGGAAAAAATAATCCCCACACGTCCGTGTGATACTAGTGCACTCGCTAGAGTCGATTCTCCTCTAACCTTTGGTTTTCTTCTCTAAAACCATGTTAACGACTTAAAGACTTCATTAGGATTGTCAAGCCAGACCGATACTACTTTTATCGTAGTTGTGTGATCTGATCTTGCATCTTATATCGTATGAGTACAGTTTTTGATTGGCTTGAGATCATGAGAGTTCTCCGATAGGCAAGATAAAGAAGTCACAAACATCTTCGTCTCACTGTTTGTGATTCCTCGACGTCCTCTTGTGTATTCAAGTAAGACTGTTGAGAGGTAATTGATTAATCTAGGTTGTTCTTCGGGAATATAAGACCGGATTATCAATTGGTTCCTGTTCACCTTGATTTCATATCTTAATACGGAATAAAAACCTAGGGTTTTTCTGTGGGAGACAGATTTATCCTTTGATAGACTTTTCTGTGTGAGACAGATTTGTTTATAATCAAGTCTGCGATTTTGGGTTGCAGCAACTCTTGGTTGTGGGTGAGATCAGCTAAGGGAATCAAGTGCACAGTATCCTGCTGGGATCAGAGGCGTAGGAGTACAACTGTACCTTGAATTAGTGGGAGACTGATTGGGGTTCAACTATAGTCCACTCCGAAGTTAGCTTGGAGTAGGCTAGTGTCTGTAGCGGCTTAATACAGTGTGTATTCAATCTGGACTAGGTCCCGGGGTTTTTCTGCATTTGCAGTTTCCTCGTTAACAAAATTTCTGGTGTCTATGTTATTTCATTTTCCGCATTATATTGTTTATCTTTATAATTGAAATAATACAGGTTGTGCGTTAAATGTTAATCGATTGGAGATCCGACCTTGTGGTTGTCGATTTCATTGATTAACACTTGGACATTGGTCTTTGGTACCGTCCAAGTTATTCCTTGTATTTGATAAAGACTCGCTATTTTTTTTAGATTGAGTAAAAATCAAATCAAGAGAGAGATATTAACTCCTTGAGATACTTTTATCTAGGTTGAGTCTGACTATCTAGTTGATTCTCTAGCAAAGTATTTCGGAGTTAGTCCATACAGATTGCTGAGCGAAATATTGGGTGGTGTTGTTAGACCCCCGCCTTTTCAATTGGTATCAGAGCAGGCAAACACGTTCAAGACCTCACAAGTCTGTGTTTGTAGCGATCTGACTCTATGGACAGTAGTGTTATCTCAATAAATGCACCACCAGATCCAGGGATTTCAGAATTCTCTTCCATGACTGATTTAATAAAATCTGTAGAAGAAATTCTATCTAAATCTCCACAGGTTTAAAATCCCTTGAAGTGTTTTCAGGGCTTGAAAAGAAGCTTGAGAGCTTATCTCTTGATGTTGAGTTATACCTCCATAAAGAGCAAAAATCTCTTTGACAGGATAAATCAAGTTATGATAAATAATATTCATGTTGAGGTTGATATCGATTTACTAATCAGTGAGAGCAATGCTCCTCCTCTGCGTAATCCAATTAGTTGTGATAAACTAAACGAATTACAAGAGGAGTTTAAATCTCAGTTATCTGAGTGTATCACCTCAAAGCATGAATTGATTCGTTGCTCAATTCCTGATACTTCCTATCAAGATAGTGGTATTTTCTTCTTTTATGAAGAATCTAGGACGTCTTTTTTTATCAAAAGAGTTTCCCTTCGCAGTACTAAAAACTATATGCAGAAACTGTTTTTTATAAGTTGGAAAATAAGAAATCAGAAACACAAATCTTTTTGGGTTCTCTTGAAGTATTTTGATAGGCTTATAAAAACAGTTTCTTGGGTGTTTCTCAACACTACAAGATTTAAGAGTTGTTGGAAAGAAACTCTTTCTTGGTGCCATGGTGAGCAAGACATTGTTCACCTCAACACAACTTGTTTGTTTTTAAAGTTCATCCTCACCAAGAAATTCCCTGCTATGTATACGGTGAGGGAAGCACCACAACTGGGGCGCACAGATTATATTCGGTAAGGCTGTAGAATTCAATTGGACTTTTATAAAAAGGTATGTCTATAAACTTGAGCAAGTTTTATGTTTTTATTACTTGTTTGAGTACTTATAATGATCCATGTACCTTGCTTATCGTTCATTTCTACCTAACTTGATTTGTGTTTAAGGTTCTTAAATGTTTAGGTTTGAAAATATTAGTTAGGGATGTTTGGACTTCGTGGTACACATACCAAGTATGCATAACATCATTTAAAACCAAAATCCAGGGGTTTTAAGTTCGCAAACCCCGTCTGCATACTGCTTCAGGATACGAAAATTCGTTTTCAAACCCGTATGCATACTTGACGTCGATATTCGGTAAACTTGTTTTGGTCGTAAATTCTTCGTCCGAACTCGGATTGACCTCATTATTTTCTCACTCTCTTCCTCTTTGGGTTCTCTTCAAAATGGAGATGAGAAACCTTGAATTTGGATGAGTTAAGATTGGTATTTGTCTTGTCTCTTGTTTTTGAGTATTTTGCTCCGTTTCGTTGCACTTGCTCCTCTTCTCTTGAACTTGGGAACTTGGATTCTTGGAGTACTACTCTTCTAAGCTAATTTGTAGATTTTACAAGAATGTTGTTGGTGAATCACAAAGAAGGAAGTTCAAGAATGGAAAGTAGTACGCAGTGCCATGGAATTCTTGAACATTCACAATCATCCTTTGTGAACTATGGTGCATAGTCGTTATTGACATTGTATGTTCTTCTTTGTTAGAAAATCTTTTTATACGCCTTTGGTAGCTATTATTGGTGTAAATCCATGCGAAAAAGATTGATTCTACTCTATAAGGACAAATCATCTTGTATGTACACTACGAGTTTGTCTTATTGCCTAGGAAACTTCTTATGATAATTTATTCTTATTTTTGAGAAGGATTACTAGAGTTTGGAATATCCATTATTGTGACTACACATAGCTATTTTGTTTTCATCTTCTTATGTTTATTTTTTAGGTTTATTGGTTTTAAATTCTAAAAATATTTGGAGGGTGATGTTATTGCAGTATTAATCTTTATGATTTTGTGAAATTGCAATATTTTTATGGGATATGTATTGTTTGTGTCCGTGAACTTGAAGGTCTCATATGTTTGTTAAAATTAAAGTCGTTCATGAATTGGTTTTCGTAGTGATGAAAGGACGAATGGACTTTTGACAAATACAAAAGTTATGCCTATGCAGTCATTTATTTGATGGAAAATAGGATAAAATCTTTTGTGTGACAAGGATAAAGTCTATTATGTCATCATGCATATAGTGATGGAAATATAGAATAGATCCTTGTATGTGTTCCACGGTATTGATCTTCATTGATCCATTCTTTTTGTATTACCGTGAAGGCTCCATTGTTTGTCTTATGTTGAGCACGATACAACTAAGTCGATTATTCTTATTGGCTTTGTTGGTTGTTCCATAAGATGTTATATGTTGAGCATTATGAACTAAATTAATCATCTAGGTTGGTTATTTAGTTATTTGCTCCGAAAGTCTTCTTTTGTCGAGCAAGACTTTTGACAATTAAATTGATTACCTTCGTGATTAGTTTGGTTGTTTGTATTCCAATTAGATTAATTATGGGTTCTCTTGTAATTAGTCTAGTTGAGTTTTCATATATTCCACAAGTTCTTGTGTTGAGTATATGAACGTATATATTAATTATGTTCTATTGGTTGATGTAGTCGTATATTCCGTAAGGTTTTCCTTATGTTGAGTATGTGAACGATTAAGTTAGTCATCTCCGTATGATTACCTTAGTCGTAGCTCCGTAAGTTTACTTATGTTGAGCACAATCAATTAAATTGATCACTTTTGTGCTTTGATTTAGTTGTGTATTCCAATTAAATTAATCATGGGTTTACTTGTGATTAATTTGATTGAGTTTTGGATATAGAAAATTAATTTCCTATGGTTTTTGGTGTCCAATTAAAAATCCTTCTTTTCTTTCGAAATTAAGGTCGCTCTTGTTGTTCTCTCGAGAATGACATCAAATGGGGGAGAGTTCTTTTGAACTTGTGCTTAATGGTAATATCTTGCGGGGTGTGCGGCTGTGGAATTTTATAGGGGTTATCTTGTATCTTAAAAATCCTTGATGAATGCATTTAGCTTCGGCTTTATGATTGCATCTAAATTAAGTTGGTATGTATTTCTTCTTTTAGTCTATGAAACGTCTCTTCTCGGAAATTTCATTAGGAACCCGTTCTTGTACCTTCGACAATTTTATTGACAAAAAGGAGAGAATTAAAGTGTAGTTTTACTACATATACATATGGTTTTCGGATCATTGTGTAAGGGGGAGTGGTTTCCATGTGAGATGGAGTATTGACTAAGGGGGAGTGATACATATCACCGTAGTATTATTGTTAAAGTCGTGATGCAATTGGACTTTGATGTTATATAATAATACTATGTCACTGAATAATGATGATCGAGAATCTCGATTTCTCTTATTGTTATAGCTACGGATCTTCAACAACGGTGATGCTAAACTTACAACCTTTGGGATCTTTGGAGTACTTGGAAGGAAGAAGATTTCAGGGAACGTTGAAGATTAGACTATGGAATAGGAGCCACTAAAGTTTATCTTTTTGGTATTCCATATGTATTAATAGTTTTGTCACTAAAATTGACAAAGGGGGAGATTGTTAGAGCATAGCTCGGTCGACCTCGCATGTGTTGCTATCTCAAGCATGTTTGTCAATGTTAGTGATCAAAACTATGAGTCTTGATTTCTAGTCTACATAGCTAAGTCTCAGACTAGGAAAGAAAAATGTAGTTGAGCTCAAGGACTTCATGGCGATTCATTCTACAATGACGAAGATCTACTCAAGGAACCGTGGAACTTCATCAACAAAAAGTTATGTGGAGACTTGACCTTATCTATCACTCAAAAGTCTATCTCTTCTATCTCCTACTTCTTATGAGACAAAAGTCGTATGCTATATAGAATGGATCATACACATTTGATATTTCGAGACGAGTATATCTCGCCTATCTGTATATCGAAATCATGTGTTGGTAAAGCGTTTCGCTTTGATCGGGTTTATCTTCACCTAATGACGAAAGTCATAATGTTTCAATCACTTTGAAAATCGCTTTGACGAGAAATAGTGTAACAACTATATAACATCCTATAAGAATGTTTCAATGGTTGGAATGAGAGTTTAGGTCTATATAACCAATGATGGATATAAGCATTGTGTGGAAACACATATGTGCATAAGTCTTATTCCATAATCCGAAGTTTGCGACCTTTGTTGATTGAGAGAAACCAGAGGAATTGGCTTTGCCAATTCCGAGAACTCAGTTTGCGAACTCAATCCACGAACTGACGGAAGTTCTCTTGCCGAGAATTTCTGCTGGGATTTTCCAAAAACTCGTTTGCGTGTTTAGTCCGCGAACCTAGTCCGCGAACTGGCGGAAGTCTCCTTGCCGAGATTTTATGCTGAGTTTGGAAAACTCTGCCGGTTGTCTTAAGTCCGCGAACTTGTTTGCGTACTTGAATGGGTTATAATCTAAAGATGTGCTCTGAACATGAAACTTAAATTACTAAGTAATGCAGTATGAAAACCATGGCTATAAAGTTCATGAGCCGATTCAATCGAATCGAATCATCTTTGTTTCAATTGTGTCTTGTTTAGTTACATAAGATCTCATAGCAATTGAAAAACTCTCTAACTAGTTCATTTGAGTCAATTGAACTAGTTATGGTGAAGAAGAACAAGGTTAATATGAAATGCTCATATGATTGACCTTTTGGGTTACTATGTTGAACCAACATACACGTACACGTTTGGGCACGGTTTTCACAAACCCAGTAAATGTATATCTCAAGTGTGTGTTACAAGCTAAATTTTCGATCTAACGGTTGAGAAATATTATCTTGAATCTAAATCAGGTTTTCATATAACGGTGAATATTGATTTCTTTGTAACTAAGGAAAACCCTGATTTGAAGACTATATATAGGAGACATCTAGCATTGGGTAAAACTAATCCCCACACGTCTGTGTGATACTAGTGCGCTCGCTAGAGTCAATTTTCCTCTAACCTTTGGTTTTCTTCTCTAAAACCAGGTTAACGACTTAAAGACTTCATTAGGATTGTCAAGCCAGACCGATACTACTTTTATCGTAGTTGTGTGATCTGATCTTGCATCTTCTATCGTATGAGTACAATTTTTGATTGGCTTGAGATCGTGAGAGTTCTCCGATAGGCAAGATAAAGAAGTCACAAACATCTTCGTCTCACTGTTTGTGATTCCTCGACGTCCTCTTGTGTATTCAAGTAAGACTGTTGAGAGGTAATTGATTAATCTAGGTTGTTCTTCGGGAATATAAGACCGGATTATCAATTGGTTCCTGTTCACCTTGATTTCATATCTTAATACGGAACAAAAACCTAGGGTTTTTCTGTGGGAGACATATTTATCCTTTGATAGACTTTTCTGTGTGAGACAGATTTGTTTATTATCAAGTCTGCGATTTTGGGTTGCAGCAACTCTTGGTTGTGGGTGAGATCAGCTAAGGGAATCAAGTGCGTAGTATCCTGCTGGGATCAGAGGCGTAGGAGTACAACTGTACCTTGAATTAGTGGGATACTGATTTGGGTTCAAATATAGTCCAGTCCGAAGTTAGCTTGGAGTAGGCTAGTGTCTGTAGCGGCTTAATACAGTGTGTATTTCAATCTGGACTAGGTCCCGGGGTTTTTCTGCATTTGCGGTTTCCTCGTTAACAAAATTTATGGTGTCTATGTTATTTCATTTTCCCCATTATATTGTTTATCTTTATAATTGAAATAATACAGGTTGTGCGTTAAATGTTAATCGATTGGAGATCCGACCTTGTGGTTGTCAATTTCATTGATTAACACTTGGACATTGGTCTTTGGTACCGTCCAAGTTATTCCTTGTATTTGATAAAGACTCGCTATTTTTTTTAGATTGAGTAAAAATCAAATCAAGAGAGAGATATTAACTCCTTGAGATACTTTTATCTAGGTTGAGTCTGACTATCTAGTTGATTCTCTAGCAAAGTATTTCGGAGTTAGTCCATACAGATTGCTGAGCGAAATATTGGGTGGTGTTGTTAGACCCCCACTTTTTCACTTATAAGATGAACGTATTATTAAATTATTAGATTCAAATTTATTGTCGTTTGAGTTTTGTGAAGAAAATGATGCAAATCATGTATCTTAATGTGCACTTAAGAGTGTCTATGGATCCTCCCTCATTTAATATTTATTAGTTTTCTAATAATAAACTTTGTTTTTAATGAAACTAATTTTAAAACATAAATCCAATATTTCATGCGCGGAAAATAAACCCGTGCATAGCACGGGTGAGAAACTAGTGTAATGTAATACAATAAATTATTTTACAGGCCCTACGAACAACATGAAGTACTCTCATTTCTGGTGTGAGCAATGTTTTGATATTTATTTAGATTTCCTTAGCCATGTTGCAAAATCAGTCGCAACTAAAAAACGATTGTAGACGGTATTTGCACCGTTATAAGCACTGAGTTGGCCATTTGGACATACAGTATAAGAGACAGAACTCACATTTTTACCTGCTTAGGTAAGATTTTTGTAATCATCCCAGGCCATACAAGTGCCTTTCCATCTCGAAACAATCTTGCTCAAACCATCATCATTAAAGCATGAACATTCTTGCCAATTTCCTAGTAATAAATTTCCAAAGAAAATTCCAAAGCAAAGTGAACTTTATCGGACTCTTAAAAAACATTGTAAACTATACCAAAGTGGTAAAACACTAACCTTACTTCATGTATTATAATTTTCATTTCCTCTCAAGTGATACATGAGTATCCTAGCAGCAGTTGAGCCGTGTAAAGGCTAGAGAGTGTCTAGAAGTGGTAGGCATTTAAAAATGTGAAAATAAGACAATAAATGGATGCCTACAGTGATACCTGTAAGTGTACAGGGTCAGTTGTAGCTTGTGTGCAAGAACAGGGTCATTCCACAGGGACTTGGGAGTGTGCAATGAAGTTACACTATGCTGATAATTGATGCAAAACTAAATGCAAGGTCACAAGGCTGCAGTGACAGTGAAACAGAGATGGTAAAACATCTAACCAAGGCTATGAGCCAAGGGCAGGGAAGGCAGTGCACTGATTTCAGTGCACAACAAGATGTGAAGTGCAAAAGCTAAATAAAACAGCAAGGAAAACTCAACTGAGCAATAAGAATAACAGAATTAGAGTTGCAAGTGACTGTAAAAACAAATTGTGGGCTAAGCTACGGCTTTGAATCCACCCTTGTGACCGAGCCAAATAATGTAGTTCTAGGTTGAATCCCTAATGGAACTAAGTGACAGTTAAGGCCAACTTAAGATCCTAAGCATACAAAAAGGGAATAGCAAGATAATCAGCTTGCTCAACTGATGTGCTCCTAGTATTGACTGTCTTTTGACAGTACAATCAATCACAAGCACTAGTGAGCACTGATTTCTCACATTGCTCAATCAATTCAGTGAACTAAGGCTTCTAACCTAACATTCCACTACCTAACAGTCCACTAAAGCTTCATCTGAGCCTCAGCTAGTGAGACTTAGCTCATGACTAACATGCTAACACAAACATACATCATACAAGATAATTGAAACATGAATTCAAATATTGAACATAAACAGCGCATTGAACTACAACCCTTGAGACACTGGCTATTCCAGTGCTCTTGGGTGACACACTGGCTAGTCCAGGCATACCCCCTTTCACACACATCACAACTCTATTTATAGTTACACCCAATTCTCAAAAATACCTAATTTACAAAATTAGGGTTTATCCAAAAAAAATCCCAAAACAGTGAATTTAGGGTTTCGATTTCACCTAATTTGATGGGTCAAATCTTACCCACAACGTCGACCCAATCTTCCTCTGACTTCACTGCTTCATTCCCACACCTCAATTTCTTCTTTAGCTTCACCTAATTCATCAATCTCTAACCTAGGGTTTCAGAGATAGGAAAGGTGCGAGATTGATGAAGTAGGCGGCTAGAAAGATGGGGGAAATGATGGGTTTCGCTTTTAGGGTGGAGTAGAGTGGTTTGGTGGTGTCAGGGAATGGTGGTGATGATGGAGAAGGTGGTGACAGTGGAGTAGTTGCAGAGGGAGTGGGAGGAAGAAGATGGGTTCGATGGAAAGAAGGAGGGGAGTGTTTGGCGATGGGTATAGGTGTAGGTTGTTACAGTGTGAAGCGGGTGTAGCCAATTCGATGTCCAGCGAAGCTGAGCCGTGGGATGCGGAAATGATAGATAAATCTAACGGCTACAAGTGAAGAGGCTGGTATCGACCGTCGGATGCGTGATACAACGAAACTGACGGCTCAAGATGGAGTTAGGTGATGTAGTGTTAGACAGGAGCTTCAGACTTTGATGTACTGGTGATGCTGCGACCATAGGATGCTGAGATGATCCAATCTGACGGCTAGAAAAGGAAACGGGTATGGATATATGAAATGGATTTGGGTGAGGGTTTTGGGCCTTGGGTATGCCAAGACCATATCTTCTTTAAGAACAATTCTTCCTCTTCAAGCCCACTTCTAGCCTTTTGGTCTTGTGCACAACATTCTTCGCGGCTTCCTTGTGTAATTCCTCCCGGCTTTTCACTACTTTTCTGCTCTTTTCGCTCCTCTATTCATCCAAACTTTATTTATTACCTAAAAATGCAAAATTAGTTAATAAAAATATTTATTCTTGAAAACAATGAAAATACAGAATATGGGTTAAAATGGAGAATTAATGCACAAAAGATGAGTTAAATGCCAAGAAAAATATATAAAAATATGCACTTTTTAGCACTCATCAAGAAGATACTAGAAGTTGGTCGACAATTGTTGTTTGATCAACAAGTTTTGAGTTTTCCTAACTTAGGAAAGACTCTTAGTTTAGATGAGTTTAAAACTCATTGTTTATTTCTTTTTCCGGCAAGTTTACACTCATATAAAAGGAGGAGAAAGTTAGGTTAAGAGATTAGAGAAAATCTCAGAGAGCGCGACCAGTTTAAGTTTTGTAAAAGAGTATTTTTCTTTCACAATTAATAGAAGAAGAAGTTAGCAGCAACAATCGTATTCTTTTGTTATTATTCTATTCTTGTGATTCTTTCAATCTTTGTTCCAAGCAGTACTGACTCTAGGTACCACTGATCGATTACGTATCAAGTGGTATCAGAGCCACGTTCTGACTTCTAGGGTTAGTTGTGGTGCATGGTCTCAACACGAAATCAGTATACGCGATCAGGAGAAGATATTGTCGTTCTGTCAGACACAAGGAAACCTAGAGGAAGTACTAAAGTTAAGATGGGAAGTGAAGATGAAAAGAATCCTAAGGTATCAAATGAAGATAAATTTACAAAAACTTGAGCTTCAGATACAAACTTTAACAGACACCTTCACAGAGTTCATGAAAGCAAGTGCTATTAAATCCAAGCATGGAAAGAAGGGTACAAAGGAAGGTGAAAAAGAAAGTTTCTCAGAAGAAGAAGAAGTACTTAACAAAAACCCATATGGAGGTCTGAAAGTTGAGTTTAAACTCGAGATATCTGATTATGTTGGAGTCATGGAAGCTGAGAAGCTTGATAGTTGGTTGGATAAGTTGGAAACATACTTCACAATACATAAACTTGTTGAGTCACAGAAGATCTGTTTTGCAAGTCTGAAACTATCTAACCATGCCTCAACGTGGTGGAAAGCTTACAAAAATAGGAATGATACAGAACACATGACTTGGTCACAATTTAAGAATCTCATGAGGGAACACTTTTGTCCTGTTGGCTATTTAGATGAAAGATGGTTCAAGTGGCAGCATCTCCGACAACGATATCAACAAAGTGTCCAAGATTACACTACATAATTCTACAATCAAGCTCTGAAGTTGGATGTGGATATTACTAGTAATGAGACTTTCCGAAAGTACAAAGGAGGGCTTTTCGATTACATACGAAGAGAGTTGAAGCTTTTCAGTGTACAAGACATTGAAGATGTCATAACTAAGGCTATGGCTATTGAACAAAAGACTAGAGGTGCAACAGGATCAGACAACAAGAGAATTGCAGTGAAAGGAGAAGATAGGACTCAAAAAAAGGGTGAGGCAAGTAAGAACAAGTCTCGGCTAGCTGAACTAGAAGAAAGAGTGTGTGAACATTGCAAGGAGAAAGGACATATAAAAGACACTTGCTGGATTTTATATCCACATCTTAAACCGAAGAAATTGTGTGATTCTGAAAGTCAAAGAAGCTTTAAGAAAATACCATGATAGCAGAGGCTACTGATGCTGAGACAATCTTTGAAATAGACCAACCATATAGAAAGCTCATGTTGATGACAAGGATGACAGACATAGAACAAATGAATCTCCATGAAGAATTATTCCATGTCAAGATTCAGGTAAAACAAAGTATCGGCGAGGCCATCATCGACTCTGGTAGTCAAAAGAACTTAATTTCAGAGAAATTGGTAGAACAAATGGGTTTAACCACAACTCCACATCCAAAACCCTATCCATTGGGGTGGATACAGAAGGATACTGAACTTCAGGTAACAATGCAGTGTCGGTTTAAATTTGCTATCACTGATAAGTTTATTGATGAGGTTGTTTGTGACGTTGTGCCATTAGATGTAGCACAAGTTATTTTTGGAAATCCATATTTATGGGAACGGGATGTTGTACTCTATCACAGAGAGCGTTTCTATTTGTTCAAGAAAGATGGAAAGGAATTTTGAATTCTAGCTAGCAAAACCCATTTTCCCATGAAGCTGGTCACCACGAATCAAGTGAAAAGATTGATCAACACTTGTGGAAAGTTTACCTTATTATTAATCAGTCATGTAGTCGCAGACGAAAAGAAGGTAGTACTACATACATCACTATCCACTAGACAAGAAAGTGAAGTAAATTTATTGAAGAAGAAGTTCATGGATCTATTTCAAGAAGAAGTCACCATACCACCTAAAAGGAGTGTTGAACATGAAATTACGCTAGTTGGAGACGCCTCTCTACAAAATTTAGGATTGTATAGGACTTCTATAATTGAGTCTGAGGAAATTAAGAAACAAGTACATGAATTACTTGAGCAAAGGGTAATAGTGCCCAGTTGCTCTCCCTGTGGCTCTCCAGTTCTACTTGTACCAAAGAAGGATGGATGATGGAGAATGTGTGTGGATTACCGGGCTCTAAACAAGATCACCATCAAAAACATATACCCGTTACCAAGGATTGACGATCTTCTTGATCAACTAGGAGATGTCATATTCTTTAATAAACTTGATCTCAAGTCAGGATATCAACGGGTACGGATCAAAGAAGAAGACACGTGGAAAACATCATTAAGACTCGACAAGGATTGTTTGAGTGGCTCGTTATGCCCTTTGGACTATGTAATGTACCAGCTACCTTCATGTGACTCATGAATGAGGTATTCCGAGCTTTTATTTATGATTTTTTTCATAGTATATTTAAATGATATCTTGAATTTCAGCAAGACATGGGAGGAGAATTTGATACATATATCCAAGGTATTGTCTGTGTTGAGGGAGAATTCCTTAAGATTAAATGACAATAAATGTGAGTTTGCTAGACAAGAGTTAGTTTTTCTTGGTTTTGTGATTGGAAAAGGAAATATTAAGGTCGACCCAGGGAAAGTTTTTGTTATCTCTGCATGGCCAACACCTAGAAATATTACTGAGGTTCGAAGTTTTCTGGGGGCTTGTCAATATTTACGAAAGTTCATACGACATTTCTCCCAAATAACAGCTCCATTACATGGCTTAACTAAGGCCAATGCCATATTCAAGTGGGAGCCTAAACATGAAGCTACTTTTCAGTTGTTGAAGAGAAAGATTTCAGAAGCACCAGTTTTAACACTACCTAATTTGCAGAGACCTTTTGAGGTAGAGACAGATGCTTCGAATTATGCTTTAGGGTCGGTATTGTTGCAAGATGGAAAACCATTCGCATATCACTCAGAAATGTTCACTGGACCAGTTCAAAACTATCATAGGTATGACAAAGAGTTGTATGCTATGCATCAGGCTATGAAGCATTGGAGACCATATCTGCTGGGAAAACAAGTCGTGGCTCATACTGATCACAAACCTTTACAATATCCACAGACTTAATCTAAGTTGCAACAAGCTCGTCATATGAAATGGTCCTCATACTTGGAGCAGTTCGGTATTCACGTCAAGTATAAGCAAGGGGTAACAAATAAGCTAGCAGACATGCTGTAAAGACCACTTCCTAATATGGCTTTACTTGTAGCAATGCAGTCTCAGCCATTATTGCCAAGTGACTACATACAAGGTTATGAAGGAGATGAAGATTTCAAAGAAGCATGCCAGAAATTAAGTCAAGGACATTCAAGTGAGTTCCGCTTAGTATATGGTTTGATGTACAAAGGTGCAGCCTTGTGTATACCTCAAGGTGAAGATAAAATACATTGGATAAGAGAAGCACATACTTCTCGTATAGCTGGTCATTTTGGTATGGAGAAGACATTGCTTAACTTGAAGCGGTATATGTACTGGCCAAAAATGCATCTCGATGTCTCCAAGTATATTCGAGGGTGTGTTCTATGCAATACTTCAAAACCAGCTAATAGGAAGAGAGGATTGTATATGCCATTACCAGTTCCTACCAGACCATGGGAAAGCATTTCAATGGATTTTCTAGGAGGTTTACCAATGACTAAAACAGGGAATGATTCCATCTTTGTTGTCGTTGATAGGTTCATCAAGATGATCAATTTAATTCCTTGTAAGAAGACAGTGACAGGGGAAGGTGCAACCAAGTTATTTTTCACCATGTTTGGAAACATTTTGGATTACCAACTTCTATCATCTCTGATAGAGATAGTCGCTTTCTAGGTCAATTTTGGACCAAGCTATGGAATCTGATGGATACAAGACTCAAGCATAGCATTTCTTTTCATCCTCAGACGGGCAGAAAAACAGAGGTAGTAAATAGAACTTTAGTTTATCTTTTACGAGGGTATCACTCTAAGCATCCTAATACTTTGGATGATAGTTTACCTTATATACAGTTCTCTTTTAATAGAGCTTTTCATGGATCTACTCTGAAGTCTCCGTTTGAAGTGTGTCTAGGTTATTTACTTCAGAGTCTATTTAATATGTGTTTTTCTACTTCACAAGGTATAGTATCAACAGAAGAAGAAGACAATAGAGATCAAAAGTTTATTGAAAAAATAAACAGGATACATAAATTAGTAGAAGCTCAGTTACAAAAATCGCAAGCTAAATATAAGGCTAAACATGATAAACATCGTGTTCCTTGTAACTTTTCTAAAGGAGATTTGGTCTGGCTACGTATAGGTAAAGAGAGGCTTAAAGGCGAAGGAAAGAAGCTTAAACCCATACGATACGGAACTTTCAAGATACTGAAGCAATTTGGAGATAACGCTTTTGGATTTACTACCTTACATGCAAATGTATTCTGTTATCAATGCGGAATACTTGAAACTCTTTGAACCTCCGCTACTTAATGAAGAAGAAGATGATCAAGAGTTAAAGTTGCCACCAGTAGAAGACTTGTGGATGGATCGAGAGGAAATTCTCAAACATGATTTTATTGTTGAAACGAAAATAACACCTACCAGGAGAGGTAATCGTGTTATGTTTCGTGTGGGACGTACATGACAAGTACCAAGAAAAGAAAAATGGTATAACAAGGAACAGGGAGAGGCTGAGTTTCCTCTCCTCCAATTCAAAGCTTCCACAGGAGCTTCATCTTCCTAAAAATGGGGAGTCATGATGCAAGAGTATCGTAGCAGCAGTTGAGCTGTGTAAAGGCTAGAGAGTGTCTAGAATATACTAGAAGTTGGTCGAGAATTGTTGTTTGATCAACAAGTTTTGAGTTTTCCTAACTTAGGAAAGACTCTTAGTTTAGATGAGTTTAAAAATTATAGTTTTATTTCTTTTCCGGCAAGTTTACACTCTTATAAAAGGAGGAGAAAGTTAGGTTAAGAGATTAGAGAAAATCTCAGAGAGAACGACCAGTTTAAGGTTTGTAAAAGAGTATTTTTCTTTCACAGTTAATAGAAGAAGAAGTTAGTAGCAACAATCGTATTATTTTGTTATTATTCTTTTCTTGTGATTCTTTCAATCTTTGTTCTAAGCAGTACTGACCTTAGGTACCATTGATGGATTACGTATCAGTAAGAGATGGATTGTGAGGTCGTGGTAAGCTGTTGAACTTTACCTGAATTGGTCCTATCGAGTGAGTAACAATCCAAATAAATTGTATAGATGTATTTCCTATAGATGCAAAGACTACTCAGGAAGAGGTTACAACCCACAAATCAAGAGATTTAAAATATATTCAATTTTTACCCTTTGGATTTGAGAAAAACTTAAGCAAAAGTGAGATAAGTAAACAAAAAAACTAAGATTCTTCAATCCTTAGGTCATGTAAGCCAGTAGATAGTAGGACCACTTTTTGGTCATGTAAACCCATGAATATCAACTTTCCAAGATTACTATACTGCAAAATCTATCTTCTAAACTCGCAAAGTCTCAAAGGGTTATAAAACAATCAACGAAAGAAGCAGGCACAGTCCGGTTGTTCTTATGGAAGTAGGTCAGCTCCTTTGGGAACACTTGATGGTCTTGGAGTTAAGAACATTATCAGTGATAAGTCCAGTCATATCTTAACATTAGCCCCAGTCAAACCCTTGGAGTTGTTTGTGGATTTTTGGTTTTGACACTTTACAGCATTGGGTAAATCCAGGAATCAATTACAAAGAACATATAAAAATGATATGCATCAACAAAGTCAATATTTACCTGAGAGATGGTATCTCTTTTCTCAATAGACCAACAAAAATCTGCGATGATACCCAAATATTAAGAAACTCAAATTGATGATGATGAAGAAACCCAAATCAAATATAAATCCCAACAAAATATCCCAACCGAAGATAGATGGTTCCTGAGTTGTTTTGAAAATATACCAATCAAATACGAATTTGAAAAGAAATTAAATCAAAGTAAAGAGTCTATTACCTAGTTTATGTGTCTTGAGAGAGTATGCTGGAGAAGAAATGGAGAAACCTGGGAAGACGATAACCTCTCTCGAGGTTTATATAGTCGAACATTTCGGGTTATTGTTGTGATGTAACGCATGAAACTGCATTGTGGTTGATTTTCTTAGCTTGTTTCTCGAATAATTGGTTTTGTTAATGGGGAAGGATCAGGTCACAACTCTGGAATGACAGAGTTGTCAAAAACTCTTACAACCAACAAATTTCGCAACTATGAATGGCTGAGATTTAATCAAATAAAAACGGGTTCATAAACCTTACCAAGATCCGTTTTCATAGTTGAGAAAATATTTGAATTTGGTTCTCTCTTCTAACACTATACCGTAAATTTTTGATTTTTGCCCGAAACTTTTCTCGTTCCATTGTATCTCTCGGTTCTTTCTTCTACATTTTAACAGCAAAATAAATTGATCATAGTTATCTATTCTGCGATCAAAATCTTTGGTTTCTTTAGGGAAAAAAAATATGGAGATGCCGAAAGTGATCCTTTTGTGTTTTATGTTGATTTAAAATATAATCATGGAATTATTAAGACCAAATCACAATTTTTCGTAGAACGGCAGATTTATGAGCACCAACAAAACATACAGATCTACCATTATGAGATCGTAATTTTGATGAACTTCTACAAAATCACTTAAAAAAAAATATACGCAAGGGATTAAAAATTGTAATAAATGCAAAATCATTTTAGGTTTCGAAATCACTAATCATTCGACAATAAAATTCTGCACCAAAATCCAATTCACACAGCAAAACCTCAGAAATGAAAATAACATCACCATCAGCGATCCAGGCTCTCTTATGAATCTTTCCTCTGATATGGTTAGGTTTTTTAAACGATTAATAAACATAGCTTCATCTTCCATTTCAAAGAATCAAAAGAAAAATTGAGATTAGAGAGAGAGGAAACAATGGCGATAAAGAAGAACCAGTAGAAGAGAGAGAAAATAACAAGTCAAAGATTCCCTCAACTATTAAAACGGACCTGGGTAAAGTTTATAACCCGCGTGTTTTTATTTAAATCTCGACCATTCATAATAGCGATATCTAGCGGCCGTAAGAGTCTGTGACAAACTCTGTCACTCTAAGGCTGTGAGTCGATCCTCCCCCTTTGTTAATTGTTTCTTGTGGTTGATCTTCTGATCCATGAAATATTTGATACTTTGTTGATCAGTGTTAATTATGAAGTGGTGGCCAAAAAGATGATGTCTCCATTTTGTAACTGCCATGACCACTGCAAGAAGTTCTTTTTCGTAAGTAGAAAGGCCTAAGGATTTAGGTCCAAGAGGTTTGTTGTAGTAGCTAATAGCCCTTCCTTCTTGCATTAGAACTGCTCCTACACCCACAGAACAAGCATCTGTTTCTAGCAAAAATATTTTAGAAAAATCAGGGAGCACCAATACTGGAGTAGTACACATAGCTTGTTTAAGTTTTTGAAAGGCTTCATATGCACTTGGAGACCATTAGAAGGAATTATTTTTCAAGAGATCAGTTAGTGGCTTACTAATAAGGCCATAATGCTTGACAAACTTCCTATAATAGCCAGTAAGCCCAAGAAAACCCATAATCTCTTTAAGGCAAGTTGGTACATGCTATTTCTTCATAAAATCAATGTTTTCTGGGTCAGCATCTACTCCCTCTGCAGTTATAATGTGACCCAAGTAGCCCAATGATGACTGAGCAAAACAGCATTTGGAGAATTTAGCATAAAGCTGGTGATGTCTTAGTAAGCCCAGAACCAGAGAAAGATGTTGTACATGTTCTTCAAGGGATTGGCTGTAGATAAGTATATCATCAAAGAAAACCAATACAAATTTTCTTAAGTAAGGACCAAAAACTCAATTCATAAGAAACTGAAATGTTGATGGTGCATTAGTGAGCCCAAATGGCATCACTTTGAATTCAAAATGACCATGGTGTGTCTTGAATGTAGTTTTTGTGAATGTCATCTGAAAATAATCTGATTTGATGGTACCCATATCTCAAATCTAGTTTTGTGAAAAACTTAGAACCGTATAACTCATCTTAAAGTTCATCAATGACAGGAATAGGGTACTTATCTTTGATTGTGAGTTCATTGAGATTCCTGTAATCCACACAAAACCTCCAGGAATTGTCTTTCTTCTTCACCGAGAGAATGGGAGAAGCAAAAGGGCTATGAATGTCTTGAATGATACCAGCATTGAGCATTTCTTCCACCAAGGATTCAACCACCTCTTTGTAAATGTGAGGGCATTTATAGGGTCTGAGATTGACTGGTATTTTATGATCTAGTGATCTCTTGGTTCAGCAAATACATCTGAGAACTGATCCAATACATCTTGTACTGGTGAGGGAGTTGGTGTAATAGGTAGTTCAGCTGAGATTGCAAAAAATTGGCCTACAAAATCCGGTGTATTGTTCTTAAAGAATTTTTGAACAGCTTGACCACTAGCCATCATAAATGAGGGTTTATTAGAAATACCATTGAGGTTGATGTTAGTTCCCAAATGAGTAAATGAGATAGTTAAGTTTGAAAAGTTAAACATTACATCACCTAGAGTTTTGAGCCAGTCAGCTCCCAACAAAATGTCACAACCACCCAATGCAAGGACATGAAAATCAGCTTTGAATTTATGGTCCTGCATCTGCCACTCTATTTGCTGACAAACCACAGAGCTAGTAACTTCTTCACCATTGGCCATTGTGACTAATAACTGAGAAGTTGGTTTAACAGTGCAGAATAACTTCTTAGTTAGAGTAGCATCTATAAAGCTATGAGTGTTGCATGTGTCCACAAGAATTGTCACCGCTTGTTTTTTAAGATGCCTCAATATTCTTATTGTCTCAGTGCTATGATGTCCAACATGGAGAGAGATTTCCATGTTTGTTTCCACCACCGGATTGGTTTCTTCTTCCACACTGATTGGAGGGTTTGTGTCTTGAGGTGGATTTTCCTCAGCAAAAACCATATAGAGCTGTTGATTCTTACATTTGTGTCCATAGACATATTTCTCATCACAATTGTAACATAAGTTTTTAGCTCTTCTTTGAGCCAATTGCTCTTGGGTAAGGCGTTTAATAGGGGGAATATAAGGTGTTTTAGATGGTATGGGTGTTGATGAAGGAGTGATTGGAAGTGGATTAGACTTGTGGGTGATGGAGGGTTTGGGAAAATAAGAAGAGGTGGTTGGTTGTTTAGTAAGGAGGTTTTTAGATGGTTGAGCAAGACTTTGTTCTTGTAATCTAGCTAAGAAGAAATCCTGAGACAGGGAGGTAGGGTTATGCATTCTATCTGAATTTCTAATTTCTGGTTTGAGCCCACTGATGAAACTCATTACAAAATATTCTTCATCTAAGCCAGAGTTTTTAGCAATCATGAGAGCCTTTAGTTGTTCAAAGGTCTAAAAGTATTCCTCCACGGTAGTAATTTGGGTGAGTTTGTTAAAACAACCAACATAGTTATCATTTGCTAGATCTTCAAAATGGCGGCATAAATGATCAGAAAAATCAGACCAAGGGACAGAGGTTTTACCAGAACAGTAATCAAAGAACCAAGAATCAACTCTACCATCCATATATATAGCAGCAAACTCAATTTTTTGAGCTTCTTCCATGGGATGCATCTGGAAGAAACGATCACACTTGCGGAGCCAGCTTCTAGGATTTTCACCATCGAATCTAGGAAATCTAGTTTTGCAGGTTTGAGTATATTTGGTGAAGGTCCTGCAGAGTGGTTAGATTCACCATTGAAGGGGGTTCTTGGGTTTGTTTGTGGATCTGATGAACTGGGTTGGTTTTGAAGGTGTTTTAATGTATCTTCTGAGATTTTTACCAGCCTGTTCATTAAGATTTGCTGAGCTTTAGCATCTGCGTCACGTTTTGCTTCAGCTTTAATCTGAGATTCAGTGAGTAGTGATATCATACGATTGATTTCTTTTGTTGTGTGGTCAACATCTTTGATTGTAGGACCTCCAGTCATTTCAGAAGCACACCTAAAGATCTTCTGGGTGATACCACTGTTATGATTGATGATGATGGTACAAGAGATAATAAGTGAACTGAGTACTGAAGTACAACTACAGCCACACTGGACCGAGTCTCTCTTTTTTATTCAATTTCTTAAGTTCATTACAGGGGAGGAAGCGAGTATAAATACTAAGTAAACCCTAGTTTAAGAGCATCAACGGCTCGACAGACTGCACGTGGACAACACTCTGTCACACGATACAAATTAACGTACTGTTTAAGAAACTCGCTAACCTAATAATTAAAGCTAATCATAACGTAAATAACTACCAACTGCATCCCAATTCAGATAAGGGCAGCCATCTTCACGGTACATGACATTCTGCAACTGGCGAATAATGGGAGGAGAAACGGTGAAGAAAAACGAATCTGATGATAAACCCTAATTTACGTTTTTGTAACCGAAGAGGATGAAAAGTGCAAACAGGAATCTCAGCCATCGGATTAGAGCTTAAAAGGAGGCTTCATTCTCAGCCACGATTTATCCTTTCCATTTCGAGAAGAACTGGAGCAGTCGTTTGCCAGAAAAGACTCACACAGAACCACCGGATTTGACATAACACATTTGTTTTTCTAAGATAGATTTAAAGAGTCTTGTCGCAATGAAATGCTTATCCAGTGAAAATGATTATGATTAGAGTTCTCTCTCTAGTTTGGAGTCTGGTTACACTGGAAGTAATCATAGGGAGGCCGGTGGGTTCATCTGTTTCTTTGTGTGCTTTTTAAGTTACGATAGGAAGAAAATATTAAGAGGATCTTGACAAAATTCAACATCAAACTTGAGTGAACCAGATGCAGTGAACCTATCAACACACCACTGGAATTTCAACACCAAAATTGCCGAGATCGACATTCCACCATCACTGAAACCACCTTCAGTCCCGAGGAGAATTAGAAGAAAAATAAATCTGCTAGTAAAACTTACTGCCGTTGTGCAATTAGCAGTAACATGTGAAATGAATTTGACAAAAGCAGATGAGATGACTCTTGAACCAGACAAAAATAAAGAGAAAACAATGGATAGTTCGAACAGCAAAAGAAGAAAAATACTGCATAACTTATGAAAGTAACTCGATGTGTTTTACATTCACCTTTAGACAGCGGACATCATAACGATACCTATAACTGTAAAAAGCAACAGCAGACACCTACATATAGTGATCTTTAGTATTGCATGAAGAGATGTTGTCAAATGTTAGTTGCGAACATAAACAACGAGCTAACTGGGAAAATTATATGCATCTTCTGAGGTTCATTTCATTTGTTTCACTTCCTATCTATTTGACAAGGATTAATAGATAGAATGGTTCACAAAAAGGCGTAAAAGCAAGTTTCAGATTAGTCTAGTCATAGCATGTTTCGGAAGAGACAAGCAATGACTTCATTGATCTTGCATGAAGAAATGTCAGTTGCGAACATAATCATGAGTAAACTGAGAAAATTATATGCATCTTCTGAGGTTATTTTCATTGAATAGCCTAGTCTTAGCATGTTTCAGAATAGACAAGCAATGACTTCATTGATCTTGCACATTCCCAGCAACCAAATTTTTTACCCAACAGAAGTTAGGTTATAGCTAGTTACCATTATCTACTTGCTTCAACCCTTCCTTTCCTTGCCCATCACCAATGCATTTTAAGTTTCATCAAACATTTGTCACAATGAGCTCTCGAATAGTCGCATTGAAACCCCCCAACTAAACCATTTTTATAGCCTCTGCAACTAATTTCACCCCCATATTAACAAAGGCAAGTTAAATGCAACTTGTGGCAGATTGTGTAAATACAAACCAGAATCCACTAATTTCTCATAACCCAAGTCTGGAGTAAGCGACCACTACCCGACCTAAATAGTACAACCTTGATGACAAAATCTTCGAGCAAAAATCTCTATGAGAAGATTTGCGTCCTTGGTGCTATCATAACCCTCTACCTAAATTTCAATCATGTGGCAGTAGCCTACTTCTTGAAGACTAACTTTGGATATCAATATTCATGCAGGATCCATACAAGCCTATCATGAATACTGAAGTCTGTATAAAGAAAATAATTTAATCAAAACCCAAATGACGGAGATAAACAACTATTATTTCATAAACCATACTTACTAATACAGGGAAGAAAAAAAAGAGTAGATAAGCAATAAAATTGTACATTACTGGACGCATCGCCAATTCCTGCCATGAATCAATTTCTGCAAAAGAATTTACTCACTCACAGATATAAATGTTCTTGAAGATGTCCCTAATAGCAGCTTATACTGTTAACAAAGCCTTTTGAATCATAATCTTACTCAGATGCTCACAGACAAAGTTTAAAACCTCAAAGCATCAATGACACTTAATTCTATGAGTTCCAGCAACAACTAAATAAGAAGAATAAAAGAAAATACAACAGGTGAAAAGAAAAGACTATCTATTAACGATCAAGTCAAAAGAAATGAAAAAAACTACCAAAATTATGAAAAGAAATCAAACCACGTATCTATCCATCATAACAAACCTAACTACGATTCTATGTTATGTTGAAACAACATAATATGTATTTTCATTCACCATAACAAGCCTAACTACCACTCTATCCTATGCTAAAACAACATAATATGTATAATGTTACCCTGCATCCACGGACGGCAACATCATCTGCTGCTTTAGCCTCCTCATCTCCAATACTTTCTTATGGGAGTTCGAATGCAACTCAGTCGTGAACGTTGGACTACACGCTGGGCGATACTCTGGCACAAGCCTTCCTGATTTGTACCTTACTCCACAAGCATTACAAAGCGTTTTTGGTCCCAGAGGACCTGCTCGCCATTGCGGTGTTTTCTCTGATAAACAGTGTGTGCATTTCCTTCCTGATGTAATACTTGGCCTTTTTATTTTTTTCTTCTTCTCAATATCAGAAGATTCAGACCAAATAGTACTCCATTGGTGATCATCCAGGAAACCACTGGGTCGTCGTCTCCGTCTCGAACTCCTTGCACGAACTGGAACTTGGAGTGTCCCACAACACATTATTCCACTACTGCTAGTACTGCTGCTACCGCTACTAACACTGCTACTCTCAGGCTTATTAGGCTTGACCAAAACAGGACTTTGTTGCTTTGTGACAATGTTGGGTTTCACTGGCAGAAAAGTTTCTATTGATGGAAATGCGTTTTCATTTGATAGCCACTCTAATTCTTCCTCTAACAGCTGAATATGAACAAAAACAATGAGAAGAAAATTGGGTAACTCTGTATTAACTCAGCAAATAAAACGTTTCATAAAAGAAGTATCTTCATATTCTGACTTGATATACATAGAAAACAACATGTGCCGGCCCATCCTATTTATACTGTCACACACGAGTTCACTCAGTTCAGAAAACCGGTCATCATATCAGACTAAAAAAGTCTTTTTTCATTTTACAGACTTCAAATACAATTATTACTTATTTACATTACATACTCAATCCAGTGAGATAACTCATCCGAGTCATTAGACTCGTAAAGTCAAAAGGCCCCGAGCAACGCAACAACTCGGCCGAGTCACTGGTGAACTCAGTTTATAATGAGGGTTTAAACTTGAAGAAGAATAAAAGTGTAGAAGAAATTAGGGTTTAGAAAAAGGGACTTACAGGAAAGAAATCAGGGTTTTCTTTGTTTGGGTCATAAATGTCTGGTAAAGCTTCCTCCTTTAAGAGTTTAGAATCCATGGGCAAAGAAGAAGAAGAAGAGAGAGTTATGTTGCTGTTGGTATTGTTGTTTTTGTGCTCATCAGCTTCTTGTTTTACATTTAAAACCTGTTGTTGTTCTTCTTCAACACCAGAAAAGTCAAGTAGGTCATCCACAAGCCATGCTGCAGTGTCAAGAGACTCCATTGTATTCTCTTCTCTCTTTCTCACTCTACCTAACTGTGTTCTGCCACTATAGGCTCCAGTAGAGAAGGAGGAAGAGGGACAAAGATGAACTCAAGAAGGGGAGAGGGGAGAAGGGTTAACCCCCAAAAAGGAAAGAAACAATAGAATTGAGGAGAAAAAGAGAAAGTGGGTTGGGTTTTTCAGGGGTTGGGAATGAAGGGTTCTCAATTTTTGGTTCTTTCTTATCAATTTGCCATCATATTACACGTATAATTCCCTTCTTTTACCCCTTTGGTTCCATTTTTTTACTTTATTTACTCCACTTTGGTGGTAAAAACAAGAATTCGAAAATATGAAACTTCCTTCGTACAAATGAGGAACTTTATTTATGTACGAGGGAGGATCCACTGTTAGTAGATAAGGTTAGACAAGATGTGCGCCATTTTTTCTGCAAAACCTAAACGATAATGAATTTAAGTATAATATTTTGATGATATATTCCCTTATAAGACTCTACATTCCTACAGAAAATGAACGTAATTCGAGATAGCAAACTTCACCATCTATCGATCTTAATTTCAACCGTTAACTTTGAACGACTGATATTCAAAGGGGTAGATGATCGTTTTATACATCTCGAATTGTGTTTATTTTTTGTAGGAATGTAGAGTCTTATAAGAGGAACATGTCATCAAAATATTACACTTAAATTCATTGTCGTTTGGGTTTGGCGGATAAAATGACACAAATCTTGTCTGACCTTGTCCATCTAAGAGTGTTCATGGATCCTACCTCTTTACGTATAGGCAAAAAAGGTAAAACTTTTCTAATTATAGTGTTTTAATCAAATGAGGGTTCTATGGATTTTATATACTTTCTTTTTATTTGAGTGACTTCCGTAGATTCTCTGAAAATATAGAGATTTTATTTGATTCTCCAAGAGTATTTTAGAGGATTTTGACTTGCAGAGACAAATAAAATAAAATTTGTAAAGAGTCTTTGTGATTTGTACAGAAAAAATATATATAAAAATTCAAAACATCTACCGACTTTGTTTTATCATGCACGTTATAATGTTTTGTTGTTTTTACTACGCACGTTATAATGTTAATAAAAGTACCATGAATACCTAGTAAAATATGTGGTCATTGTAAAAATAAATCTCATTGTTGTCCTATGCCTAAGTTACATTCTCTTTATTCTACTAATCCTAAATTTTATTTGCTATGCTCTTGCCACTGGTTAGCATCTTCTCGTTGTTGCCTATGAGCTTGATTTTGGGAAAGATAGCCCGTTCATAGTCTTCAGCTCAAAATAAAATAAAAATGGTCCTCCTCCCAAAAACAAATATTCCCCAAATTTCCAAGTCTACCAAAATATCATCTCTTGCGAAGAGATTTTTACCATGCCTATTTTCCTCAAAAAAGTCTCTCCAGATATCTGAAAACAACAAGTTAATGAATTTCAATTTCACTTCGAATAACAGGGTGTTGAAGTGACTCTTATGAAATCTTGATCCACTAACATGGATCAGAGAATTTGAATGACTTAAAAAAGTCTCTAACCAATAACAAGAGATATCAGAAGACTCTCCGAAAATCTCTATGGACTAACTATAGATTTTGAAACTCTCCGGAAGTCATTTGAAATCTCATTTAACTACCCTCGTGTTAGAGTATCTCTAAAGGTGTATGTGGAAACTTAAATAATAGTTATTTAATAACATATAATATAAAAAAATAAAAAAATTGTTCTAGTAAGAATTTGCGGTAATTGTACTCAAATGTAATTTGATACACTTGTGTCTTATTTGTAGAATAAATAATTCAAAACATTTAAAAAATAATTAAAAAATGAAGAGAGTTTTTGAGAACCCATACTTCCCTCCAAGCTTAAACTTTCGTATCAGATTAAATTTTAATTATCCAACAACCACTGAAGAGGTTTTCTTTTGCTGAGAGTTCCCAAAATCCTAGGTGTCGCCAATATTTTTATAAACCTATACTACATTGGAGATGCTCTTAAGAAATAATTTTGATTTCACAAACTTTTTCCTATTTTAGCCTTTATCATATTCGCAATACTAGAGACATAAACTTGGTTTTGGTGATACCCATGCTTTTTAATTAAGGGCATATAGGTGGGAAAAACCTTCTTGGAATTAGATTTCCGCTTACCTAATGAGACAAGAAATCTTCAAAATTCTGCCTTTGTATAGGGGACAGAGAGAGTAATAAGTAAATGTAGAGGCATTGCATCAATTATGATTGAATGCTCATATAAACATTCATCTCAAAATTGTGTCTTGGGCACTCATAAAAAGGGAAGTTTTTATTGAGAAGTGCGGCTCTAATAGTAGGAGATTGTTTTTAATTACATCAGGTTGATCATTACAACACCCTGATAAGTGGATAATTCATATGATTTTAGTGTCCATTCCATACTTGTTTTAGTTATTATTCTTGCATATTTTCGTATTATTACTCTTGTTTTCTCTTATTTGTCTCTTTTAGGTGAATCATCCAAAAAGGAGCTACATAGTGCTAAAAATATCTAAGAAGAGAAGTATTTCAAGTTTCCAAGTGCCTAAGTCCAAGAGAAGTGGAAGAAGTGCGACGAAAAGAAGCAAAACACTCAAAATCAAGAGACGGGATAAAGACCAAGATTAACTCATTAAAATTCAGGATTTCTTATTACCATATTGAAGAGAATTGAAAGAGGAAAATAATGGAAAAAGAATGAGGTCATTCCAAGTTCGGGCGAGGAAGTTACGGCCAAAACGAGTTTTATCGAATACCGAAGACAAGCAAGTTTGCAAACTGGTATGCAAACGGGCGTAACTGAAATTTCAGTTTGCAAACTGGTATGCACAAGGATTTCCCTGAATTTTATTACAAAATTTCGTTTGCAAACTGGTATGCAAACTATTGAATGCCAAAATTCACGGTTAGGGCCTTTCTTTCGTAGTTTCGGGTCGGGTTCCTTAACCGACATAGATACTTGATGGCCAAGCAATGTAAACCTATAAAAAGGTATTAGGTCATGAAAAATATCATAAACGAGGTCACGATATTGTAAACCTTGGAGAGAAGAAACAACACAAGGAGCGAAAGCTAGGGTTTCGGAGCGATTCCTCTTTCGTAATGTCATCTCTTAACTTTCTTATATGTATATCATGGATGTTTCTACATCCATGAGTAGCTAAACACCTATAGATTGAGCATGAATTCTAAGTTGTAAACAAGATTTGAGTTATTCTAAGTAATCGTCGAATAACTTGTACACAAGTAGAGAACACAAGACCTTACAGAGGGATTATGTGGAGCGATTGTGTGTTTAAACAACACTAGAAAGTGGACCTTGAGCTAAGAGTCTAACTACTAGGATCAACCTACAAATTCACAAAAGATAAAGTATTCGACCAAATTAAACCTTGAGTGAGCTACTACTAGGTGTTTAGACGAATAAAATCTGGTATTGGAGAGCTTCCATACTCAGTGATAAAAGGAATTTAGGGAATAACACTGAGCTAGATGTTATTCCATGGTTGGTGATAATCTATGATTAATGACAAGTATGAAATTATAATAACTCATTGACGGTTTATTAACGAATAAGGATTCCTCGATCATACCTCTCTCTCTATTGATTACAACTCAACTTTATTTTGCTTTGATTATTTTATTTTGTTTAAAATCTATAACAAAACCTCCCTTTGTGACACTTAGAAACTAAAACTCACTGCTCTTCGTGGGAACAATCCTTGCTTCAATTATATTACCAGTTAATTGTGTGGAAATATTAATTTGATTGCACTAACGACAACCATCAAATTTTGGTGCCACTGCCGGGGAGCAGTCGATAGCTATAGTTGTTATTTCTATTAGCTTTATTCTTGTTTTTAGATTTTCTTTTTAGTTTTTAATTTTCGTTTTCTAGATTTTGTGGTTTCACGTACTTAATCTCTGGCATCGAAAGATTGGAATTACCCGAGGAGCTGAATTCAAACTCGTAATGGAACGGTTACAAGCACATCAACAACCACAACTAGAACCATCTACATCGGATATGACGAACGGTGCAAATCCACCACCTCCTCCTCCACCTCCGGAGAGGAGAACGTTGAGAGATCTAACATCCCCATGTTTGGAACTTAAGTCAAATCCTTTTCATTGGATTCCGAAGTTTAATGGACTACCGGGTGAAGATCCTAATCGACACCTACAGCAATTTCAGAATACAATAAGAAGCATGAGAAAGAGTGACGATGATGCTGATACAGCCTTCCTACAAGCTTTTCCATTCTCATTGACGGACCAAGCAGCATGGTTATATTATCTTCCTCCCGGAAGTATTACTACATGGACCGGAATGAAAAAGCTATTTTTAGAGAAATATTTCCCAGCTTCTAAAGCTGCATCTATTCGTAAGGAGATTAGTGGCATCGTGCAAATTACTGGAGAATCTTTGTATGAATACTGGGAGAGATACAAGAGATTGTTGGCGAGATTTCCACACCATCAAATACCACCACAACTCATTATCACGCACTTTTATGAAGGTTTACTGCCGCATGAGAGGCACTTGATTGATGCTTCTAGTAATGGTGCATTAGCTAATAAAACTATCGAGGAATATACTAGTTTCATCGAGAGCATGGCTGCAAACACCCAACAATTTTACACTAGAGATTCGTCGACGGTTAGAACAGTTTGTGAGATGGGAGATTCTCCACACATGGAACAACGAATGAGTAATATGGAAAAAATGGTACAACGTATAACATCTGCAGTTGTTTGTTCATATGAAGAGGATGCCGAGGTTTTATGCTATATTTCCTAATCATAGGCCAAGGTATGATCCCTACTCTAATACTTATAATCCAGGTTGGAATTATCATCCTAATTTCAGTTATGCAAACAAACAAGCTGCAACTCTCAATCCTTATATGAGACAAAAAATGGGCTTCAACAACAATTCCAGCAACCTCAATAACCTCATAATCAAGGCCCAATCTTGAAGATTTGCTTAAAACTTACATACAAAAACAGGATATGGCGATGAAGAACATTGAGACACAGATGAGTCAACTAGCAACTTCTGTAGGCAAGTTAGAAGCACAAGCAGCTGGAAAACTACCATCTCAACCGTCCGTTAACCCAAGAGAACATGTTAATGCGGTAGTGTTAAGAAGTGGAAGACAAACATGAGATTCAAATCTGGATACATGGACAATACATGTACCTAGTGACAATTTTGAGAAGGAAGTAGAGTCGGAAACCGTACCAAAGGAAAAACCAACCTCAACCGGCCAACCTAAGGACGCGGTTCTCACTTTTACTATACCACCTCCTTTTCCTAGTCGTTTTTCCAAATCCGAGAAGCAAGCTCAAGACAAGGAGATCATGGATATTTTCTTTCTATCAAATCCAAAAGAAAAACGTCAATCCACTTATTCAAAACCAATCAAAAAATCAAAACCAAAATAAAACCTCGCATCTCTCAGAATTCAAAGTTCAAGAGATTATGGAAGAAAAATTAAAGGAAACCGGCAAAGTAAGATTTTTGCTCTTCTGCAACTTTCAAGTCATGCAAAGCTACTTTCTCCAGCTCCAGCTCTTCAGTCAACTTGGAAATTTTGGCTTCTTTCTTCATCACAGCATCACTAGAAAAAGGTACATTCTTCTCGCGTGTGTCCTTAATGGAGTTAATTCGCTGACGTAGCCATTTCAAGTTGAAACCAAGATTCTCTGAATTTTCCAAGTTGTACTCCCAATCAAATAGTACATCTTTGGTAACATTGCCTCTATCCCTAGTTCGGATATCATCTATGACGTGCAAGATAATCCCCACTTGCATTATCAAGAAGTAAACACGTTCGGGATCTTTGGTAACAACAATATGACCGTAGATTTCCCATATCTTCCGATACATGATAGCATATTCGCTCGGAACACTAAATCCACCAACTAGTTCACGATACGTAAGAGGCTCACTGAATGGAGGATCAAAAGTAACCCTCGCATTTGGGTATTCATGAACGATCATACGAGTCTCAATCATTGGAGAAACTTCTTCTATCTCTGGAACAATTTCTTCTATCATTGGAGCATCTTCTTCTATCTCTGGAGAAGTTTCTTATATCATTGGAATATTTTCTTCTATCACTGGAGCATGAGCAGTTTTTCCTATCCCTGGGATGGTTTCTCCTACCTTTGAAGTGATGGAGACTTGAGCTTCGGTCTCTTCAATGGCTTCAGTAACAACATCCTCATGAACCTGAAGTGCAAAGACAGTTGTATCACCATTTTTATTCACAACGTTGCTCGTGTCATCAATGTTAGATCTGTTACCCTCAACTCCGTCGTTTTGCACATACTACGAAAAATATATGAGTTAGAGTGCTTCAGACGTGGAATTCAAATGACCATCATGAAATACAAAATGTAAGTGATCTAACTTCATCAAATTTCTTTATTATGCATTCAAGACACGGGAAAATAGTGTAAAGGTCACAAAAAAAGTGTTTTACAACAAGCTCATCTGAGGAGATTTTACACTGCCCTGTATAAGATAACGAGCTGGGAGCAATTGGTAAGTAATATAAGGTTTAGTCATATGTCATTATCTTAATATGGATGTTCTCTACAACATATCCAAAATATAGAAAAATTGGATAAACGAGCAAAAGGATGTGCTCGAAACATCAAACTACATGACAGTTGAATTTTTTTTGAAAACTTCCTAGAAGTTTACTGTTTCATCGATTTCGACCCCTAAACATGCTCTAAACTCAAAAATATTCTTTCCAAAAGGTAGGAAATTTCCTGTGCATAAGAAAACTGGGGTTGATCGCAAAAATCTGATGTCGGACGAAGATTCTACAGCGTTTTTGCTAAAATCCTGAATTCTGAATTTTCTAGTGACGTATTTCGGTAAAAATTTTCATTCATTCACATGGATTCTCATTCATTCATTCATTCACAAATCAGCAATTTTATACTTTTATGAAGAAAATATAAGATGGAAGCTTACTTGAGTGGTCTCTAAACCTTCGAAGGATCAATACTGTCGGTGTCACCATTAGGAGCATTATTACCTTCATTCGGTTCCGACTCTTAAGGATTCTCGTTCTCACCATCTTCCGATAATGAATGAGAATCATCAGCACCTTCCTTATCCATGATAATCTCCTCTTGGGTATATCAACAACAATCATTATTTCTTCATTCAAGAAATATCATAATTAGTTATGCAAAGAGGTATTTACATCGATTTCTTCATCATCAATGGTACTGGATTCATTAACTGCTTGCTCAGGAGTAAGTCTGGGACCATCAATGCTTGATGGAGAAAAAATCTGAAACGAGTTAACAATTATTTGTTTTGTGATCCTAATTACGTGAATAATAAAAATTCATGATGGAAGAGGCGTTGACAACACACCAAAGAAACAACTGTGGACTTTACACCATTCGGTAACATCCTGTGATCCTTACTTCTGGCTTCTCCGCCCTGGCGACTTTCTTCCACTTTCGTGAAGTCTATATTGACCCGAGGTCTCACGGCACGACCATTCTGTGGTAAAGTTAGTGGAATGATTAAGATGTGATTGTCATGTCTTTACAAAAATCATAAGAGGAATACTTACTTGTGAACATCCTGGAAGTAATTTTCGTTTATCACCACCAGAGGGATACTTCAATCTTGGTCGATCAGAAATCATCTCAACAGTAAGAGGTTCTTGTACCAGAGGTTGAGCAACCATTACAAAATTATGCAAACGCTCAAGTTGCTGATTCCAGAAGTCTATATAACCCGGAGTTGCATATGTGACCCGGTCAGAACAAGGAAACAAGTAATTGTTTCCTTCCACATGTGTGCAATCCAAACGAGCCCTAATTTGCTCAACCGATGGTTTATTCTCTCGAAAATTTGGAACACACTGATCAAGACCCATCTGTCGAGCTTCTCTATCGATGTATTCTTCCACCAGAATCTTTCCTTGTATTACCGATACTAAATAACCAGGAGTGCAACTCAGTACAAAGGATCTCTCACCATCACTTAGATCTGTACCAGATTCCAAAGTAATATTCTCTCCAACATTAAAAGTAATCAACTGAGAAACGTAAGGAGGATCCGACACCCACGGACAAAAACTAAACTCAGACTCGTTGTCTAATACGTCGATGAGGCGTGTATTGAGTCGAGGCTGCTTTGTGGACCAACGCATAATCCTGACATTATCTTTCTCGAATAAAGCATGATGAGTATCAACCTTTGGTCCTTGCAAGATGCTACGAGGTACCGGTGCATAATTCTTGAAGTTCTCCCACAATAAGGCTTGGAGAAACATTGTATTAACATAAGAATCAATCTTCATAAATTCGTTATAGATGATGGAGTCTACAACTAAGGAATCTAAATTGGAGAATAGTGAACCTAAGAACAAGCTACCGATGGGAAGTCTATCACCTTAAGCCATCTTAATAGCAAATGGAATCACAATTAAGTGCCCACTATCTTCAAGTACATCTCTGGACATCCATAGACACAAGAAAACAACAATGGCTAATGTACCTTCGTGAAGCCTGTCAGGAACTCTATCTCTCGGCCACCAATACCTTAACCATTGAGCATGACAATATTTTCTCGATAATTTATTAAGGTCGTGCATCTTAGCTGTCAAGGTGTCAGACATTGCAGTCTCCTCTGCTGAAAATTCTCCAGAAAGATTACCCGTAACTGGAAGATGCAATAAAGTAACTACATCCTCCAAAGTGATGGTAAATTCTCCCCATCTACATATGAAAGTATGAGTAGTAATACACCAACGATCTAGCAAATCTACCATACCTCATACATGATGGTAGATAAACAAGTCTCCAGCTGCCTAAATAGGCCGTGTCACCTGTGCACGATCTAGCATGGTTCACACACGATCATAACCCAACATATGTCTCGCCCATCCAGAAAATTATGCTAAAGGTTTTTGAGAAAGCTTAAATTCTATATGTGAAGTAGAATAGTGCCCTCCATGCAGACATAACCGAATTATCGCTCGAGGAAATACCAATTTTTTCTGAGTAATATCTCTGGGATTTACAAGAAGACGAAACGAAGAACCTGTGAGACGCTTTTCGGGTCTATTCTGAACCACAAAGAAATAATCATCAGTGTTCGGAATATTCCTAGTTCCAGGTGCTTCTTCTTCTCCATCAATGAAAGTCTCATCCACGGAGGTATCATCTGTGGAAGTGTCATCATGGGAACCAGACATCTTTGCAAAGTAGCTGTGACATACATACGACACTTTTACTTAAGTATATCATTCATACAAGGCATTAATTTCAACGAAAGAATGAACTTATACAATAAGGATGCTCACATCAGCGTCTACCAAAAGGTAGCAATCCAATTTTACATGTTTACAATTTCACTAACAGTAGTGCCTATAACGCAGAAACTTTGAGAACTTGCTCGTTTCTTCAAACCTGCAAAGATGAGCAAAATTCATTATTCAAAAATCAAAACTTCATTTTTTATAAAACCATGAACAACTCACGTAAATATCCACTAATTTTTCATAAAAATTGAACAATTCATATAATTTTCTGATAGGTGTCTAAAACACCTTAATATTTATCTATTGTTTATGCTTTCTTTGCTAAGTTTTCTTGTAAATTATGTATGTTATGTTTGCTTTTGAGTGTTTAGGTACTTTGGAGTCATTTGGAACAAAAGAAGAAGAAACAGGGCAAAAGTGTTATTTCATGTGCAACTACTGTTGGAGGTGGATTATTTCTCATTATTTGCTTTTATTTCTTCATCTCTGTCTGAAAAGCATCTCGGCTTTATCGATGCAACTATCTGTCTGAAAAACACGACTGCTTTAGTGATGAAGAGAAATTGAAGAGAAGAAGTAGGTCTGAGAAGTAAGAGGCAGCTGCTGCTGGTGGAAGAATTCAAGAGAAGAAAAGAGCGTTCATTTGGAGCAAGGAGGGCAGAATCGTCGTTGCACAAACAAGCGCTATCGGGAGCACAATGGAGGATATGGGACAGTCGACATCACCAATATAAGTCAACATAAGGGCTTCCATTTGGTTGGCCATTATCTTATTCACGGGTGCCTAGAGTCATTCAGGGTACCCCCTATCTACTTCACTTGTGAGGATATAACCATTCCCATTCCTACACTAAACCTAAAATTCAGTGTCTCATTATCTTTACTTCACTTTCTCCACCTGAAATCAAGAGAGGAGAGGCGGCATCATGAGAATTCAGAGAAGATTAATTGAAGAAGAACACGATGGGGATGGATCGAATTAGTTGCTGTTGAGTTACTAGAAGATTGTGGATCTGAGATGTGGGTTTGTGTGTGCCACTGTGATGAAGATTAATGAATAAATCTGGGTTCTAACAGAAATGGAGGTTAGAATTCGAGTTGAAATTGAATGGATATTTTTGGTTTGGAATCAGGACGAGAAGATCTGGAAGATGGGTTTATGTTGAATTTCAGTCTCAAACAAGTATAAAGGAGAAGGTGATGGTAGTGCAGTCGAAATCAGAGTTAGGGTTTGATGTTGGCAGTGATAAGAAGACAAAGGAAATGTATTAAGGTGGTGATGACGCTCAAGGGAATTGCAGAAACTGGTGGTCAAGAACATGAAGCTGTAAATCAAGAGCAGTGGTGTTTGTTACTGCTAACACGATGTTGAAGTACTGTGGGGTATTGCTTCCTAGAGCTTATGCTGATGTACGAAGGCATGAAATGGTGGTGGTATGATATTACAGGGGATGGATGCTGAGCAAGCAATGAATGGAGGAATTGATGGTTGTACATTAGATGTATGTTAGGTTTATAAGTAGGTTGAGCTGAGTTGATAATGGTCATTTCCAGGGATTATGAATGAACTGTAGAAGGCAGTGAGCATCAGATAATCATGAAGCTACAGGAAGTGGATGTGCAGCTAGAAAGGGAAGAGACGAAGCCACTACTATCGATTTGAGAAAATGGAGGTAGAGATTCAAATGAAGAAGGTTCTGTTGGTGAAATTAAAGTTAAAACAAAGAAGACCTTGTGTTGGTGATCGAGAAGCCGGGAAGAAATTGAAATCTGGGGTTGTCTCTGCTGTTGAAGTGGTAGAGTTGGAATTGGTGATTGTCATGGGTTTGTAGTGATGCAGTTGTAATGGTATAGAGATACAGACTGATATGGAAGTGTTGGTGCCGTAAATTGTGAAATGGATGGAGAATTAGAAATGTACGAACCTGCAGAGAAGGAGTTTGCAATGGTCAGGGATGGTTGCAGTGTGACATGAACTGAAATGGAGCTACAGATGTAAAGGAATTGGTGGTTCGTTGCTCGTCGGATGGGTTGTGATGCTATGAGACAGTTCTGGAGCTTAAGCTAGTGGAGATGTGTTTGAGCTGCAGTTTGTAATGGTTGTGTGCAGGTTTAAATGGCAATTTGCTTGGTGTTGATTGGAGCTCAATCTGAGCTGGGAAGTGCAGGTAGTTTTGTAGATGATTGCAGAAGACTGATCTAGTGCTGGTGCTATTGAACCTGTGGAGTTGGTGGTGAAGTTCAGAAGCTGAAGGCTATTGCAGTTGCAGGATGTGAAGTGAGTTATATGGTGTGTGTGTAGCAAAGGATATTGCATGGGGATTATGGATCTGACATTACAGGTTGTGATTGGTTCATGTGGTGTTTTGAGTTGAGCTGAATAGTATATTACAGAAGACTATGGTTTGTCCTGTAATTTGAAGTTGTAGTTAGAAGGGATGAGCTGATGCAGTTCAGCTGGTGGTTGAACTGGTAGATTACCTAGAGGAGCTGTAGGAGTGTGCAAGTGTTACATGGTGCTTCGCTGCCTAGATGGATGGTGGTTTACTGAATATATGAAGGATGTA
Organism: Papaver somniferum; assembly: GCF_003573695.1. NCBI lineage: Eukaryota > Viridiplantae > Streptophyta > Magnoliopsida > Ranunculales > Papaveraceae > Papaver > Papaver somniferum. Next base: position 186,410,682 of record NC_039360.1, on the reverse strand, counting down.
ACTGAGTAGAATTTGTAGTTGCAGAGTTATGCATCACAGCAGAGCAAGATGGAGCAGCACAGCAATGGCCTGTGCAACCTAGACCAAATCAGCTGAGTTGGCTTCTGACTCAGAACCTGACTCAGTTAACGCCGTTAGTGACCGTTAAGATTGACTGGTATATGTAATTGTCTGTCGTTAAATTTGACCGGTGACCGGGTGGACTTTGCCGGTTACCTGAAATACTTTCTGTTGACGTTCCTGACGACTTCTCCGACCAATTTCGGACCAACCTTTGGGACTTCAACAGCATATTTTTGGGTGTATTTTCCACATGGGTTTTTCTCACACATGGGATTGGTGGACTCTTATCTATTGGACATTTGAAGACTTGACCTAAGAAACATAAAAGGGAGGATTTTTACAACTTTGAGTTATCACGTATTCTACTTAGAGATTTTGGGAGATATCCGCAACTAGGGTTTGCTTTTGTATTTATTTTTATCTTCTTAATTTCAATTATTATTGATGATGAACTCCAAAACTATGAGTAACTAAACCTATCTTTGATTGAGGGTGATTTCAAAGCCCGAAATATGAACTCATGATTGATATGCAATAACTCGTTTTCTCGCAAGTTTAGTTATTGTTGGATTTCTACCATGCTAATAATGCTTATGGATTGTTCCTTAATTGTTTAAGTTCGAAATTAAATAGTTATGTCACAATCTTATTGCTAGTTTTGATTTTCTTCGACCCGTAATTGTCTAGAGAATTAAACACAAGTACCAATATGTGGGTATTGATGATGGGACTTTGTTAAGTACCCATATGTAGAAATTGACACTAGTAGGTGATTCATGCTTTTGAGTTCATCACTAGGAGCAACCTTATGTCACAAAACTTAGAGCATTTGTTTAAGTCACACCTAGAGAGTGTACTTTTAGGAAACTTGGCAAGTAGAATCCGGTAGTCGAGCGCTTCCGTATCCGGTGAGCTTAGGAGATAATAACGAGATAATTGAGCGTACTAATTATCCTAGGGTTGTTAGTAACAAGATAATGCGAAGAACGTGCTATATATCAATTTGGTTTGTGTTTTGTGGTCGAGAATGAATCCTTAATCAATCTCATCTCATATTTGAATACAACTTTGTGATTTTCAGAATTTCTAGAACAAAAATCTTCTTTACTAGGAATATTTGCATAACAACTTGCTTCATACCTCCCTTGGGATGATCCTGCTTTCATTATACTACTTTCTAGTGTAAAGAAAAGTAGAGAAATATTATTTGCGAGTTGACACCTCATCAAAATTGGCGCCGCTGCCGGGGAGGAAGTGGCAAGTTTAGTTGTTATTTTTATTCTTAGTTATTACTTTTGCTTTTATTTTCGATTTTCATTTACTCATTAAATCTTTGAGAATCTGTTTTTCAGGTACCATTTCTTTGGTGAATGCGTGGAGAGGGCAGACCAAGTCCAATTAGTATACGTCTTCGTTCTGGCACTCTACTAAAAGATTTCATTCGAGCAGTGAACACTCCACTTCCTCCTAGTTCTACACCAAGTGAATTCTCGGACTCGGACAAAGAGGAAGACAACACAATGGGAGGTCGACCACCTGCTCCAAGAACACTAAAGGAGCTCACTTCTCCAAACCTTGACCAGCAGCCTTTATGTATTCAGCTGAATGGAACCATTGAGTTGAAGACGCAATTGATTCACTTGCTTCCCAAATTCAGAGGTTTAGCGGGAGAGGATCCTAATTGTCACTTACAACAATTCCATCATGTTGTGACTAGTTTGAAGCAAGCAAATGCAGATTCCGATATGGCTATGATGACAGCTTTTCCTTTCTCCCTTATAGATGCTGCAGGAGAGTGGTTCTTTTGCTTACCCTCTGGAAGTATAACCACTTGGAATGGAATGAAAAAGTTGTTCCTTAAGAAGTATTTTCCAGCATCAAAAGCAGTTGTGATTCACAAGGAGATTTGTGGTATTAGACAAGTATCGGGGGAGACTCTCTATGAGTATTGGGAGCGCTACAAGAAGCTTTTAGCTAGCTGTCCACACCACAAAATCAGCGATCAACTTGTGATTCAATATTTCTATGAGGGGTTGCTTTCTAATGATAGAAATTTGATCGATTCCGCAAGTGGTGGTGCACTCACCAACAAAACCATTGCTGAAGCTACAAGCTTGTTAGAAAACATGGATGCAAACACTCAACAATTCTACACTCGAGGTGAATCAGTGGTAAGGAAAGTGAATGAAGTTGGTGATTCTTCACATATGGAACATATAATGGGTAACATGGAGAGGATGATGCAACAAATAGCAGTTGCCGTCATACCATCATCATACACCGAAGATGTTGAGCAAGCATGTAGTTGCAGGAAATCCCACAACATACCCCTTGTATTACCATGACTATAATTTCTAGATCTAAACTTATTTTATATGAAAATAAAGATAAAGATAATGAAAATAGAAAATAAGACACAAGATTTACGTGGTTCGATCAATTTGATCTACATCCAAGGGATTAGGTTTTACTATGATCATTGAATTACATTGAGACTCCATTAATGAGCATTTGGAGCTCTCTCCCTCTCTCTCTGGTTTTTGGGGAATAAAAAGAAGATAATAATAATACAAGTTACTTTTCTCTCTCCTACTTTTCTCTTTATATAGATATTTACATAGTGAATGACAGCTCATATGTGATGGGATACAGCTAACATTTCTCATAATTTCGGAATCACGTAGGATATTACTTTGCACATATGCTACGTTCTCTCGCAAGCTTCCCTAAATTCTCGCGAGATCTTATCATCGTGCGATATTTGGATCCTACATCTTGCCTCTTTTTTCTTGAATATTGCTTGAAGAGCAATCTTTAAGGAAAAATCCGTCTTGTTGAAGTTGTTGGAGTAGTCTTTAATCTTTATTAGTGAAGGAACGAGCGAAAGAATACTGGACTTGAAAAGTACGTACTTTCCTCTATTCTTTTGTGAAGTTCCGGAGCGTTGCGAAGTAAATAATAAGTATCAACCCTTAAAGTATAAGAAGTATGAAGTATCCTTGAAGAAATATAAGAAGTATCCGTCCTTGAATGAGAATAATAAGTATTGCCTCTATTCGTGCGAAATTATTACTCCATTTTTGGTGAAGATTCTTGTTGTTCATTAGTGAACGTCCACTTTGGAAATGATTCTTGCCGAGGAGATAAAGAACATAAAATGTTTTCTTGGTAATCCATAGTTGCCTCTGTTCTTTATCTATGAGGGTAGAATTCTTGAGAAAATGTTGAATGTGAGAATTGTTTCTTCATTCTTATCTTGCCCCTGACTCATGTTTTGTGCTCATGCGATAGTATAATCTCTTCAAGTTGCTTATAATTGTGCGAAATAATTGAGCGAGATAATCATATCATTCGGAAGAATCATATTCTGCGAAATTCTGACACATTCTACGAAATTTTGAATCATTCTGCGAAATTCTAAATCATTCTACGAAGTTCTGAATAATCTTGCGAAATTCTGAATAATCCTGTGATATTCTGAGTAATCCTGAATAATTCTGCTAAACTCCGCGATATTATTGCGAAATTCTGCAATATTGTTCCGTACAGTTTTGTAAAGTATTTATGCCAATATAATGCGTATGTGATGATTATGTTATGAAATGTGTATGCGATGTTTATGCTATGAAATGCTTATGCAATGCTTTTATGATGCGAGTATGATGCTTGTATGATGAGAATGCTTATCTATTGCAATGTGTAGCTAATGTTTGTGTTACTTAGCTCATTTTGCACGCTAAAATTGATGTAGCTTTAAATTGCCTCCATTCTCCATTTCTCTGGCTTTTTCTTTAGTGTATGCATTCCTCTTCGTGTAGTTTTTGGTCCTCACAAGTTCTTACTTGTGTTTCATCTTTCCTCTTTCCTGCACTAGTAGTATCTCATAACAGTATGATCATAGTATCAAGTCTGCGGCATTTTCACTGCCTTAGTTTCATTTCCATATACATATTCGCAAGCTTGTTTGCTTACATATAATCATTCTCGCAAGCTTACTTGCTTACTCATTTTCTTATGTGGTCTTATTTTGCCTTCCTAGTTAAAGGTCTTATTTTGCCACCTCTTGTCATTGCGACAAAATCGTAGGACGTCTTTGCATTTTCATGCAAAAACCCATTGATCTTGCCTTAACTTTTTCTTTTGTATTATTTCCTCTTCAGGATTGTTGCGACAATATGACAGGCCTAAATATTCTTGTGAAAATAAAGCCCCATGACATTGCCGCCTTGCGACGAAATCGCAGGATGTCTTCACACTTTCATGTAATGACCCATTGATCTCGTCTCATCTTTTTCTCTAGTATTATTGCCTCTTCAGGATTGTTGCACAAATATGACAAGCCTTAATACCCTTACGAGTAAAAATCCTCATGACATTTGCGTCTTAAGACACTTATCAGCTCCCTAACGGAGGGTGCCGCCCTTATCTCCCCCTGGTTGCCCCTTCAAGGAGGCGTACTTCTACCATACAAGGTTAGCTCCTCCCATCCGGTTTTAACAACAACCAGTTGTTTTCGCAGCCTCTTGTCCCTTTTACCTATAGGGCTTATGGTTACGAGACTGCACCCTAAGTGGGGTATTCTTCGGGCCGAGTGCAGTATAAGCCAAGACTTGTCAAGAATGGCAAGGTACGCTCCAGATGCCCCTGGAAATCTTGACTCAACCGTGTACCTCGGCGCCTTGATCAGATTCTGCACTCCTTAGGAGAGTCCTTATTACCTTAGTCGCCCAACCTAAGTCATAAGCTTAAGCTGAGAATCCAAGGTGCCTCTCCCGGATGGGCTTTATTGACCCCAAATCTCCATGACTCAGGTTCCGCGGGCGGTGTAACCTTTCCCTATTTCTAGCGCCAAAATGTAGTTGCAGGAAATCCCACAACATACCCCTTGTATTATCATGACTATAATTTCTAGATCTAAACTTATTTGATATGAAAATAAAGATAAAGATAATGAAAATAGAAAATAAGACACAAGATTTACATGGTTCGATCAATTTGATCTACATCCACGGGATTAGGTTTCACTATGATCATTGAATTACATATGAATTACATTGAGACTCCATTAATGAGTATTTGGAACTCTCTCTCTCTTTCTATGGTTTTTGGGGAAGAATAAGAAGATAATAATAATACAAGTTACTTTTCTCTCTCCTACATTTCTCTTTATATAGATATTTACATAGTGAATGACAACTCATATGTGATGGGATACAACTAACATTTTTCCTAATTTCGGAATCACCGTGCGATGTTCTCGCAGGCTCACGTTGGATCTTACTTTGCACATATGCTACGTTCTCTCGCAAGCTTCCCTACATTCTCACGAGATCTTATTATCGTGCGATATTTGGATCCTACAAAGCAAGTTCCATGTACCAAAATCAGCAAAGGCCAAGATATGATCCATACTCTAGCACATACAATCCGGGTTGGCGAGATCATCCCAATTTCAGCTACGCCAACACGCAAGAGGAAGTTTCCAATCCTCCTTTTAATCAACAAGGTGGGTACCAATTCTTGCAAAAGCCACGTCAAGAAACTCAAGGCACGAGTATAGATGACAAGTTGAATCTCATTCTGGACACAATGGCGCAAGATAAGCAAAAGTCAGAGATGGATATGAAGGACATCCGAACACAAATGGGTCAACTAGCTACTATCGTGAGAAAATTGGAAGCACAAGCAGATGGAAAACTTCCTTCGCAACCATGAAATCATAAGGAGAATGCCAATGCTATTGAGCTACGAAGTGGGAAGAAAGTAGAGAAGCCGACAACATCATTGGTGTCCCATGAATTGATTTGGAGAAAGAAGAGGGTGAAACAACCCCTAAAAAGGCTGACCCGGTAACAAATTCTAACTTTAAAACTCGTGTTCCTACTTATGTTACTCCTCCGCCTTTTCCTAGCAGGTTTGCAAAGTAGAACAAGGAGACATTGTACCAAGAGATTTGGGAGATCTTTAAGAAGATTGAAGTGAACATTCCACTCATTGAGGCGATAAGACTAGTTCCTCGTTATGCAAAGTTCTTAAAAAAATTGTGCACTAACAAGCACAAATTGACCGGTAATGAGGTAATGAGTGTGGGGGAGAATGCTTCGGCATATCTTCAAAAGAAACTCCCACCTAAGTTGAAAGATCCCGGTAGTTTCACCATACCATGTACTATTGGTAAAATAAGGTTTGAACGTGCTTTGATAGATTTAGGAGCATCCATTAATGTCATGCCCGTTTCAGTTTATGAATCCTTGAAACTTGGTCCTCTTAAAAATACCGGTATTGTTATACAACTTGCTGATAGATCTAATACTTACCCGAAAGGGGTTATTGAAGATGTTTTGGTGCAGGTTAATCATCTCATATTTCCGGCGGATTTCTATGTTCTTGACATGATGGATTAGGATTCACCATCGTCTACTCCCTTGCTGTTGGGTAGACCATTCATGAGAACCACTAGAACGAAGATAAATGTTTTCAAAGGCGCCTTAACTATGGAATTTGATGATGAGATCATAAGTTTCAATATCTTTGAGGCTATGAGATATCCTAGTGATGTGCATTCATGTTTTTCTATTGATATTATTGATTCTCTAGCTCAACAGATTTTTGAATTGAATGGTGATGATGCTTTAGAAAACACCATAATGGAAGGTTTAGGTTATAGAAAATACAAAGACCTTGAAAGTGAATTGTCTATTTATGATAAACTTAAGGAGGCTGTTTTAGCTCTTAACTCATTACAAGAAGTTCCACAAAAGTATAATGCGTCTTATGTTTCCTTGCCGATTACTAATGAGAAACTTTTACCGTCGATTGTGCAGGCACCTATACTTAAGTTGAAACCTCTTCCGGATCACCTCAAATACATATATTTAGGTGACAAGGAAGAGTTGTCGGTAATCATTTCCAAGAACCTTACCAAGGTGCAAGATGGAGAAACTTGTTCGAGTGCTAAGAGAGTACAAGTCTGCCATTGGGTGGACCATTGCCGATGTCAAAGGAATCATCCCTTTCACATGTATGCACCGAATACTTCTTGAGGAGGGGGCAAAACCAACAAGAGAAGCTCAACGTCGCTTGAACCCTCCGATGATGGAAGTAATCAAGAAAGAAATCCTGAAGTTGTTGGATATAGGGGTTATATATCCCATATCCAATAAAAAATGGGTGAGCCTGGTCCAAGTCGTTCCAAAGAATTCCGGAATCACGGTGGTGAAAAACGAAGATAATGATTTGGTTCCAACAAGAATTCAGACCGGTTGGAGAGTTTGCATTGATTACCGGAAGCTTAACTCTACCACCCGAAAGGACCATTTCCCCTTACCTTTAATTGATCAAATGCTTGAAAGATTGGCTGGACACTCTCACTATTACTTTCTTGACAGTTTTTCAGGTTATAACCAGATTGTAATAGATCCGGAAGATCAAGAAAAGACGACGTTTACTTGTCCCTTTGGCACTTTTGTGTATAGACGTATGCCATTTGGCTTGTGTAACGCTCCAGCCACTTTTCAACGTTGTATGGTAAGTATATTTTCATATTATGTGGAAAGCATCATAGAAGTTTTCATGGACGATTTTAGCGTGTATGGTTAGATAACCTTACACTTATTCTTAAACGATGCGTAGAAACTAATCTTGTGCTTAATTGGGAAAAGTGTCACTTTATGGTGAATCATGGGATTGTCCTAGGCCATGTTATATCCTCTAAGGGGTTAGAAGTGGACAAGGCTAAGATAGATTTGATTCGGAACTTACAATACCCCACAACTGTGAGGGAGGTTCGCTCTTTTTTTGGTCATGCAGGTTTTTATAGGAGATTCATCAAGAATTTCTCCAAGATTGCAATGCCTCTGTGTAGACTTTTGCAGAAAGATGTGGCCTTTGATTGTGACAAGGAATGCAAGGAAGCTTTTGACACCTTGAAAAAGTTGTTGACTACCGCACCAATTATCAAACAACCGGATTGGATCAAGCCATTTGAGTTGATGTGTGATGCAAGTGATTATGCCGTTGGAGCCATGTTGGGACATCGAGATGGTAAAGTACAATATGCCATTTATTATGCTTCTAGAACTCTCAACGGAGAACAAATCAACTACTCCACTACTGAAAAGGAGATCTTGGCCATAGTATTTGCACTAAAGAAGTTTAGATCTTACTTGGTGGGTACAAAGGTGGTTGTTTTCTCCGACCATGTTGCACTTCGATAATTTCTCACAAAGAAGGATGCTAAGACAAGGCTCATAAGGTGGATTATACTTCTTCAAGAGTGTTAGAGCACTACTCGGTCAAACTCGCATGCGTTGCTATCTCAAGCATGTTTGTCAATGTTAGTGATCAAAACTATAAGTCTTGATTTCTAGTCTCTTATAGCTAAGTCTCGGACTAGGATAGTAAGTGTAGTTGAGCTCAAGGACTTAATGGCGATTCATCATACAAGTATAAGATCTACTCAAGAAACCGGTAGAACTTCTCGAGAAAAAGGTATGTGGAGACTTGAACTTATCTGTCACTCCAAAGTCTATCTATTCTATCTCTTACTCTTTGAGACAAAAGTCGTATGCTATATATATAGACTAGATCATACGCATTTGGTATTTCAAGCCGAGTATACCTCGCCTATCTATATCTCGAAATATGTGTTGGTAAGCTTTTCGCTTCGACCAAGTTTGTCTTTACCTAGTGACGAAAGTCATGAATGTTTTAGTCACTTTGAAAATTGCTTTGACGAGAAATAGTGTGACAACTATATAACGTCCTCTAAGAATGTTTCAATGATTGGAATGAGAGTTTAGATTACATAACCAATGGATTCCTTGAACCGAAGTTTTCGAATTTTCTTGATCAAGAGAACCGGAAGTATGGAAAGTGCCAAGTCCGCGAACTCAGTCCGCGAACTGCCGAAGTTCTCAAACCCGAGAAATTCTGTTGGAGTTGACAAACTACTTGCGTGAGCCAATTCCGCGAACCGGCGTAGTTCTCGAACCCGAGAATTTTTGTTGGAGTTTGTAAACTCTATCCGGTGTCTTAAGTCCGCGAACCTAGTCTGAGAACTTGAGAAGGTTATATATCTAAAGATGATTTCTGAACTTAATCTTAAAAGACTAAGGAATGCATTTGCAAACCATGGCTATTAAAGTTCATGAAACGATTCGAGTGAATCAAATCATCTTTGCTTCAATTGTGTCTTGTGTAGTTACATAAGATTTCCTTGCAATTGAACAACTCTCTTAACTAGTTCATTTGAGTCAATTGAACTAGTTATGGTGAAGAAGAACATGGTTGGTATGAAACGATCATATGGTTAACCTCTTTGGGTAGACTATTGTTGAATCAACAATGTAGATGTTTGGGTGCGGTTAACAAACCTAGAAGCGTACAGTCATTTGTGTATGACAAGCTAAGTTTTCGATCTAACGGTTGAGAAATATTAGCTTGAATCTAAATCAGGTTTTCATCTAACGGTGAATATTGATTGCTTTATAACTAAGGAAAAACTCTGATTTGAAAGGCTATATAAAGGAGACATCTAGTATTGTGCAAAACTAATCCCCACACCTTACGTGTGATACTAGTTTGCGTGGTAGAGTCGTTTCTCCTTTAACCTTTGGTTTTCTTCTTCTAAAACCAGGTTAACGACTTAAAGACTTCATTGGGATAGTGAAGCCATACCGATACTACTTTTATAGTAGTTGTGTGATCTGATCTTGCATCTTCTGTCGTAACAGTACAACCATATTGATTGGCTTGAGATCGTGAGAGTTCTCCGACAGGCAAGATATAAAAACTAATCACAAACACCTTCATCTCATCGTTTGTGATTCCACGACATCTTGTGATTGAGGTGATTGATTAATATAGGCTGTTATTCGGGAATATAAGACCGGATTATCAATTGGTTCATGTTCACCTTGATTATTATCAAAAGACGAAACAAAAACTTTTAGGGTTTTTCTGTGGGAGATAGATTGATCCTTTGATAGACTTGTCTGTGTGAGACAGATTTGTTTATTGTTAAAGCCTGTGATTTTGGGTCATAACAACTCTTAGTTGTGGGTGAGATCAACTAAGGGAATCAAATGCGCAGTATCCTGCTGGGATCAGAGGCGTAGGGAGTACAACTGTACCTTGGATCAGTGGGATACTGATTGGGTTCAACTATAGTCCAGTCCGAAGTTAGCTTGGAGTAGGCTTGTGTCTGTAGCGGCTTAATATAGTGTGTATTCAATCTGGACTAGGTCCCGGGGTTTTTCTGCATTTGCGGTTTCCTCGTTAACAAAATTCTGGTGTCTGTGTTATTTTTATTTCCGCATTATATTTGTTTATATAATTGAAATAATACAGGTTGTGCGTTTGAATCAATCAATTGGAAATCTGACCTTTGGTTGTTGATTGATATTGATTGATCTTTGGACATTGGTCTTTGGTACCGTCCAAGTTATTCCTTGTGCTTGATTATAGACTCACTGATTTCTATTAGCTTGAGTAAATCAAAACAAGAGAGAGATATTAACTCCTTGAGATACTTTTACCTAGATTGAGTCTGACTGTCTAGTTGATTCTCTAGAAAGTGTTTCGGAGTTAGTCAATACAAATTGCTAAGCGAAATATTGGGTGGTGTTGTTATACCCCCGCTTTTTCACATTTAGCAAGATGCCCCCATCAATGAGGACATTCGTAACATTCCACCCATGTATTGGTAGAGTGATCACAAGTGGATCGTTGTGCATATCGACTTCCTGGTTGACGTCTCTTGTTGAGAATGTCAATGGCGTGGACATCCATTCTTCCCAAGTGCTAGTGGGTGGTCCACTTAACTTGAACACCTCGTGGGCTTCTACCTTCTTTCTGTTTCGAGCTAACTCGAGGATGTCTTCGAGTAACTCCTCCTGGCCTCCGCTGGAGAAGGTGATCGTGGGTTGATGTATTTTCTATCCTGAGGTAGTTCTACCCTTTTCTTGGGGGTTACCTCAGCATCAGACGGTTGGATTTGTACATACTCCATGAACTTTCCTTCGTCCATGAATCTCTGAACTGTGTTCCGTAGGTGATAGCATGTGTCAGTTGTATTCCCGTAGTACTGGTGGTACTCACAGTACTCCTTAGCCTCCTTTGTTTTGTTCGGTTCCTCTAGTATTAGGGTAAGGAAAGCCCGGTTTTGCTCCTTCCTTGCTTAGAATGTGAAACAATGTTGTGTTCAGCTTTGTGTAGATTTTATCTACAAATTCTTCTCTTCCTTTTCCTCTTTTGCCATCTCCGTATTTGGATCTTTTGTCTCGAGAGCTGTTTCTTCCCCCGGCTTTGTTTTGTCATTTAGGTATCTCCGGAATCGGTTCCAGAGAGTTGTTTCGCTGCGGAGATTTTGTTTCCTTTGTTTGTGCCCTGGGGTTTTCCTTCTGGATTTCTTCGAGTCTGATGTAGAAATCTTAGACAACCCTAAACTCTCCTTCGGAATCAAAGGCTCGGTTGTGAAGCTCCGAGAAGATAGCTGAGGTTCTATCAAGTCCGTACTTGTAGTAATTAATGCTAATTTCTGGATTGACCTTCCCAATTGCCTGGCATGTCTTCTGCCACCTGTCTGTGTATTGCATCAATGTTTCCCGGGGTCCGATAGATAAATCAAATATCCTATCTAACCCTGCCTTTGTTGACTTGTTGTACATGTATGTCTCCAAGAACACCGTAGACAATTGCTCAAAAGAGTCAATTGAGTTTGCTGGTAAGTTTTCATACCATACCAATGTTGATCCTGTCAAGCTTGCAGGAAAATACTTACAAAGTACTACCTCATCTCTTGCCCAATGGGAAAGGACACGAGTGTAGTATCGTAGGTAGGCTGCGGGATCATAGGTACCATTGTATGCCTAACATGTAGGTACCGAGCATTTTGAAGGGATAGGCTCCCTCAAAATACGAAGGGACAACGGAGATGTTGTCCCTTCTTGAAGCACCTCTTCTAGCCTTGCTCTTACGTAACCGGTTTTCAATCCTTGTATCTCCTTCCGCATTTTCTCCATTTGCTCCATGGCCATGTTCACATTGTGAGCGGCTCTTGAAAATGTGTCATCGTAATAAGATTGAGATGGCTTGTAAGTTGGATCCATTTTGTTGGGATCATGCTGCGTTCTCCTGGCCCCCTAGTGGGTTAGCCTTTAGTGGGTTTAGATCCACCCTTCGTCTTCCTGAGATATATCTGTTCTCACGCCTCTTTAACAGAGGGTGAGTTTGGGAACCTTCGATCTGCATATCCAGCATATCTTTTAGGTTCTGGTTCTCCTGGGCCATCACGTGCATTGCATCCTCATGCTCCTTGTTACGGAGTAGCAAAGCTGATACTTGTGCTGCCATTTGATCTTCATTGTGGATTCCACCATCCTGAGGAGTGATGTCGTCCGGATTCTCAGAGTCATCCTCTCCTTCTTCTATGGCCGGAGTGTCGGGATCTAGCTGGATTGGAGTTAGGTTTCCCAACCCCCGCCCTGTAGGAGCTAAGGTTCTGGGTAACCCTATGTTGGCCGCAGGTGGCTTTGTTACATTAGGATGCTCTGGTAATGGCATGCCGTAAAGTGGTTGAGCTCCCGATGTTTGCCCCATCCCTTCAGCAGGAATAGGTGGCTTGTTAGCAACTGTTCTTCTTGCTATTTCACTTTGGCCGTCCTCTGCTTCTGTTCGTTGATTTGCTTGAGATGGCTTTTGAGATCTTCCTCTCATAACTGTTGGTCGTGAGCTTGTTGGCACGTCACTTGGTTTCTGCATGGTTTAGGTCTTTGACTATCCTGTTGACACAGAAAAAAGTGGAAAAATATGCTACTTGGATGCCTTCGTTAAAAACAACAATTAATGCTCTGACACAGAAGACGGCTAAGCAGCTTTTCTGAAAAAAATACTGATATGACGCCTTGAAAGACATGTATTAAATTTCTTATGACACCCTTGGAAATAACAACCTTAAATGTTAAAAACCAATTAAAAAAGAGTGTCGGATCTCCCAAAAAAAAAGGTTATTAAATGCTTTAGAAGATCTTTTTCCTTAAATTCTCACCGAGACTTCCTTTATAGTCATAGGTACTCAGATCTAAAAGGTGCCTTGTTGGAAAAGGATATTTTAGTATAAAACATAACTTCTAACATTTTGTGAGTGCGTTTTTGCAAAAAACTTTGTAGATCTGTGATGCGGTAAGTCTTTAGAGGCTATGAACTCAAAGACCATAGTAAATAACGGATGAACAAATCACTAGAAAGTGAGATTCATCATTCTAGAGCAGGGATCTATTCGTTACAGAAGATGTGTAAGTTAAAAATAAAGTAATATGAAAACTCAAGCTGGTGAGCAAAACCTTCTAGCGCCAAACTGTGACTACTAATTTTCCCATAGTCTACGTAATATATACAACTCAGAGAATCGGATACTAAGTAGTATCGATGCCTCTGTTGAACTGATAATGCTAAGTAGTAAAAGATACTCAAGATCACAATAATAACGAAGAACACAAATATAATGTAAAAGTTACTAAGTTATCATGAGACACAAGAGATTACGTGGTTCGACTTTCGTCTACGTCCACGGGGTAGTGAGTGATTGTTTTGTATCAAGTTATGGTGGTTACAAAGATCTTAAATGCTTCCCAAAGTAATAAAGAGAACTCAAGTTGAAGTGAATACTTAAGTTCTAAACATTAAGAGGTATAAGCTTAAGACTAGATCTTTTCTCCTAGATATTGAATGCCTTTAGTTTGTTGGTGAAGCTTGGTATTTATATCCCCTTCTGCTCTAGGTATATATTTGCTGTCTTTGGATCCATAGATCCCTAATATACCTTCCGTACAAATGGTACCTTCGTTCACCACGTGATTTCTCTAGTCGGATTCTGCCACCCCAGCTGACCCACGTTCCTCCGGGAACTTCCTAGCCTTAGTACAGATTGTACCTTCGTTCACCGCTATCCTTTGCCATTCATGTTCTGCCACATCATCTCTCTCCACGTGATTTGGTTATGCGTGTAGATAAGAGATTTGTGCATTTAATGTTGATTATATATGTCATCTACCTCTGTCCCTTCGCCAGTTGCTTCCCTTTAGACTAGGCTTTACTTTTTCCATCTTGACCGTCGAGGTATCCTTTCTTGGAACAAAATAAATTAGATCTGCGAAGGTATCATCTGCTACTCAAGTTTCTTTGTACAGCGAGGGCTACACATTTATCTTGTGTGCGACCACTGAGACCGCGACACGTGCTCGATAGAATATTGGTATTCACATTGGTCTCGACCAATAAGGTTCGAGATATTGCGCAAACCGCAAAAAACCTAATTTTTGCAAATTGATTAGGTTCGAAAATTGAATTTTGCATGCTGACACAAAATTAGTTCTGGTGAATTTTGCGCGCTGGCACAAAAGCACTAATTTTTATCTCAAAGAGCAGCGCAACTTGCGTGCTTATGATTGAGTACCTTCATGCGTATCTTAATCCTGACACTTCGGGACATTTATGTTACTCCGCTGCGAGCGAACATTAGTTGTCATGTCATGTCAGTATTAAGAGTTGAACTGGGGAACATAGCATGGGAAAATACTCAGCAGGCCATGCATTAGTGGATAATGTAGCTAGGAGCTTCAAATACTCATTAGGCTCTATACTAGTGAACAATTCATCTAGGAGCTTGAGTTTTAATACAATATGAAGAAAGGCATAAGCACTCATCATATTTCGATATATATTCTTCAAATTCCATGCGGAATACAAACATATCCAAGTCTACTACTTCTGATGCCGGATCATGTAGAAAGACTTTTATAGTTTTCGCCCTAAGCTAAAAACCACCATCAACAATCCTATCATTTCGTCTATCAACAAACCAAACCAACATCAACTCCCATATCACCATAAATAATCAAAAAACCATTACCCAAATTCTACTGGACGCAAGCCATGCCACCTACATATCATCTTGTTGTTTTCTCTTCTGGAACATTTGGATGTCCAGAAACGATTTAGTTTTCAAACATCATCAAACAACCCCAGATAACATCCTCTCACTTACCCTGCAACAACAAAAAGAGTTTGAATAGGCACAAAAAGTTTTACCCCCAGCTTTACCAGGGGAAGAAGCATCCAGAGCCCCCCCCCCCCCTCCCGACAAATTTCAGAGCAACAACAACAATACTAGCAGGAGATCAGACCAGAATATGATTGTATAAAGATCAACATGGACGGGTCTGCTAGAGGACATCCAAGACTAGCGAGAGCTGGTTTTATTTGCAGGGATTCGACAGCTCAAATTGTGGTGGCTTTAGCACAACCACTAGGCATAACTACAACGATAATAGCGGAAACGTGGGCGATTCTGCTAGCTTCAAGGACGGCAATGGAGAGGCAATGGCCAAAAGTTATCTTTAAGACAGATTCGGAAAATTTAATGCGCTTCGTTAAAAGAGAACTTGAAGCTCCATGGCATGTTGCAGAAATGATTACAGAAATAAAACAAAAAATTCAACGAATTCCTCAATGCATAATACAACCCAACTACAAAGAGGGAAATCAAGCAGCAGATGGTCTAGCAAACTTTGCGACAGACAGAAGTCAGGCGGGAAATTTATCAACTTCAGTCTGGGACCGGGTTGTCCCACATTTTATTAGCCAAATCCTGTTTAATAACTCTGTGGGTACAAAATACCCACGTGTAATATCTATTTAGTCGGGTTTTCTGTTTCTTTCTCTGCTTCAAAAAAAAAACTTCGACTGTATATATCCATGGTTTTATTTTATGTCAGTCATTCAAATTATGATTTAGGGTTTTTTTTTTTAGAATTTGTGGTGATTTAGAGTTCTCATTTAGCTTTACAGATGTGAGATTCGCTTTTCTTTTTTAGGATTTTAATGATTCAGTGTAGGTTCTTACTGGTACATGCTTTATTCTTATTTTTTTGCTTATGATTATCATTTTTGAGTTACTAGATACCATTAGGATTTGGATTGAGAACGACTGCAAACTTAAATTCGTTTTTACTTGGTTATTATCCATTTCCTTTTTTTCTACGACGCTTTTGTTGAATTATTATTTCTCTTTTGCGGTTTCTGAAGGTGAAAACGCCTTCACGGGTCATAAAAGGAAGAAGAAGAAGAAGCCAGTAAGTGTGATGAATTTCCCCATCATGCCCATTATCTAAAATTAGGGATTCTCCCTGGCTAACTTCGTTAGGAGATCCTATATTTTAAATCTTCTGATCCTTTATTTTAGTTCTTCCGGTTGCTAGTTCCATGATTTACATTGTTTCTTTTGTTAATACAGGTTGAGAGTCAGAATTTTTGAATGAGGAGAATGGTGATGCAATAGAAGATGTAGATGTTAATAAGTTTTGGAAGGTCTTTATCGACTGTCTGAAGATGCATTTAGAATAGCTAAAAATTTATGTTTTTGTGCAGCCCTTTATTCTGAACATTAATATGGGAACTAAGAGTTATGTTTTGATCTTTCTGAGACTCTTGGAAGCAAGGGAGTTTCAGAAGACTGCCTATATGGAAACTAGTGTGTAATATCAATATCTCTAATAGAACTATGTTCTTGATGAAAAACAAGAATGCATTACAAAGAAAATGTTACAAAGAAAACCCTAGAAAGATTCAAACAAAATTTTGTATCTTCATTACAGATTAAATGAAAGGTTGTAAATTATTTAAAGTTACACTGATGACAAGGACATACCAGCCAGTCAGATAATCAACAAGAGAACCAATGAAAAACAGACAAGTTAAGAAGAAGACTGGTACAGCTGTACATATGACAGTTACAAATACAGCTGTAAACACCTGACAGTTAACCAAAACCAGAAACTTGTCTATTAGCCCCCCTCAAGTTGGGGTGTCCAGAAGGATGAACCTTCAACTTGTCTCTGAGAAACTGAAATCTAGGACTAGACAAACCCTTAGTAAAAATGTCTGCAACCTGGTTAAGTGTGGAAATGTAATGAACCTGTAAGTGCTTGGAGTGAACAAGTTCTTTGACAAAGTGAAAATTTACAGCTAAGTGTTTCATCCTACTGTGAAACACAGGATTGGATGACAGACAAATGGCACTAAGATTATCACACTGTAAGGTTGGAGTAAGTTGCATAAAAACATGAAGATCCTTTAGAAGCTGAAAAACTCGAGAAACTTCTGCAGCCGAATTAGCTAGTGATCTATATTCAGCTTCAGTGCTGGATCTCGCCACAATAGCTTCTTTCTTACTAGACCAAGAAATAGTATTAGCACCAAAGAAAATAAAATAGCCTCATGTGATTCTCCTAGTATCAGGTGAACCAGCCCAATCTGCATCAATAAAGCCATGAACTGCTAACAACCCTTTGTTGAATAGAATTCCATAATCCACAGTAGACTTAATATATCTTAGAATTCTTTTAGCAGTTGTTAAGTGCTCAGAGGTAGGAGACTGCATGAACTGACAAACTTGATTAACTGCATAACATATTTCAGGCCTAGTCCAAGTGAGATACTGCAAGGCTCCAACCAGAGATCTATATGAAGTTGGATCAGAAAGTGGTACACCATCAGTAGCAGAGAGTTTGGTACCAACACAAACTGGTGAAGAACATGGCTTGGCACCCAACATATCATGTTTGTTGAGTAAGTATAGATCATATCTGGTATGAGAAAGAAATATACTGGATGCATCTCTCTTAACTTCCAAACCCAAAAATTGTGTAAATCTCCTAAGTCTTTGAGAGGAAAATGAATTTCAAGAAGAGAGACAAGTTCAGAGCAATATGTAGAAGAGTTACCTGTAATGAGAATATCATCTACATAAATAAGAATCATGGTAATTCTTGACCCAATTTTCTGAACAAAGAGAGAAGAATCTGTTGTTGAAGCAACAAACTTATAAGATATAAGAACATTCATTAACTTCTCATACCATGCTCTAGGAGCTTGCTTCAATCCATAGAGAGATTTGTGAAGTTTTCAAACTTTATTGGGATGATCAGCATCAACAAAACCTGGTGGTTGATCCTTGTAAACCCCCTCTTGTAAGTCACCATGAAGAATTGCAATTGCTCACATCAAGTTGACTAATTTTCCATCCAAATTGTACAACCAAAGAAAGAAGAACTCTGATTGTAGTTGGCTTTGCCACATGGCTAAAGGTTTCATCATAATCAAGACCATCTTGTTGATGAAATCCTTTGGAAACAAGTCTTGCTTTATACCTTTCTATAGTACCATCAGGGTTGTGCTTGATTTTAAAAACCCATTTACAACCCACCAAATTCTAAGATGGATCAGTGTCAACTAAGGACCATGTACCTGTTGTTTGTAGGGCAGTGTATTCGTTGACTAGAGCAGTACCCCATTTAGGATGCTTTTTAGCTTGAGAGATACAAGTGGGTATTGGAAGAGGTGCAGTGGATGCTTTTATACATATAATTATAAATTAATTTAAAAAATAATTCTTAATTTAAAACATTTTTTTTTGGAAAAACGAGAATTTCCATATTTAAAAAATAAAAATAAAGTATCTTAGGATAAATACCAAAATATTTTTAAAATGAAAAATATAGAAAAAGATAAAAAAAAATATTAACAGAAATATTTTTAGAATGACATGCATTTGTTTTTAAAGTAATAAATCTTATTAATTTCCATAAAAAAATATTTTTATACATAAAATTTTTGTATTTAACATACAATTTACAATTCAATTTAGTCACAAACAATACAAGCTTCTAAATCACTATGATGTCTTGAGAAAATTTTTAAATCATATTTTGAGAAAATTTAATGTGTATGAAAATTATTTTTTATTTTCTAATGGAATTAATAGTTAATATAATATTTGGGACCTATTAATGTTTAGGGTGAACTTTTGAAATGTATTATATTATAATTTTATCGAATTTATTATTTTAGCACTAAGTGCCCGAGTCGGGACTGGAAAATTTAATTATTTTAGCGAGACTATTATATTATCGAGTATTATTTTAAAAAAGTTTTACTGTAATACAAATGGGATGACCAAACATAGTTTCAACTTGAGATTTAAAGTGAAAGAATACAATCTTGAAGTATGATTTGTCATATAAGGGAAAAATCCAGCAATACTTGGAAAAATCATCAATGATGTTAACATAGTACTTATAACCATTATTGGAGATTACAAGACTTGGGCCCCAAAGATCAAGATGGAGTAAGTGTAATGGTTTAGTACTACTATGAGAAGAAGAAGAAGAAAAAGGCAGTCTGCGACTCTTACCAAGTTCACATTCATGACAAAAACAGGTGTTTTGACTATGTTTGACAAGGAAAGAACTCTACTAACATGCTGCATATTGGTAAAAGAAGGGTGGCCAAGTCTTCTATGCCATATATCAGCTGAAGGTGATGGAGAACTGGAGTAAGCATGATGTCCTGTATCTGATGAAGTTTGAGATATACTTTTGGCAGTGAAGTTGGTAGGATATAGACCATTACTGTGAGGGCCTTGTAAAGTAATCTTCCCAGAGAAGAGATCCTTCACAGTGAAACCAAGAGGATCAAAAGTAATTGAGCATTGATTATCTGATGTAAACTTGTGAACAGAAAACTGATTTGCTGAGGCTTGTGGTACATGAAGGATATTATTCAAAGCAAATAGTTGAGCAGGAGTATACTTAAGTGAACAACCAATATGATGAATTTGCATACCTGTACCATCGGCAGTGTCAATTTCCTCAGAACAACAAAAAGGATTGGAAGTATGTAACTCAGATTCATCAGCTGTAATGTGTTGATTAGCTCCAGTGTCTTCATACCAAGAATTTTCCCCCAAAATATTTGCAGAAGCTAACATAGCCCTGAGATGATGTGGTGTCTTTGTGTTTTGATAAAAAAAATTCATGCTATGGCGATAGGAGAGAGCATCATGTCCAGGTTTGATGCATATTTGACATGGAACAATATCTATTGTTGATAAAGTAGATGGTTGTGATGTAGAAAGTTGTGGTGGTGGTGGTGCAGAAGTAAAGTTGAAATAGTTAGGAGAATGAGATCGTGGATGAAATTAGAACTGATTCCTAGGTGGTTGATGATAGTAACTACCTCTTCCACGACCACGAGATCCAGAAGCATATTGACTTCTCATAGAATCTTGAAAAGCAGCAAAGGCACGACTGTTAGCTTCAGAGAGAAGAGACGATGAGCGATTTTGTACAAAAAATTCTTCAGATAGCAGAAGATTGTGAATCTTCCTTGAATCAACTGGTGGAAATCGAATACATATTGAAGTACTTAAATCTTGATATTCATGACCAATTTCATTTAAGATGGTAACAACTAGTTCATCATCTGAACACAGGAGATCCAGATGCAGCCAATTGATCTCCAATCTTCTTAATTTCACTAAGATAAGTCATCATAGAACCATATCCAAGCTTTAAGGATTGCAGTCTGGTACGAAGTTGAATTGAGCGTGTAGTGGAGCTTCGAGCAAATTGTAACTCAATGTTATCCCAAATCTCTTTAGCAGAAGTAGCACCAACAACATATGGAAAAACAGAATTGGAGATAGTCGATTGGATCCAAAGAATTAAGGTATTATCATCTTCAATCCAGTTTTTGTATGACGGATTAATGAGTTCCATGTCATCACCATCAATACATTCTTAAATGTATTTACGAGGACAAGGAATTGAACCATCAAGAGATCCTGAGACCTTGTATTTCTTCAACAGAGAAAATGGAACACTTTTCCAGGTGAGAAAATTCTCTTCTGTGAGTTTGAAATGAATAATATTGGAGATGTGATTTAACGGAATTTGAGAAATACGAGAATCATAATGATTGTAAGACATTGTAGATCAAAATAAGATCAAAATAAGATCAAAATAAGAACAAAACACTAGCAGAAAGATCAAAGATCAATGAAGAAGCAACGGAAAAAGGATCTTACCAAACAATTGATACCATAATAGAACTATGTTCTTGATTAAAAACAAGAATGTATTACAAATAAAATGTTTAGAGAAAACCCTAGAAAGATTCATACAAAAGTCTGTATCTTCATTTCAGATTAAATGAAAGGCTGTAAAGTATTTAAAGTTACACTGATAACAAGGAAAGACCATCCAGTCAAGATAATCACCAAGAGAACCAAATGAAAAACAGACAAATGTAAGAAGAAGACATATGACAGTTACAAATATAGTTGTAAACACCTGACAGTTAACCAAAACCAGAAACTTGTCTATTAATCTCAAGCTTCTGAGCACTATTAGCAAAGGTGAGATTCTTATTTCAGAACACTACAATCTCAAGCTTCTGAGTTTTATTAGCAAAGTTGAGATTCTTATTTGTTTATAGCTTAATCTCTCTCTTGATTGAATCTGTTGAAGGGGGGAAACCTTGTGGAGAAGCTTTTTGTCTTGGATAGGAACAAACAAATGAACAATATCTTTAAAATATGTTTGTTTAGTCGTGTGAGTGTAATAATATTCGTATCTTGAAATTTTATTCAAAGTATCATTTTTTTTTTGCTTTACCATGGTGCAGATGAAAAAGCGACCAACTCTATAAGATTAGTAAAAAAATGCACTAAGATATGTGTAGAATACAACGGTAGGTGTTAGTTCTGGCACAAAAGCTGAAATTGCGTTCTAACTTACTACTTTATTTATTTGGTTACTTTTTTCATATTTATGTTTCACGTTGTCGTTACAATAATACTTTTATTTTCTATTTGTTTATATGTATGTCCTCCAGTACTTGGAAAATCACCTTTCACGCTGGTGGAAGAAATCAATCAACTCCTAAGACACTTGGTTTAAGGAAGTACATTCTTGACAAATCTGAAATGAATTGCTAATGGGTATTTGAATTTTTCATACCCAAAGTAGACCTGGTGCTTTATTTAATTCGTGTGGCCTTCTTTGTAGGTTTTCAGTTTAAGTATAGTAAAAATTTGTAGAAACTTCATATTGTGTCAAGATGTCGAGCATTAGAACTCGTGTAGGACATGCTTCCCACATTACTTGACTTATTTATGTGAGGTCTAAACACACTGCCAGAAGGTGGCTCATCTGTAAAAAATAATCAAGTTAAGCAGAATCCTGGTACCAATGTGACAACCAAAAAACATGCAACAAGTTTAGTATCTAATATTAGTAAAAATGGGAACCTGAGAAGAGGTAATTCTTCTCAATCTCAACTTTCTAAATGAAGATCATATTTTGGAATTTCAGAGGCCTGAGAAGATTAAAGGCTAAAGACAAACTTAAAAGTTTAGTTCATTATTTTAGTCACATAATTTTAATACTTGCAGAGACAAAAATAAGGTATTCTTCAGATCTCATCAAAAAATTGAAGTTATCAGGAATGCACTATGAAGTAATACATAATTCTACCGATGAGAATAAAGGTAATACATGGATTCTTTGGAGTGCTTCAATAAAACCCGCAACAATAATTTCAAGCACAAGACAAGAAATAACAGTTGCAGTTGGTGAAACTTTAATAACTGGAGTTCATGCTGCTTCTTTGACTGTAATTAAAAGGGAACTGTGGAATGATATGGAAGAAATAAATCCTTTAAATAAACCACGTCTTGTAATTGGGGACTTTAATGTAGTAACTTGCCTGGATGAAAAGGTAGGTGGTCTAAAACCTTTAAGAATCTCAATGTTGGAGTTTAATAATTGCTTAAATGGTTGTGGTTTGATTCAATCACCAAAAACTGGTTTAGAGTTCTCTTGGTGTAATAATAGAGCTGGAAAGAAAATGATTGTATGCAATCTTGACAGGGTTGTGTTTAATGACAAATGATTGGAACTATATCCAAGTTGGGGATATAAAATTGGATCAAGGGGCATCTATGATCATGGTGTTTTGTATGGAGCTAGTGCTGATATCCCAAAGCTAAAGAATGTTCGTTTTAGAGATTTAAAGGTATGGAAAAATCATCCTTTATTTAAATAATTAATCATGGATTCTTGGAATTAAACTATTTTTGGGAATCCTGGTTTTATCTTCATGAGTAAATTAAAAAGACTAAAAAACGTTATTCAACTATGGAACTGGAATACTTTTGGGGATGTTACAAAAAAACTGAAACAAGCAGAGGAAGATGTTATGAAAGCATCACTATTATCTGACAGAAACCCTATGAATTTAGATCTTCTTAATAATCTAGTTACAGCAAGAGGGGCTCAAGAGATGTTATTAGCATAACAAAAAGAAATCATTCAGCAAAAATCTAGAGTACAATGGTTAAAAGAAGGAGCTGAAAATACAAGATTTTTTCATGTTAATCTCAAGATAATGCAAGCTCAAAATGCAATAGTGGAATTATAAAAACATGAAGGTGGTATTGCTTCTAACCAAGAAGAGATAGCTGATATTTTAGTCAAGCATTTTGAAGATAAATTCACATATCATGAAGTAAATTTTTCTACAAATACATTTAATGATATTCCTATGTGGTGAATTAAGATGATAAATTTCTCCTTGAAGCTACTCCAAAAGCAGAAGAAATAAGACAAGCAGTTTTTAAATTAAATCCAGATAGTGGTCCTGGTCCAAATGGCTTTGCTGGATGGTTCTATAGAGAAGTATGGGAGATTATTTGGAAAGATTTTATAAATTCAATTCAATTTTGGTGGAGTAGAGGATTCATTCCTAATGACTTAAATGCAAACTTCTTACTACATCTCCCAAAAGTTAAAAATGCTAAAAGAGCAAACCAATTTAGGCCAATTGGGTTGATGAATTTCAGTTTTAAAGTTATCAAAAAAATTATTACAAGAATACTAACTAAATTTATCAAGAAGGTGGTATCTCCTCAACAAAGTTCTTTCATCAAGGGGAGAAACATTCAATAGAAGATTGCATTGGCCTCTGAATTAGTTAATGACATGGAAAGAAAGAGAAGAGGTGGCAATATCGGTTTGAAACTAGATATTACTCAGACCTATGACTCTCTGAGTTGGGAATTCTTATTTCAGGTCATGCAAAAGTTTGGATTCTCAAAAAAATTTACTAAATGGTTACATACTCTCCTCAAATATCTTAAGGTATCTATTTTATTAAATGGAGGTCCTGTGGGTTATTTCCAAGTGTTGTTGGTGGATTTTAGATCATGGATAAAATTGTAAAACCAAAGTAATGTGCTGACATACTGCAAAGGATAAATCCATTTGACAAACGATGAGCGCAGAAATCCTCTCGTTTTATTTATTTGAAGCAATTCAATAGATATACAAAATTCACTCAGAATAGTGCATGTAACAACAATCCCAAATACTCTGTGTATTTATAACATTATTAATTAATGCATGAGTTGCCTTGTATTACCTGTGCTGTTCTCAGCGGGACTCTCATTATTAGTGCGGCATGACGACTGAGTGTTTACTCTCAGCAGAGTAACACGAATCTCCAAGTGTCAATAGTGAGGTATGCACGAAATACCCGCAGGCCATACCATTCTCTAACCAAGAGAACCCTGTGTCAGTGCGCTTATATTAGCCCGATCGAGTATGTTTAATTCCCTAAGGTAAATCTGGACTGTCCATGTCAGTCTCAGAAACGACCACGCAAGTTGGCCTCATAATTTAACTAGCCTAGACGAACCCTAACAGGAGCATGCAATCACCGTGATATTCACCGGCGGGCCCGACTATGCCATAACTGGTCGAACACCACGCTATACCCCTAACGCCTGTCAAACGCCGACCCCAAAGAGGGATGGCCGCATTGCTTTGGGGAAGGCTCAAACGAGCAAGACTGCTCAAAGCAGTCTTAAAATCAACATGACTGGACGAATTCGTCCAACTTCACCAGCCTGGTTGGACGAATTAGATCATCCCACAAGTGATTAGTGAAGCGCTAATGCACACATTAGCGGGCCCACTCCACACCCACCTAATCGGTTTTCTCACGACCTAGCCCTAGAGCAATGAACGCTTGCTTGAAGTGTAGCTGACGTGATGCTTAAAGGGTCGCGGAAATCCCACTAGCGTCTTAAAACGATCACAACCATCCAACTTCGCCAGCATGTTTGGATGGCTTAGATCACGCCTAGGACCATCGGGCAGGAACACACAAGTTCATCGTTGGCCCAACATGGGCCCCACACGATCGGTCTCCCAAAAGGAGAAGCATAGCCTTCCAAACCGTTTATCCAAAGGTGTACATGCGTGACTGATCCAAAACCCTAATTAGGGTTTGCGGCAATACATATATGTCGCAGTTTGATCATGACCATCCATCTTCGCCAGCTCAGATGGAGGGTATAGATATAGACTAAGGAGGTCCAGAGAGCATCAACATGATCACCGTGGGACCACCTGCACATGTAACCAGTCGGCCAAGGTGGACCATGGCCAGGCGCCTCGAAACGCGCGCCCAAAGATGGAATGTCGTGGCCCCATAAAATCCTTTGCGGCAAAGGATTTCTGTTGCAAATCGATCACGACCACTCACCTTTTCCAGACAAATTGAGTGGCCTAGATCGCACCTCCGCGAGGCAGAGTGGCATGGAATTGTACACCGTCAATCCATCTACACGCATGCCCGGTCGGTCCCACCAGAAGCTTTGTCCACGCTTGATTTCGGTCAAGCCAAAGTCCATCAACGGTCGCAAACGTGTGCCGCAGATCATCTCGTCCGTCCAACTTTGCCAGCTTGGTCAGACAACCTAGGATAAGAGTTAAACGACCAATGAGGCACCTTAGTGATCACCGCCCGTCACTCTACCACAAGGAGTGATCAGTCAAGGGATGGCCCGCCCATGCGGCCTTCAAACGATCACTCGAAGATGGTTGGGCATGCAGCTCTTTTAAGACGCTTAATCCGTGACTTACTCCGTTAAGCTTTAAAACAGCGATGCTTTATACATATTGATTGTATTCGATGCATTACATGCATAAGTATACACGATATTTTATGAATATCGATTTCCTAAATAACTCAGTTATTTAACCTAGCACCGTATGCTACTTCCTGTGGGTCCCACGATCCACTCATTCGAGACATCAAGCATGTCACAAACTGGGGGATACTTGCTGGGGTATTGGTCTGGCGGTTTACAGCGTGCGGCGTGCAGCGCGCCCATATATAAGAACGTGTCAGGAGGCATGGACGGTTAAGATGATGAGGGAAGTGGGCTAAGACGTGATCGTGCAATCACCTACACGACTCCACTACTCCATCACTCAACTTCCTCCACTTCCTACGAGATGAGGGTTTGCACTCAATGACTTGTATAAATAGGTCATTCGCCTACTTCAAAACAACACAAAAAAAAAAGACACAGAGAAATCAAGTGTTATCACAGTATCCAGAAAACACCCAGAACTGATAGCTTCCATTGTGCAAGCCAGTTCATCATTCTGATACAAGTCATAAACAACTAACACCTCCATAATCTCAACACCTTCTTTGCTTCCCTCCCTAAGATCAACCCCATATCCTTCACTTTGTTACCGAAGCAAGTCTAGAACGGCCATTTCTTAGTTTAGGTCAGAATTGTATAGAATTGTCTCTCGAATCAAAAGCACTCCCGTGCAGTGCATTTCTTTAGGGTTTAGATTCGTTTCTCATCCACACACACCCAAATTTACCAAAACCAGTAGAAACAGTTTTCACCCATAAACAATTGGCAACTACAGTGGGAGATTAATCTCTCGGTTGCAAAATTAAATTCTCAATATTCATTCTAACCTTCTCAATTTTGAAGGGATAGATCCTAGGTCCAATTCAATCATTAACCTATTCATTCTTCACCAATCTCAGCTTTCATTTCACGATGTATCCTCGCCCGCTAGATTCTTCGAAAGCCATAGATAATTCAGACATCATGGGAAATGTGGCTAGGATGCTGGAGGATATTCTGGCAAATCAGGCCGGTATTGCTAGAAGGCAGAGCGAAACATTCCGTCTTTTAAAAAATTTAGCAGTTTAATTACAAGAAGGCTCGACAAGCATTTACCCAGGGATTATCGCAAACGGTGATGTAAAACGTTGGATCCTTATCAGAAATCCATGACTTCACCAACAGAGATGCAGAAAGAATCCACATGGGACCAAGGAGAGACGAACAACATGATCCAGCTGGCAACGGAGGCTCAAGAAAATTTCACAGAGGAAAAGACTTACCGGAGATGCCACAACATTTGCTGGATAAAGAAAAGGAGCATGCGGCTTACGAAGCCTTGCTGGAAGATTTATATCTGAAAACCCTTGCCGAAGTTCAGAAGGCTTCCCAATCTGCAACAACTCTTCAGCCAAGTGAAGAAATGCTCGAGGAAGGAGAAATCAATCAAGGAGAACGTGAATACAGGGGATGGGAGCATTAAACTCATTCACCCAGCAGTGATGTTATCGCCAATACGATGCCTTCTGCGTTCCGGCAAAGCCGCCCGGCTAAACGGGCCATAGGTATGCTAACACACGATGGTTTTCCAACTCCATCTCCGAAGCGTGCTTCACATCAAAGTCAACGGGAAACGTCACGACATCCGTCAGTGCAAGAAAATCCAGACTCAAGATACCCGCATTTCCCGTTCTCGATGAAGAGAATATTGGAGTTGTTGGAGGTATGGGTGCGAGACGGAGAGGTGCAGCTGCCTCCTGTGTGGCATCAACCGACTGACCAAGAAATAATAGATCCGAAATATTGTCATTATCACTGGTTTCTTCATCATCCTACCAGTGAATGCAACGCCCTGAAACACATTGTCCAGAAGAAGCTAAATTCAGAAGAGTTGTTTCCTCACTCCGAAGATTAGTGCGTACGGTTTTCTTGAAGTGGATACTTGGGAATATCTAGTTTCATGCATGTTAGAGCATAGCTCGGTAAACCTCGAATGTTGCTATCTCAAGCATGTTTGTCAATGTTAGTGATCAAAACTATAAGTCTTGATTTCTAGCCTACATAGCTAAGTCTCGGACCAGGATAGAAAAGTGCAGTTGAGCTCAAGGACTTCATGGTGATTCATCATACAATAACGAAGATCTATACAAGGAACCGTGGAACTTCATCAACAAAAAGGTATGTGGAGACTTGAACTTATCTATCACTCCAAAGTCTATCTGTTCTATCTTCTACTTCTTATGAGACAAAAGTCGTATGCTATATAAACTAGATCATACACATTTGACATTTCGAGCTGAGCATTCATTGCTTATCATTTATCTCGAAATCGTGTGTTGGTAAAGTGTTTCGTTTTGATCAAGTTTATCTTCACCTAGTGACGAAAGTCATGAAAAGTTTCAATCACTTTGAGAATTGCTCTGACGTGAATCGGTCTGTGAATAACGGCTACATAGCGTCCTCTGAGAATGTATCAATGATTGAAATAAGAGTTTAGATTACATAACCATGTATTCCTTGAACCGAAATTTTCGAACTTTGTTGAGCAAGAGAAATCGGGAGGATTGTGGAATTGGCTTGCCCAGTCCGCGAACTGTCAGAAGTTCTCGACCGAGAATTTCTGCTGGGATTTTCCAAATACTCGTTTGTGTGCTTAGTCCGCGAACCCAGTCCGCGAACTGGCGGAAGTTCTCTTTCTGAGAATTTCTGCTGAGTTTGGAAAACTCAACCGATTAACTTAAGTCTGCGAACTTGTTTGTGAACTTAAGAGGTTATGATCTAAAGATGTGCTCTGAACATGAAACATTAAATTACTAAGGAATGCTTTATGCAAAACGTGGCTATAATGTTCATGAGCCGATTCAATCAAATCAAATCATCTTTGTTTCAATTGTGTCTTGTGTAGTTACACAAGATCTCATAGCAATTGAACAACTCTGTAACTAGTTCATTTGAGTCAATTGAACTAGTTATGGTGAAGAAGAACAAGGTTAATATGAAATGCTCATATGGTTAACCTTTTGGGTTACTATGTTGAACCAACATACACGTACACGTTTGGGCATGGTTTTCACGAACCCAGTAAAAGTCTAGCCAAGTTTGTGTGACAAGCTAAGTTTTCGATGTAACGGTTGAGAAATATTAGCTTGAATCTAAATCAGGTTTTCATCTAACGGTGAATATGGATTGCTTTGTAACTAAGGCAAAACCCTGATTTGAAGGCTATATAAAGAAGACATCTAGCTTTGTGCAAAACTAATCCCCACGCGTCTGTGTGCTACTAGTGCGCCCGCTAGAGTCGATCTTCATTAACCTTTGATTTTCTTCTGTAAAATCAGGTTAACGACTTAAAGACTTCATTGGGATTGTGAAGCCAGACCGATACTACTTTATCGTAGTTGTGTGATCTGATCTTGCATCTTCTATCATATGAGTACAATAGATTGATTGGATTGAGATCGTGAGAGTTCTCTAATAGGCAAGATAAAGAAGTCACAAACATCTTCGTCTCACTGTTTGTGATTCCTCGACAATCCGCTTGTGTAGTCAGGAAGGATTGTAGAGAGGTGATTGATTAATCTAGGCTGTTCTTCGGGAATATAAGACCGGATTATCAATTGGTTCCTGTTACCTTGATTTTATATCTAAAGACGGAACAAATCCTAGGGTTTATCTGTGGGAGACAAATTTATCCTTTTATAGACTTTTATGTGTGAGACAGATCTGTTTATTATCAAGTCTGTGATTTTGGGTTACAACAACTCTTGGTTGTGGGTGAGATCATCTAAGGGAATCAAGTGCGCAGTATCCTGCTGGGATCAGAGGCGTAGGAATACAAATGTACCTTTTATCAGTGGGAGATTGATAGGGGTTTAACTATAGTCCAGTCCGAAGTTAGTTTGCAGTAGGCTAGTGTCTATAGCGGCTTAATACAGTGTGTATTCAATCTGGACTAGGTCCTGTGGTTTTTCTGCATTTGCGGTTTCCTCGTTAACAAAATTTTTGGTGTCTGTGTTATTTCTTTTTCGCATTATATTTTATATAATTGAAATAATACATGTTATGCGTTTGTGATCATCAATTGGAAATCCAACCTTTGGTTGTTGAGTGATATTGATTGATTCTTGGACATTGGTCTTTGATACCGTCCAAGTATTCCTTGTATTTGATAAAGACTCGCTATTGTAAAAATCTAATCAAGAGAGAGATATTAATTCCTTGAGATACTTTTATATAGATTGAGTCTGATTGTCTAGTTGATTCTCTAGCAAAGTACTTCGGAGTTAGTCCATACAGATTGCTAATAGAAATATTGGGTGGTGTTGTTAGACCCCCGCTTTTTCAATTGGTATCAGAGAAGGCAAACACGTTTAACACCTAACAAGTCCGTGTTTGTAGCGATCTGACTCTATGGACAGAGGTGATATCTCTATTAACGTACCACCAGTCTTCGATGGCTCAAATTACTTATGGTGGAAAATTGCTATGCGAGAATTTCTTCAATCGCGTGATTTTCAATCATGGGTATATGTGGTGAATGGTTATGATGCGCCCGTTGTTGCAGCTGGAGATGGAACTGTTCCCAACAATATTGGTGAATATAATGCTGCAGAGATTCTTGCTGCAAAGCAGAATTCTGAAGGGTTAAATGCTATCATACATGCCATTGCCCCAAGTCTTCAACACCATGTGTCTAATTGCACTAGGTCTAAAGATGCTTGGGATATCTTAGAAATCATATTTGAAGGAAACTCCAGTGAAAAGGAAGCTAGGCTTCAAAACCTTAATTCTGATTGGGAGAACCTTCGTATGGCAGATGAAGAAACATTTGATGAGTTTAATCACTAAGTGTCTGAAATTTTTAATGCATCTTTTGCATTGGGTAAGACTATTCCTGAAAAGGTCATTTTGATGAAAATTCTCAGATCGCTGCCATCTAGATACGAGTCTAAGAAGCATGACATCGTTGAGAGGAATAACCTCAATAATCTTTCCAGAAACACCTTGGTTGGGAAGTTAAAGATCTTTGACCATGAGCATACATCCAAAGTCGGTAAGGATGTTGCCTTTAAAGAACAGAAGAGCACTAAATTACTTGCCAAAGGTAAAAGTGTTCATGTCTCCGAGGATGATCAGTCTGAGAATGATTTTTCAGATGAAGACCTTGACAAGTCGGTCTCCTTGATCACAAGACAGTTTAGGGATCTTCTGTTGAAGAGAATTAAAAGGTTTTCAAGAGATAAACCTAGGTCATCAAACAAACCTCACGGTCGCGTACCTCCTAAAAAAAGGGATGCTGACGAGGCTGATGACGAGGACATGCCTCAGTGCTTTAAGTGTAAGGGTTTTGGCCATTTTGCTAACGAATGCCCAAATCGTAGAAAATACACTGGGAACAAAGGTCTAGCTGTAACACATGATGAAATGTCTGAAACCTATGATTCCGATGAAGATAGGAAATCAAGTGTAAGGCTCCTTGGTGAAAACATCGATTTTGATATTTGTAGCAATACATATATCAACCTCAATGGGTTCGGAGAAGAAGGAAACCCAATCAAGCTGGAAGATTCTCTAACTGGAAACCCTGTCAGTTATGTTTCAGGATCTACTGTATGTCTAGCTGCTTGGACATCTCAGATGCCTGAATACTATCCAAGTTTGACGTGCTCGTGTTTTCGATGAAGGGACACGAACTATCAAGGTGTTACAAGTACAAGCACCAAATAAGGCACGCCAGCAAACTTCAACGAAGAGCAGATCGATTAGCAAGGAAGCTGAAACTTGCTCAGAAGACCGCCGAGGTATGTAGGATCTTATCTTCATCTAAGAAGTTGGTTTCCAGAGATAAAGTAAGAACATTTGAAAATAAAGTATTGTCGAATCGTTTTGATAGGCAGAAGTCTGAAGATTCCTCCCTTGAGGAAAAATATGGACAACTCGTTGTTCATCGCAACACAACTTGATTGTGGTGTTGGGAAAATCTTGTCTCATGTGCCTGATCGAAAAGAGACAAGATTGATTGCTGATTCAGGCTTCAGTAAAGTTTTTCCTTCTTTTCTTAGATTTGTTATTTTTTTTCTATCAAATAAAATAAAGGGTTATTATCGACAATTCTACTCTTTATAGGGTTTTAGAGTTGGGCGTATACGAACCTGTCAATAGGTTTTGAAACCTACATTCATTTTTCCTTTTTGACATCCTATATAAGATTGCTTGTTGAGTTAGGTGATTCAATCACACAAATCCAGTTGTTTATAACTGTTCTCAAAGCACCATGTCAGATGGAAAGGATGTCAACATGATTGTTAAATCTTCAATCAAGGAAAAAGAAAAATCTCTTGTTTCTAAGTCCCTGAAAAGAAAAAGAAGGAATACAAGAAATCCCAGGGTTGTGCCTTCTAGCTCTCAGAAGTTTTCCGATGTTCTTGATGAGTTGAAGGAAGTAATAAAGGAGATTCGTGAAATAAAGGCTTTTGTGTCAAAGTCCTTAGAAATTCAGAGAGCCTTGGTACGACATAATCAGCCAAGACAGTTCGTTGACATAAACTCCTATCTTCGTGAACCATATGTTCCAATGGCTGTTGACAACAAGGAGTTTTGGAATGATGCTGAATTTCTCAAAGGCATTGTCGCCTAGGATGTCTTCTTTTTGCATTAGTTGGAAGAATAACTAGTGCTTTGAATAACGATGATTGTGACTACACATAGCTATTTTTGTTTTCATCTTCTTATGTTATTTTTAGGTTTATTGGTTTTAAATTCTAAAAATATTTGGAGGATGATGTTTATTGCAGTATTTTAATGGTTTGTGATATTGCAATATTTTTATGGGATATGTATTGTTTGCGTCCGTGAACTTGAAGGTCCCATATTTTGTCAAAAGTAAAGTCGTTTATGAATCGATATTCTTATTGATGAAAGGACGAATGGACTTTTGACATATAAAAAAGTTAAGCCTATGTAATCATGTATTTGATGGACAATAGGATAAAATCTTTTGTTCAACAAGGATAAAGTCTATTATGTTGTTATGATGGAAAATAGAACAGATCCTTGTATGTTATCCACGGTATTGATCTTCATTGATCCATCTTATTATGTTTTACCGTGAAGGCTCCATAGTGTGTCTTATGTTGAGCACCTTACAACTAAGTCGATTTACCTTGGCTTTGTTGGTTGTTCCATAAGATGTTATATGTCGATCATTATGAACTAAATTAATCAACTAGTTTGGTTATTTAGTTAGTACTCCATAAGTCTTCTTTCTTATGTCGAGTACATGTACGGTTAAGGTTGTCATATTCTATGATGAACTTAGTCGGGGTTCCATAAGTTCTCTTATGTTGAGCACAAAATAATTAAATTGATTACTTCGGTGATTAGTTTGGTTGTTTGTATTCCAATTAGATTAATTATAGGTTCTCTTGTAATTAATCTAGTTGAGATTTCATATATTCCACAAGTTCTTGTGTTGAGTATATGAAAGGCTACACTATCATATTCTTTGGTTAATGTAGTCATATATTCCGTAAGATTTTCCTTATGTTGAGTATTTGAACGGTTAAGTTAGTCATCTTCGTGTGATTGACTTAGTCGTAGCTCTGTGAGTTTACTTATGTTGAGCACTTTCAATTAAATTGATCACTTTTATGGTTTGATTTAGTTGCGTATTCCAATTGAATTAATCATGGGTTTACTTGTGATTAATTTGGTTGATCTTTGGATATAGAAAATAATTCCTATGGTTTTTGGTGTCCAATAAAAAATCCTTCTTTTCTTTCGAAATTAAGGTCGCTCTTGTTGTTCTCTCGGGAATGACATCAAATGGGAGAGAGTTCTTTTGAACTTGTGCTTAATGGTAATATCTTGCGGGGAGTGCGGCTGTGGAATTTTATAGGGGTTATCTTGTATCTTAAAAATCCTTGATGAATGTTGTTAGCTTCGGCTATTAGATTGCATCTAAATTAAGTTGGTATGTATTTTTATTTTGGTCATGAAATGTCTCTTGTG
Source organism: Papaver somniferum (assembly GCF_003573695.1). Classification (NCBI taxonomy): domain Eukaryota; kingdom Viridiplantae; phylum Streptophyta; class Magnoliopsida; order Ranunculales; family Papaveraceae; genus Papaver; species Papaver somniferum. The sequence continues at coordinate 186,376,769 of NC_039360.1, read as the reverse complement.
GAAATTTCATTATGATCCCATTCTTGTACCTTTGCCAATTTTATTGACAAAAAGGGGGAGAAATATTGTAGTTCACACTACAAGTACATATGGTTTTCGGATCATTGTGTAAGGGGGAGTGGTTTCCATGATCGAGATGGAGTATTGACTAAGGGGGAGTGATACATATCACCGTAGTTTTATTGTTAAAGTCGTGATACAATTGGACTTTGATGTTATATAATAATACTATGACACTGTATAATAATGATCGAGAATCTCGATTTCTCTCATTGTTATAACTACGGATCTTCAAAAACGATGGTGCTAAACTTACAACCTTTAGGATCACTAGAGTACTTGAAAGGACGAAGATTTCAAGGAACGTTGAAGATTAGACTATGGAATAGGATCCACTAAAGTTTATCTTTTTTGTATTCCATATGTACTAATAGTTTTGTCACTAAAATTGACAATGGGGGAGATTATTAAAGAATAGCTCGGTCAACCTCGCATGCGTTGCTATCTCAAGCATGTTTGTCAATGTTAGTGATCAAAACTATAAGTCTTGATTTCTAGCCTACATAGATAAGTGTCGGACTAGGATAGAAAAATGTAGTTGAGCTCAAGGAATTCATGGCGATTCATCATACAACGACGAAGATCTATACAAGGAACCGTGGAACTTCATAAACAAAAAGGTATGTGGAGACTTGAACTTATCTATCACTCAAAAGTCTATCTCTTCTATCTCCTACTTCTTATGAGATAAAAGTCGTATGCTATATATACTAGATCATACACATTTGACATTTCGAGCTGAGCATTCACTGCTTATCTTTTATCTCGAAATCGTGTGTTGGTATAGCGTTTCGCTTTGATCAAGTTTATCTTCACCTAGTGACGAAAGTCATGAAAAGTTTCAATCACTTTGAGAATTGCTCTGACGTGAATCGGTCTGTGAATAACGGCTACATAACGTCCTCTTAGAATGTCTCAATGATTGAAATGAGAGTTTAGATTACATAACCATGTATTCCTTGAACCGAAGTTTTCGAACTTTGTTGATCAAGAGAAATCGGGAGGATTGTGGAATTGGATTGCCAAGTCCGCGAACTGTCGGAAGTTCTCGATCGAGAATTTCTGCTAGGATTTTCCAAATACTCGTTTGTGTGCTTAGTCCGCGAACTCAGTCCACGAACCCAGTCCGCGAACCCAATCCACGAACTGGAGGAAGTTCTCTTTCCGATAATTTCTGCTGAGTTTGGAAAACTCAACCGATTAACTTAAGTCCGCGAACTTGTTTGTGAACCTAAGAGGTTATGATATAAAGATGTGCTCTGAACATGAAACATTAAATTACTAAGGAATGCTTTATGCAAACCGTGGCTATAATGTTCATGAGCCGATTCAATCGAATCGAATCTTCTTTGTTTTAATTGTGTCTTGTGTAGTTACATAAGATCTCATAGCAATTGAACAACTATGTAACTAGTTCATTTGAGTCAATTGAACTAGTTATGGTGAAGAAGAACAAGGTTAATATGAAATGCTCATATGGTTAACCTTTTGGGTTACTATGTTGAACCAACATACACGTACACGTTTGGGCATGGTTTTCACGAACCCAGTAAACGTGTACCCAAGTGTGTGTGACAAGCTAAGTTTTCGATCTAACGGTTAAGAAATATTAGCTTGAATCCAAATCAAGTTTTCATGTAACGGTAAATATGGATTGCTTTGTAACTTAGGCAAAACCCTGATTTGGAGGCTATATAACGGAGACATCTAGCATTGTGCAAAACTAATCACCACACGTTTTTGTGCTACTAGTGCGCCCGCTAGAGTCGATCTCCATTAACCTTTGATTTTCTTCTCTAAAATCAGAGTAACGACTTAAAGACTTCATTGGAATGTGAATCCAGACCGATACTACTTTATCGTAGTTGTGTGATCTGATCTTGCATCTTCTATTGTACGAGTACAATTGATTGATTGGCTTGAGATAGTGAGAGTTCTACGATAGGCAAGATAAAGAAGTCATAAACATCTTCGTCTCACTGTTTGTGATTCCTCGACAATCCGCTTGTGTAGTCAGGAAGGATTGTCGAGAGGTGATTGATTAATCTAGGCCGTTCTTCGGGAATATAAGACCGGATTATCAATTGGTTCCTGTTACCTTGATTTTATATCTAAACACAGAACAAAACCTAGGGTTTATCTGTGGGAGACAGATTTATCCTTTATAGACTTTTCTTTGTGAGACAGATATGTTTATTATCAAGTCTGTGATTTTGGGTTACAACAACTCTTGGTTGTGGGTGTGATCAGCTAAGGGAATCAAGGGCGCAATATCCTGCTGGGATCAGAGGCGTAGGAGTACAACTGTACCTTGTATCAGTGGGAGATTGATATGGGTTCAACTATAGTCCAGTCCGAAGTTAGTTTACAGTAGGCTAGTGTTTGTAGCGGCTTAATACAGTGTGTATTCAATCTGGGCTAGGTCCCGGGGTTTTTCTGCATTTGCGGTTTCCTCGTTAACAAAATTTCTGGTGTCTGTGTTATTTCTTTTCCGCATTATATTTTATATAATTGAAATAATACAGGTTGTGCGTTCGTGATCATCAATTGGAAATCCAACCTTGTTGTTGATTGATATTGATTGATCCTTGGACATTGGTCTTTGGTACCGTCAAGTATTCCTTGTATTTGATAAAGACTCGCTATTGTTTTTTAGCTTGAGTAAAAATCAAATCAAGAGAGAGATATTAACTCCTTGAGATACTTTTATCTAGATTGAGTCTGACTGTCTAGTTGATTCTTTAGCAAAGTATTTCAGAGTTAGTCCATAAAGATTACTAATCGAAATATTGGGTGGTGTTGTTAGACCCCCGTTTTTTCAATGGAAATGAAATCTCGAAGAGCAAGTAAGTTCTGTTAAACAATTTTACGAAAAAGACAGTTTTAGAATCTACTGGGGACTCGGCGTCCCATACTGAGAAAGAGGTTCAATGATGCAAATCACCTTAGACATCGCGCTCATCTTTCCCCTTTTTATGTTTTCCCCTTTCACACGATATTTGCAATTCCATAATACATGTACAATATCGTTAGAATAAACACATTATTCATAACCATAATGCAAATTCCATTCAAAAAACTATCTCAAAATAAACCAATTCAAAATTCAACCACCTAAGAAGGGAAAAACATGACTAAAAAAGATAAAAAAGCATTTAAGGGAAATCCTTCGGCAGCAACTCGTTCTTCTGGGAGAAAGCATCTTTCATATTCTGGAGAGCGGCATGTTTCAGCTTCAGCTCCTTAGACAACTTTTCGATCTCTTCTTCCTGGCGAGCAATGCAGTCTGCAGAGGGAACTTCACGCATCTCACCTTGCAGCTTCTGAAGTTTTTCGATTTTAGAGAATCCTTAGTAGAACCAAGAAGCGTTGAAATCATACTGCATGAACACGTCCCGGTGGAACTCCCAGTTTGAAATTATCTCTTCAGAAACCATACGCCCAGTCACGACGCTCATGTCGTAGATAGTGGATAAAGCTTCTTCAACACGTTTGGCCAATGCAAAGCGACTCTTAAGTTTTCTGGAAGAGGCAATATGACCATGTTTTTTTCCATATTTTGGTGTATAACTCCTCATACATAGACGGCACGCTGAATCCTCCAACCAACACATGATTTGTGTAAGGAATATCGAAAGGAGGATCGAAGACAGCTCCAGGGACAGGATGCATCACCAACGCTTTGTCAGCCGCAGAAGATTCTTCAGAAGGAAGCACCTCTGCAATCATGGATGTACCCTCTTTGGCATTCCCCGCGTCATTCGCTTCACCCTGAAGGTTGATTTCTACCACGGTTTCATCCACAAGCTCACTGAAACGATCATACTCATTGCCGCTCTGGAAGACGCTTCCTTCGTCGACCGAGCTTGCACCATCCTTGTCATCACCCTCAATGGGATCAGTGTCGACGGATTTCTCATTATGACTACGTGCCAACCTTGTGAAAGCGTTCACTTTCGGTAGCCCCTGATTTCGAATAAAGAATCACTTTCGGTGGAGATTGCTCAAGATAAATGAAATGGGATGATCGAAAGGAAGAAGTTCAAAATACCTTCATATGAGAGGAATTGAAGACCACGGGTCCATACACCTGCCTCTTAGACCCCGCTCCCGCATCCTGGGGACTGCAGTCATCAGTAATGTTAGCCCTGGTTCATTTACCCGGAAGCGGCTTCAATCGTTTGTGCTGCTTAAAAATTTCGGAGGATGGCGCGCCGTGGGGAACTGTCGCAACTTCTTCCGAGAAATTTTTAAAAGCTAACATCCCTCCTTGCCAAAAACGCTTATGCTCACCAGTCGTAGATGGCCTTCTTCCAAGAGGAAAGAATGGAAGACTCTGCTATGGTGTGAAGATGTCAGTATTGAGAACAGATGGAACGAGATCCTTTGAAGGCATTGGCTGACGACGGAATGGAATGCCCTGGTAAAATCCCATCTGGCGAGCGGCCCTGTTAATATTATAAGGAACCACAGTAAGAAGTTCATCAAAGAAAGATGGAATATATCCTGGCATGCAGCTTCGTAGGAAAATGATTTCTCCAGGATTCATGGTTTTTCCCTCAGTGTGCAACACAATGTCAGGGGCAGTAGTGAAAGTTTCAGGTTGAACCACGGAAGAATGGACCGGTCCCCACGGACGGAAATCTATGGCGTACACGTTATCGATAAAATCCACAAGTCTCAACCCGGTTTTTGGACGTCTGTTCTTCCAATGGAGTATCCTTGAGCCGCCATACAAACCAGAAAACGAAGTTGCAAGCGCAGTGGCGTAACCTTTGAAATATTACAACAGGCACGCCTGAAGAAAAGCAACATGGATATGTGATTCCACTTTCTTATACCCGTTGGAAGCATGCATGTCTACCGCCAAAGCATCCAGATGAGAATACAGTGATCCAAGGAATAAGGCGCCCAAAAGGAGGACCACACCTTTCACCAAATTTATAGCAAACATGACGAGATCTTCTCTTATAGTCTTCTTCCCAGAACCGTCATCAAAGATGTCCCTAGACAGCCACAAAGACAGAAACGCAACTACGCTGAGTTCATCATCCAGTGCTTGACCCGGCTTTGGTTTTGCGGGAGACCACTCAGACACCCACCAAGTGTAAAAACATTTCGCGTCCTTTTTCTGTTTTTTATACTCTCCTGCCTTCTGAAGTATAGCATCGAGGATGACACCTTCTGCAACAGATAGCTTATAATGGAAACTTCCAGCAATAGGAAGATTCATCAACACGGCTACGCTTTCCAAGGTAATGGTCATTTCTCCCCATCTGCATACGACCGTGTGCGTGGAAGGGCGCCATCGAGAAATGAAAGTAATCAAACCAATAACGTCTTTCTTAATGTGAAGAGTTGCAGACGCCATAACAACCTCAATGATCAGCGCTTTGGTCAACTTATCTTTGATACGCTCATTGCCCAACAAACGCCTCATCCATCCTTCATAAGAGCTCAGTGGAGTATGAAAAACCTTGAAATCAATAGGAGAATGTGAATATTCATTCTTCCGAAGACAGAATCTCATCACTATGCTGGAGAAGCGGACGGAGTAGCCTTTTCATTTTCCGAGCCAGTGAGCAGGGTCCACTTATGGCCTGGATGAGTTCTAACGTTTGGAAAAGGCGCAGTAAACAACTCATCATCTATATTCTGCATGTCTTTGAAGTTGTTGACACTTCCCGACTTGACAGCAGCATTATCCTCAGGTGACATCTTAACAAGAGCCTCTTTGTTCATTTTTCAAGCAACTGCAATGAAGCGCAATGGGAAAAGAGTCACTACTTCGTACGAAGGGAGAAATCATGCAATATGGGTGTTGATGGTCAAAGCCGATATAAAAAAATTCGTGAAGCATACTCCCCGGCCGTGGAAGAGCAAGAGCACAGCGGGGCCTTTCGAACGAAGCAGGCACACGACAGGCCCACGTTCGAGCGAAGCAGGCACAGCAAGGCCTACATTTGATCGAACCAGGCACCGCAAGGCCTACGTTCGACCGACACATACACGGTGGTGCCCACATTTATTCAGGTTTGCACGCGTCGTGGCACGGTTTTCTATGGGTGAAGGAGCAGACGAGTTCTATCCATGGGATCATGTATACGAAGTCTAAGCCAGGGGTTTTATCAATCTACAACCTAGGACTAGGTTTTTCATAAATTACATTCATAGGGTTCTTGGCTCGTTTTACTAAGAAACCCTAGCAATATCGACGCCTTTTCTATTAATTTTGTTAGTAGAATTAATCATGGTATATTTTTCCAAAAAGCCTCACCTACAACGGGATGGTTTTTCTCAAAGAACAAAAGGGTTTCCCTAAGAATTAGGGTTTGTACCGAAAAAAGACAAAACAATGAGAAAACCGTGAAGCACTTACCTTGTCGACGGAGGCGGCAGCAAATCCGGCGGCGTTAACGGGCGGTAGCGTCGGCGGGAGTGGAAGCAAGGTCACGGACGGGAGAAACTAGGCGAACACAAAAAAAAGAGATAAGGAAAATACAAGGGTTAGCACTCCTCTTATACACAAGTAGTTGAGAATTCTAATAGGAGAAGGATTCCCTTCTTGGATCAAACACTCAAAGGAGGAAATCGGTCCCACCAAGGCCCGTGGTCACGCCCAGTGTACTCACGCGGATGATTGCCAACATGACCGGCCAGAGTCCCTCCAGGTAAACTTCCTTTATCTTGTCTTGTACGTTGTATACGTTACCATCTCATGCCTACCCCACAATAATGCAACCATTATGTACTAGGCAGGGGACTTAATGTTGATGGTGGATTTTAGTTCATGGATAAAATTGTAAAACCAAAGTAATGTGCTGACATCCTGCAAAGGATAAAGCCATTTGAAAAACGATGAGCGCATAAATCCTCTCGTTTTATTTATTTGAAGCAATTCAATAGATATACAATATTCACTCAGAATAGTGCATGTAGCAACAATCTCAAATATTCTGTGTATATATAGCATTATTAATTAATGCATGAGTTTCCTTGTATTTCCTGTGATGTTCTCAACAGGACTCTCATTATTGGTGCGGCATGACGACTGAGTGTTTACTCTTAGCAGAGTAACACGAATCTCCAAGTGTGAATAGTGAGGTATGCACGAAATACCCGCAGGCCATACCATTCTCTAACCAAGAGAACCCTGTGTTGGTGCGCTTATATTAGCCCGATCAAGCATGTTTAATTTCCTAAGGGAAATCTGGATTGTCCATGTCAGTCTCAGAAACGACCATGCAAGTTGGACGCATAATTTAACTAGCCTAGACGAACCCTAACAGGAGCGGGCAATCACCGTAATATTCACCGGAGGGCCCGCCTATGCCCTAGCCTGTCAAACGCCGGACCCAAAGAGTGATGGCATCGTTGCTTTGGGGAAGGCTCAAACGAGGAAGACCGTTCAAAGCAGTCTTAAAATCATCATGACCGTCCAACTTCACCAGCCTGGTTGGACGGATTAGATCATCCCACAATTGATTAGTGAAGCGCTAATGCACACATTAGCGGGCCCACTCCTCACCCACCTGATCGGTTTTCTCACGACCTAGCCGTAGAGCAATGAACGCTTGCTCAAAATGTGGCTGACGTGATGCTTAAAGGGTCGTGGAAATCCCACTAGCGTCTTAAAACGATCACAACCATACAACTTCACTAGCATGTTTGGATGGCTTAGATCACGCCTAGGACCATCGGACAGGAACACATAAGTTCACCGTTGGCCCAAAATGGGCCCCACACGATCGGTCTCCCCAAATGAGCATAGCCTTCCAAACCGTTTGGCCAAAGTTGCGCACGTGTGACTGATCCAAAACCCTAATTAGGGTTTGCGGCATTACATATATGCCGCAGTTTGATCATGACCATCCATCTTCTCTAGCTCGTATGGAGGGTATATATATAGACTAAGGAGGTCCAAAGAGCATCAACATGATCACCATGGGCCCACCTGTGCATGTAACCGGTCGGCCAAGGTGGACCATGGCCTGTCCCCTCGAAACGCGCGCTCAAAGATGGCATGCCGTGGCCCCTTAAAATCCTTTGTGGCAAGCCGTTTACACGCATGTCTGGTCGGTCCCACAAGAAGCTTTTTCCGTGCTTGATTTCGGTCAAGCTAAAGAGTGATGCTTGCTCACCTCTTTTCAAACCCTAAAATCCATCAACGGTCGCAAACGTGTGCCGCAGATCATCTCGTCCGTCCAACTTTGCCAGCTTGGTCAGACAACCTAGGCTAAGAGTTCAACGGACAATGAGGCACCTTGGTGATCACCGTCCATCACTCTACCACAAGGAGTGATTGGTCAAGGGATGGCCCGCACATGCGTCCTTCAAACGATCACTCGAAGATGGTTGGGCATGCAGCTATTTTAAGACGCTTAATCCGTTAAGCTTTAAAACATCGATGCTTCATACATATTGATTGTATTATATGCATTACATGCATAAAGTATACACAATATTTCATGAATATCGATTTCATAAATAACTCAGTTATTTAACCTAGCACCATATGCTACTTCCCGTGGGTCCCACGATCCACTCATTCGAGATATCAAGCATGTCACAAACTGGGGGATACAAACTGGGGTATTGGTCTGGCGGTTTACCGCGTGCGGCGTGCAACGCGCCCATATATAAGAACGTGTCAGGAGGTATGGACGGTTAAGATGATGAGGGAAGTGGGCTAAGACGTGATCGTGCAATCACCTACACGACTCCAATACTCCATCACTCAACTTCCTCCAATTCCTACGAGATGAGGGTTTGCGCTCAATGACTTGTATAAATAGGTTCTTCGCCTATTTCAAAACAACACAAAAAAAAGACACGGAGAAATCAAGTGTTGTCACAGTATCCATAAAACACCCAGAACTGATAGCTTCCATTGTGCAAGCCAGTTCATCATTCTGATACAAGTCATAAACATCCAACACCTCCATAATATTAACACCTTCTTCGCTTCCCTCCCTAAGATCAACCCCATCTCCTTCACTTTGTGACCGAAGCAAGTCTGGAACGACCATTTCTTGGTTTAGGTCAGAATTGTATAGATTCATTTCTCGAATCAAAAGCACTCCCGTGCAGTGCATTTGTTTAAGGTTTAGATTCGTTTCTCATCCACACACGCTCAAATTTACCAAAACCAGTAGAAAAAGTTTTCACCCATAAACACCAAGTTAGTAGAGGGTTGAGACAAGGTGATCCCTTGTCTCCACTACTTTTTGTTATTGTTGAAGATCTCTTAAGAAGAACGTTGATAATAATGGTGCAGGAAAATCAAATTCAACCAATGATATCTAGAAAGAATATCCATCCTTTTCATATATTTTTTGCAGATGATATCTTTATATTCTGCAGTGCTGATAAGAGAAATGTGAGAAAGTTGTTGAAGGTTTTAAAAGACTATCAAGATGCTTCTAGACAGGTGATTATCTTAGAAAAAAGGAAATGTTTTAATGGTGGTACAAGTGAAGCAAGAAAACTACAAATTGCAGAAGATTGTAATATGCCACTCTCAAATTTCCCTGATAAGTACTTGGGAGTCATGCTGGAACCAGGAAGAATAAAATCTATACATTTATGGAGCATAATGGAGATGATGCAAGAAAATTTGGTTGGATGGATAGGTAAATTAATCTCTTTCCAAGAAAGGCTGATTTTAGTGAAATTTGTCTTATGCAGTCTTCCAATATATACAATGACAGTGTATAAGTGTCCTAAATCAATAATCAAAGAGTGTGAAAGGATCATCAGAAACTTTCTCTGGACTGGTGATCCTTCTACTAGAAAATTGATTACATTAAAGTGGGATTCAGTTTGTACTCCATTGGATGAAGGTGGACTAGGTCTGAGAAGATTGGAAATTCTTAATAAAGCCCTGCTAATGAAGTTATATTGGAAAATACTAAATGGTGAAGATGAAATGTCAAGATGTTTTCAATCTAAATATCAAGACAAAAATGGTGATTGGATTAGGTATTATAAAAAATCCTCTGTTTGGCCAGGATTACAATGGGTGGTAAATGATGTGCTCCAACATTATAGATGGCTAGTAGGAAATGAGAAGAAAATATTAATTTGGAAAGACAAATGGATAAAAGATAAAGCACTGTTAGAGTTGTTCCTTGAAAATGTCTTCTTGAACCAATTTCTAGATGTGAAAGTCTCCGAAATTTTGCTAGAGGGTGACTGGGTAATTCCAACAGAAATACTGGAGTTGTTTGATGTTAGTGAGCTTCCAGTTGTTGATAATCAAGAAGATGGAAGAATTTGTAGTACTACTCTAACTGGAGAATTCACAGTTGCTTCAGTAGTGGAGAGTATCGGGAAAAAAATCCAAAACTTCAGTGGACAAAACAGGTGTGGAATTATTCAATTCATCCATCTATCTCTAGTAATGTGTGGAAATTGAAAAGAAATATATGCTCCACTGATGAAAATATAAAAAAAAAAAACTTCAACCTTGCTTTTAGATGTCCATTCTGTAGAAATTCTGAAGAAAAATTGGATCATATATTGTGGAACTGTAATCACAGTGAGATTGTGTGGAAATGGCTAGGTGATATGTTCTGTTTTAAAAATCCAAGATCATTTGATGAGATCTTTAAATTTTCCAAGCAAAATAGCCCTGCAGTGAAGGAAGTATGGATGATCAAGGAATCCTTACTTGAAATAGCGGAAACAAGCTAAACAAAATGATTTATTAAACAAGCTAAACAAAATCCTTATTTCGCCCTTAGCTTGTCTCGAAATAGTTTCGAGTTCGACCGAGCAGTCGCTAATTGATTTGTTATTTTTTTAGATTTTTTTTTTTTGTTTTTTTTTCTTGTGAGTCGTTATGTTTCCTTACAGGAATAACATGTATGGAGCACAAGGTTACACATACAACAGTGGTAATCAATATGGTTTTCAATCTCATTCATATGAAAACTACCAACCATCCTATGGGCATAATCAAAACCAATCTTTTGTCTATGATCAATATCCCACGGAACCTTATGGATATTCTCATACATGTCAACAACCTTATGACGGGCATGTAAGTGAACAATCACAAGGATGGAAGGATAGTCATGCTTCTGATCAATTGTTTTCTAGTAATGTGCAGATGAAAAGTTATGATACTCAATCAAAACCTATTCCTCTTCATCGTGTGTTTCCTTCAGTCTTTCCAAAAGAGGAGATTGTGCACAACGGTGGAAAGCGTGTCAAGGTCAGAAAACTTTTTAAGCAACACAAGCAGCTAGAAAAAGTCGGTGCATCACAAGAGATTCTTGATGGAATTAACAAGGCCATAGACATGGAATTCGAACGTCGTTTTGATGTTAATGATTCTGAGGTTGACAGTGATTCCGATGAAGATGAACAATCTTTTGAAAGTCTTTTCAACAATGATACGATTATCCCAACTCCGGATCATAATATCGATCATTTGCCTATTCAAAAGGAGGAGATTGGGTATGACATATCTATTGTTATAAATGGTGTAACGTACTCAAACGAAGAAATTAGGAGTTGCATCAATGAACTAGACATTTTAGGAAAGGATTCCGATTCCGATGACGAGAGTGTTGAAGAGATGAAGATTGGGAATGAAACCAAGTTGATTGAAGTCGTGGAAGACCCAATTGAGCTAGATAATAATAGTTCAATAGAGGACCACGATATACTTGAGGTAAATAATTCACTGGATATTATTACGAATGAGGATCCGAAACAAGGTTTGTCTAATCCTTTGCTTAATTCTATATCTATTGATCATTTCCATCCAATTGAAGTAGATTCTAAAAGAGTTGTTAACCCAACTTTTAGGAAAATATCGCACTTAGGATTGGAGTTGTGTGCTTCCAAAGTTTTAACGAATTATTTTGCTTCTAAGTACCCACCACTTGATGTGTTTGATTTGAGTATTGTGCAGGTTCACCAAGCTGAGGAACCTTTTGAAGTTCTTGAATTCTATGTTCTCTATCCACTTCCGAGTGTAGAAAGGACTAAGTATGGGGGAAACTTCAATAAAGTGATAGCTTATATATTTATATTTTGTGATAATGATTTTTTGAAGTTTTTATTTGAATTGCAGATTGTTGTCTGAAAGGATTACCAAATTTACAAATTATTGGTGTACAGACGATAACAATAATGTCGGGCTGACGACGTTAAACCAAGCGCTACATGGGAGGCAACCCATCAGTTTTGTATCTCTATCCTTTTTTTTTTAATTTTTTTAATTTTCTTAATTTTTAATATCATATCTTGCATTCCCATCTTAGATTTTACAAAGTCCTATATCTATAGTGAAAGTTTTGACGAATTCTCGTCTGAAAATTCTGACTGCGCAGTTTTCACGAAAACATCTCTCGAGATTTCATACGGAGTCCGATTTGAGTGGTTGACCCCAACTTTTAAATATGACAGACATACCTTTCTTTTCCAAAAAGAAAAATTGAATTTGGAGTCTGTTAAGTTGGAGCGATAGGCCTGGACATTTGAGTTTTAGTATTTTTCCAGAACTTTTTCAGATTGCATGTCAGTCAGTACGGAGACCATAAAAGTCATATAATTTATCTAAACATTGTACCCTTTTGAAAAACTATATAAAAGACGTAGGCGAACAATTTTTGTTTAGGATGTTTTTCCTAGGTCCCTACCCATTTGTACAGTTTTTGAGTTTTTCAGGGTTGTTATGTCAGAAATCGGAATTTTCGGTTTTGAACATTGAGGACAATGTTGAGTTTAAGTGTGGGGGAGTAGTTAAGCATGTTTGGTTTGCATATATAAAAAAAAAATAAAAAAATAAAATAAAAATAAATATTACTCTTTGATTTCTTGCATTCTTGAGACTTCATCTTTTGGAGTTAATTATGAGCTAATTAGGATGACACTCTAAACCTTTTAAGGTTGAAACAGTTCTTACGGTTATAGATTGAGTTCCACTTTATCATTCCACAATCCTTAAATATATACGTTCATAATTGAACGCGAAACTAAGCTATGGTAGTCGTTTGAAAGATTCATCCTCGCAATTAATCATTACTGAATCACTTTCTTTTTATCTTTGCAGTTTTATGTTTCTCTAAAGTGATTTGGTGGGATCCTGATACTACCATGGATGTTGTAGCAAGGTAATCATTGGTTGAGTATTTGAAAGCCCCATAGATAATTTTCTAACACTCATAAAGAGTGAGCCGAAAAAAAATAAAAAAATAATAATAATAATATATAAGGCTCCTCTTCATTTATCGACACTAATAAATGATAGGTCCGGAATTGCGGATTAATCATAGTCGATGAAAAAAAAACCATATCATCATTATATAGCAAGTCAAAAAGACTATTGATGAGGTTCTTGACACTTGGATAACAGTATGTGTGAAACGTTGTCCCTGTCTTCGACGCCTAAGCAAGCGTGGAACGCAGGATCCAAGGCAATTATCATGTACTTGCTGAAAAGGAACATGCGCTTAGAGTATCTAGTCATGTGGTCGAGTTAAATGGGTGCTTCTCTAAACTATTGTGCTATAAATATATATCCTTTGACGACATTCATACAAGTATTGTGGGTAACATCTTTCACTTTAGTCAACATTTGCACACTTCACTTTTCTATTTCCATTCTCTTATCTATCCATGTGATTTCAGTATGCGAGTGTTGTGGCAAACGTTGCAACAAGTACGATGACTATCTTAGTAGAGTTTTGCAATCAGGTTGAATGTCACACGTAAGTAATTACTTATGTGTGATGATTGGAATGTATGTGGGATGTTTGTAGATAAAGAACATATGCAAGCTAATTATTTGGCTTTCTACTTTGTGTCTATCCTTAATGGTTCTTCCAAGGCGAGAAATTGGAGTAGGTTTTGTGGGTATACCTCTTGTAAACCCTCACGAGACTATAACTCGTCCACTAGGGACACCTAGGGGTTTAAAGGCCTGTTATTCATGCAAAAAGTAACCGTATCCTCAAGACATGGATTTGTTGTATTTAGGATTAGTTTGATTTAGTTTACTCGAGGACTAGCAAAAGCTAAGTGTGGGGGAATTTGATAAGTGCATAATTCATATGATTTTAGTGTCCATTCCATACTTGTTTTACCTATTATTCTTGCATGTACTCGTATTATCACTATTGTTTTCTCTTATTTGCCTCTATTAGGTGATCATCCAAAAAGGAGCTACAAAGTGCTGAAAAGATCTAGGAACAGAAGTATTCCAAGTGCCCAAGTCCAAGAGAACTGGAAGAAGTGCGACGAAAAGGAGCAAAACGCTCAAAATCAAGAGAAGGGCCAAAGACCGATCTTAACTCATTCAAATTAAGGATTTCTCATCACCATATTGAATATAATTGAAAGATAAAAATAATGCAAAAAGAATGAGGTCATTTCGAGTTCGGATGAAGAAGTTGTGGCCAAAACGAGCTTTTATTGAATACCGAAGACATCAAAGTTCGGGGACGGGTTCATACTTTAATTCCGAAAATTTCTGTTGGAATTTTAAGTTCGCGGACTGGGTTTGCAAACTTAGCAAGTGGAAAACGTGTATTAATACCTTGGAAAGCCTAAGGGCACGTTTGGATTCGTTATTTCATTATTTCGGGTCGGGTTCTTGAACCAAACTAAATACGTGAAGGCCAAGCAATGTAAACCTATAAAAAGGTATTAGGTCATAGAATCATATCATCTCATATTATACTTTTGTTCTTCATTAATATTTTAGGGTTTACCCCTTTAGGGGGAAACCGGGTAATTGTGTAATCATGAGAAACTAAATCCTTTGTTGATTAAGGATGAATTCAATGTTCCAAGAGTGAAGCTTTATTAATAATACAAGTCTATTTGAGGTTTTAATCATCATAGTTTGTTTTCATTATATCTAGGGTTTATGATTGATTCTTGGATTGGTTTGGGTGCGCAACCAGATTAGTCTATTGATCATTCTATTGCTAGTAGTAAATTGAGCGATCCGTAATTGTCGTGTATCTCCTACACAAGTAGAAGACATGGGACCTTGCAGAGGGATTCTGTAAAGCAATCGTGTGTGGAAAAAATACCAGTAAGTGAACCGAGCGTACTGAGTTTAACTACTGGAATCAAACTTAAATTCACAAACCCTAAAGCGTTCGATTGAGTTACACCTTGTAAGCGTACCTCAAGGCGGATCAGTTGAATAGAATCCAGTGACTAAGCGTGCCTGTTATCCGGTTATATAAAGAGTTTTGGGAATATCTAAACGTACATGCTATTCTACGGTTGGTGATGAATGGTTCTAACGGAAGATAAATAAGTATTTTAATCCTATTAACGCTTGGTAACGGCGAAGGATTCCTTAATCATCTCTTTTCTTTACTACTGTATTTATAGTTATCTTACAACCAAACCCCCTTTGTTATTTACTTTATCTTGCTGATCAAATAACCTATCAATTACACAGATCTCTGTGGGAACGATCTCTTACTACCGCTATATTACTAGTTAATTAGTGGGAAATATCTTTATTAATTTGTTGTGGTTACGACACGCAACAAATTTTGATTTGTTATTTGTTTATCTTGTTTCGAGTTCCCTCAACGGGGAACTCGAAATAATTGAAATAATTATTTGTTATTCCATATGTATTGATTTGTTCCCTTAATTGAAATAATTCGCTAAACAAGGAAGTATGGATGATTTGTTATTTTTTTAGCAAACGATCTCTTACTACCGCTATATTACTAGTTAATTAGTGACTGCTCCGTACATGTTATTTCTGTTAGAGCATTGCTCGGTCGAACTTGCATGCGTTGCTATCTCAAGCATATTTTTCAATATTAGTGACCAAAACTATAAGTTTTGATTAATAGCCTATTAGAGCTAAATTCTTGGATTAGGATAAAAAGTGTAGTTGAGCTCAAGACTCCATGGCAATCATCATACAAGACGAAGGACTACTCAAGGAACTGGTGGATCTTCATCGACTAAAAGGTATGTGGAGACTTGAACTTATCTGTCACATAAAAGTCTATTTACTCTATCTTCTACTCTTGAGACAACAATCATTTTGATATATAGACTTTCATTATACACATTTGCTATTTCGAGTCGAGTTTATCTCGCCTATATATTTCTCGAAATATGTGTTGGTAAGCTTTTGCTTTAGCCGAATTCATCTTTACCAAGTGACGAAAGTCATATTATGTTTCAATCACTTTGAAAATTGCTCTGACGAAAAATGGTCTGTGAATAACGGCTATATAACGTTCTCTGAGAATGTTTCAATGATTGAAATGAGAGTTTAGATTACATAACCATTGGTAGGATATAAGCATTGTTGTGGAAACACATATATGTATAAGTCCTTATTCCTTGAACCAAAGTTTGCGAACTTTGTTGATCAAGAGAAATGGAAGTGGCGTGAGCCAAGTCCGCGAACTCAGTCCAAACTTGCAGAATTTCTCGGCCCGAGATTTTCTGCTGGAGTTCGTGTACTCCTTCCATGAGATTAAGTCCGCGAACTTGAGCAGGTTATATCTAAAGTCGGTTGTTCTTGAACTAATGTTTAAACAAACTAAGGAATGCTTTTGCAAACCGTGGCTATAAAGTTCATGAACCGATTCAAGTGGATCAAACCGATTTTTCTTCAGTTGTGTCTTGTGTAGTTACATAAGATTTACTTGCAATTGAACAACTCTCTAACTAGTTCATTTGAGTCATTTGAACTAGTTATGGTGAAGAAGAATAAGGTTTATATGAGAGTAATCATATGGCTAACCATTTGGTTGACTTGTTGAACCAACAAATGTTAATGTTTGGGTACGGTTCATAAACCCAAAATTGGACATTTCATTTGTGTGTAACAAGATAAGTTTTCGTTCTAACGGTTGAGAAATATTAACTTGAATCTAATCAGGTTTTCATCTAACGGTGAATATTGAATGCTTTGTTACTAAGCTAACATTGATTGCAAAACCTGATTTGAAAGGGTATATAAGGGAGAACTCTAGCAACTGGGAAACCTAATCCCCACACATTCTGTGTGATACTAGTTGTGCTAAGCTAGAGTCGATTCTCCTTTAACCTTTAGTTTCTTCTTTTAAACCAGGTTAACGACTTAAAGACTTCATTGGGATTGTGAAGCCAGACCGATACTACTTTTATCGTGTTGTGTAATCTGATCTTGCATCTTCTATCGTTACAAGTACGATTGTAATAATTGTCTCGAGATTTTATAATCTCCGATAGGCAAGATAGAAAAGTAATCACAAACAAACTTCGTCTCATCGTTTGTAATTACACAATATCTTTTTCGCTGTGTCGATTAAGATTATTGTGAGGTGATTGGTAATACTAAGTTGTTCTTAGGGAATATAAGTCTGGTATTATTGATTGGTTCCTGTTCACCTTGATTAATCAAAAGACGAAACAAAACTCGTAGGTATATTCGTGGGAGACGGATTTATCTATTATCGTAGAATTTTCTGTGTGATACAAATTTGTTTACTAAAGTCTTCGACTTTGGGTTGTATCAACTCTTAGTTGTGGGTGAGATCATCTAAGGGAATCAAGTGCGCAGTATCATGCTGGGATCAGAGGCGTAGAAGCATATATGTACCTTGGATCAGTGTGAGATTGATTGGGGTTCAACTACAGTCCATACTGAAGTTAATTTGGAGTAGGATAGTGTTTGTAGCAGCTTAATACAGTGTGTGTTCAATCTGGACTAGGTTCCGAGTTTTTCCTGCATTTTCTGTTTCCTCGTTTACAAAATTCTGGTGTTTGTGTTATTTCTATTCCACATTATATTTGTTTATATAATTGAAATATCACAGGTTGTGCGTTGTTCAATCAATTAGAATATCCGACCTTTTGGTTGTTGATTTAAATTGATTGACACTTGGATATTGGTCTTTGGTACCATCCAAGTTATCTCTCTTTGATAAAGACTCGCAGATTTCTATTTGTTTGAGTAAAGATCAAATCGAGAGATTGAGATATAAACTCTTTGATATACTTTTTATCTAGATTGAGTCTGACTATCTAGTTGATTCTCTAGAAAGTATATTGGAGTTTATCCAAACAGATTGCTAAGCGAAATATTGGGTGTGGTTGTTGTACCCCCACTTTTTCAACTTCTGCATTCATTACCTTGAGAGAGCTCTGGGTTTTGAGAAATAAATGTGTATATGAAAATGAAAGCTTCAATGGAAAAATTCTCAAGATTAGAATACTGAAGCTCACTGCTGAGAGTGAAGTAAGAATGAAGGAAAAATGTGGAATTCATCATATGATTTGCAAGTATTGAAACATTTTAGTTTGAGCTGTAGAAAGACATGTTCCACAAGAATCCAAGAAATCTTCTTTCTTCTGCCAGTGAATAATCAGATTCTGCTCTGCTGTGATGGTGCTTCAAGTGGGAATCCTGGCAATTCAGGGTATGGATTTATTGGAAGAAACTCATAGGGTGAATGTATAGTGGATATGGCAGGAGGACTGGGGGTGGCAACTAACTATTATGCAGAAGTTATGGCCTTGTTGTGTGCAGGGGAATGGGCAATAAATAATGGTAAGTTTGATGTTATTTTCAGGATAGACTCAAAAGCAGTAATTACAGCTTTCACAACAGGTCATATACCATGGTTTGCAACCACAAGATGGAGAAAAATTACTGAAAACTACAGCATTTGAGCTTTGTTCACAGCTTCAGAGAAGTGAATTTCTCTGCAGATTCTATGGCAAAAAAATGAGCAAATAGGGCAAGGGGAAAATCTATTCTGTTCACACAAAGACCACCATCTTTACACAGTCTGGAAGCTAAAAATCAATCTTATTATAGGTTTTGTTAGCTGAGAGTGTTGTATAAACTCCTACTATGGATTATTCTTGTTGAGGTTTCTTATTGTTTTTTGCTTTTTTGAAGCAGTTGTGTATTTTTTGTAAAACTCTTTTGGAATTAATAAAATTTATATTGTTAAGCAAAAAAAAAAACAAAAAAAACACTGCCTGAATTGAAATTTTTCTTTATTCTCAAGAGTTAAATGGCTGCTCAGTAGTGTTGATATTTAGTAGTTCATTAGTGCATGTTATTATGGCATTTATTTGGTACTACACACTAGTTTCTCGATGTTAAGTAGCTTATGCTATACCTACTTCCGTCCCCATGAGAAAATCTTAAATATTTTCAAAAAAAAAAGATTGTCTATATGTATTTATTTGTGGAGAAATCATTTTTTTTCTGGCATTGTCATGCATTGGGTTGAGAACTTGTCTTAATATTTTGAATTTTCGATTGTAAGGTTTAATAGTTTTGTTACATAGTCAAAAATTGTTTTTTTGTTATGTTGAAAAGGGTTCACATTTCAAGTTGTTGATACTTGATGGATTTTATGTGTAATAAACTTTTACAGAAGTTTTGCATATTTATTCATTGTAGTTTTCATCCGTTCTGCCCAATGGTTGGATCAGAAGTACAGAAAACTGAGATGCTGATGGAAATTTTTTGTAGGGCTATTGGTTTACGTATGAAGGAAAATAAAGACGTCTACGAAGGGGAGGTTAGATACTTTTTCATTTAGCTTTGATTATTATTTGTGATGTGAATTAAAATAATCATAAGACTATGTGTTGTTGTCTTACGTCACTGATCTCTCACCTGAACTGAAGAAAATGAAAGCATCAATGGTGGATATGGGAAGAGTAGAAATAATGGCTCACCGGGTGAGGTTTTCGCTCCTTCTAGAGGCATTCGGCAGGGGGATTTCCTTTCCCCCTATATTTTCATTCTTTGTATGGAAGTCCTGTCACAAATGCTTCTAAAAGTGGAATCTGATAAAATTATTCAGGGCTTTAAGATTAGAAATAATAGTCCCTCTATCATTCACTTATTTTTTGCAGACGACTATATGCTATTCTCTAGGGCTTCTATCGCATATGCTCGTAATCTTATGCAGATTCTAAACATGTTTGCTCGAGTTTCTGGGCAGGCCATTAATTTCGATAAATTGGGTTTTTTTACCACTACTAATATGCATCATAAACACATCAAGTTACTTTCTAGGTCTCTAGGGATCAAATACCTGTCTAGTACTGAAAAATATTTAGGAACTCCCCTGTTTATCAATAGGGGTATGACGAGATCTTTTCAATTTCTGACTGACAAATTCTATGCCAGACTGGGTAATATGAAAAAAAACCAATCTGAATGGTGTCAGTCGAACAGTTGTTACGCATCATGTTTTGTCTAGCCTCACTACTTATCATATGTCTTGTTTTCCTTTTCCTAAAAAGCTTACTTCTAAATTCGATTCCATACAAAGATCTTTTTGGTGGTCAAAGAAAAACCTCGCAAAGCGGCTTACTTTCGTTCCTGGCTTGACATAGGTAAGTCTAAAATTTGTGGAGGATTGGGTATTTGTAACTCTTTTGCTTTGAATCAGGTTTTTATTACTAAAATATCCTGGAGAATTTCTCAGTATCCAGATCATTTAATCTCTGTTTTCTTGAAAGACAAATACTTTTCGAACCAAAACTTGCTAGAAATTGATAAAGCAGCTGATTCCTCTTCTTGGATTTGGAAAGGAATAGTTAAAATTATCAGCTTCTTAAAGAGGAACATTGTTTACAAGATAAATAATGGAAAATATACTCGGATCTGGTTGTCTAACTGGTTGCCGTACTCAGCTTCCCCCCCTTTCTCTAATAATCCTAATTGTCTTAATTATACTTTTGTTAGTGAGCTTATTGATCAGCAACATAGTAATTTGGATATTGATCTTCTGAATAATTTGTTCTGTCCTGAAGATGTAGTTAAGATTAGAACTATTCATCTAAATTTACTCTGTGAAGATAACATTAAGTGGGCAGATACCATGGATGGTAACTTTACCATTAAATCATCTTATAAAGTTTATAATAATGACTTTTGTTCTGCTGAGGAATCTGCTTTTTGGAACAAGGTTTGGGCTATTGACTGTCTCCCTAAGATCAGGTTTTTTATGTGGAAGGTGTTTGCTCACATGTTGTCTGTTAACTCCACTATGCATGTTTATAATAACTCCGTTGATTCTTCCTATCCTCTCTGCAATAATGACTCGGAAACAGTTCTCCACCTTTTCTTTCAGTGTCATGTGGATACTCACATTTGGTTTGCTTTATCTCTGCAACATTTAATCTAGATAGATGTTTCTTGGCCGGATGACTATTTTCTTAGATGGTTTGATATTAGGATTGGTCCCTCTCCTCTTCCAGTCGGATGGCCTAGCATTGGGGCAATTGTCATGTGGTGCATTTGCAAGATGCGTTGTGAAGTGGTGTTTCAAAAAGTAGTTGTAAACTGGGATAGAGTAATTCTCAATACTAGAATAATGATTAATACATATATATCTCCTCCTACTGAGCATGTTGTTAGAAAGGATATTAAAACTCCCATTAGTGAAGTCTCACATATTCTATTTTTAGATGGTTCTTTTAAAAGTTTCAACATGGGTATTGGACCGATTCTTTGTGATGTTACAGGAAGAATTAAGAGTTCTCGTTCGGATTTTGGGCTAGTTCCAGATGCAGTTTGTGCGGAAGCTACTGCACTAATTTTGGCGATTTCCTGGGTCAGGGAGTTGAACTTGTCCAAAGTTCTTTTTGTTAGTGACTGTCTTCAAGTGGTAGATTTTGTGAACGGAGACAGTTTCTCGGCCTGGTGGAGATGTGGTGATCTTCTTGCTGTCTGCAGAAGTTTTATGTCTATTAGTAGTGTCTGTAAGCTTGTTTATATTAGGCGTGTTAAGAATAAAATGGCAGACCGGCTTGCACGCCGTGCTCGAAAGTTGTGTATTAAAGCTTCTTGGCTTTCTCTTCCCCCTTTTTTGAACTTCTGTGAAAGGGATGAAAACATTGTGGAAGCTTGTAAACATCTTCTTTGTCAATGAATGGTTTTTTTCTTAGCAAAAAAAAAGGATATGGGAAGAGTATTGGCCATTTCATTATCGGGCTGAAAACTGTCAAATGAACTAAGCAATTAAAGCTGGACCCAACCATTCATGATGTTTTTCCTACATTCCTGTCATTTTTTTGCATCCACATCTAAAGGTTCAGCAAAATACTTTCAGCTTTCATGAATTATTAGTACTATATTTGATGAGATGTATTCATCAAGATCAATTCTTATAATGTTTTATCAAATTCTACCATTCAGGTTGATGTCGACATGACAAAGTGGATAATCATTCTTTGTGTGCATACTTACAACATCTAATTATATATTTTTTGTGTTCGCAGGTTAATTGAAATGATGCTTTGTTGCAAGTTTGGAGCAGAAAGGCTGGAGAACAAAGAAGTCATTAGGTCCCTTAGAAGCTGCAGTTTTGTAATTTTCTATGTAGTATCTCCTTATAGTGATTTAAGTTAGAAACATTTGTGAAGATAGGAAGTTTCTATGAACTGAACTTAGGAACTTGATATGTATAATATCCTTGTCAATAAAAAAAGCCAGACTATAGACAGAACTGTTGTGAATTTATGGAAAATGAACACCATCCCTAGGATTCAGTTTTTCGCCTGGAAATTGAAATCAAATCTGCTCCCTCTAAATGCTTACCTATCTTATTTTATGAACCACATTAATCCCCTCTGCAAGTTTTGTAAGACCCACCCTGAAACCAGTAAATATTTGTTTATGGAATGTGACTACACCAAAGCAGTTTGGACTAGATGCAACATTAATCTGGACAGAGAAACCATCAGCAACAACACAACAACTGAATGGTGTGAGAATTGGTTTATGGCCAATAGATGTCCTTCACACTGGGGTAGCTGGGCAGAAGTTTGTGCTACAATAAGTTGGTTTATCTGGAAGACGAGATGTGAAGCAAATTTTCAAGGAAAACATCCTAATCCATTGTACATGGGAAATCAGATCATTGAACATCTGAACTATTATGCATCTCACAAACGGGGAACTAATATCCAAAAACCTTTGGAGAGGCCAATGCAAGAAGTTGAAAATGATTATATGACCTTTTACTATCTTGATACTTATGATACCATCACTGAACTCACAGGAATTGGATTATGCTTACAAACTCCAACAGGTACCACTATTGGAAGAAGAAGTTTCTCCATCAGAGCTCATTCCAGAGAGAAGGGGACAACATAGCAGCTTTGGAAACACTGAAGTGGGAAGGTCTTTTGAAGTGCAGGAAAATAAATATTGCAGGCAGTAACAGAAGGCTCACTAGGACAATTCAAGGAAAAGAAAGATCAACCTGCTAGCAGGCAAACAACACAATTGACGAAATCCTGCACTTAAAAACTAGTTTTAGTAGTTTTTTTTGTAAGGACTTCAAGTCCAAAAACTTTAAGGATATCTGTAACCTGGAAAAAAGGGCTACTCTCAGCTCAGCCCAAGCTTTTAGCTAGACAGTAACCAGCTGGTTCACTTTTTGTAATCGCTTTTATTTGTTAAATAAAAAAAAAACTTAGGAACTTGGTCAGTTTCTATGTATTCCCTTAGAATTTGATACTTAACAAAAAAAAAAGTTGGTACTTACAAGAATTTGATATGAATTTGTTGAATGTGATATGAATTGATTTAATGTGATATGAATTGATTGAAGAAACTATTGTAGTATTGTTGAATGTGGATGGAACGAATAATGTGGTATATTTGGAATTCCTGCGTGTTTTCCGGATGAAAATGAACTGAAGACTTCATTTGGGACTCATGAACCTAGATACAACTATTTTCTCTGTAGTTGCGTATTTTGATCTTACTCGTTCTATCTTATTGAGTTTTATCTTCTCTAAGATTTACTCGAGATTTATCTCCGGTAGGTAAGATATAAAAAGTAATCACAACAGTTCTTCGTCTCAGACTCTTGTGATTCCGCAATAACTTCTTATGCTAATCAGTTAGGTTATTGTGAGGTGACTAATATTTTTAGGCTGCTCTTCGGGAGTATAAGATAGGATTATTATTTGGTTCATGTTCACCTTGATCTTTGTATCAAAATACGGAACAAAAAGAATAAAGGATAGAGTGATAGACATATCTGTGGGAGACAAATTCGTTTATAAGTCTTCGACTTTGGGTCGTAGCAACTCTTAGTTGTGGGTGAGATCAGATAAGGGAATCAAGTGCACATAATCCGGTATGGTTCTAGAGGCGTAAGGAACGCGACTGTACCTTAATAGGTGTGAGACTTGGTTAGGGTTCAACTACATTCCAGTCCGAAGTTAACCTGTAGTAGGTTAGGCCGATAGACATGTCTGTGGGAGACAGATTCATTTATAAGTCTTCGACTTTGGGTCGTAGCAACTCTTAGTTGTGGGTGAGATCATCTAAGGGAATCAAGTGCACAGAATCCGACATGGTTCTAGAGGCGTAAGGAACACGACTGTACCTTAATCGGTATGAGACTTGGTTAGGGATCAACTACATTCCAGTCCGAAGTTAACCTGTAGTAGGCTAGACCGATAGACATATCTGTGGGAGACAGATTCTATTATAATTTTTCGTCTTTAGGTCGTATCAACTCTTAGTTGTGGGTGAGATCAGCTAAGGGAATCAAGTGCGCAGAATCCGGCGTGGTTCTAGAGGCGTAAGGAACGCGAGACTTGGTTAGGGATCAACTACATTCCAGTCCGAAGTTAACCTGTAGTAGGCTAGATTCTGTAGCGGATTAATACAGTGTGGTGTTCAAATCTGGATTAGATCCCGAAGTTTTTTTGCATTTGCAGTTTCCTCGTTAACAAGATTTCCGATGTTTGTGTTATTTCTTTTCCGCATTATATTTGTTTATATATTTGAAATACCACAATTTGTGCGTAGTTCAATCAGTTGATAAAGCCAACCTCGATTTTTGGATAGAACTTGATTGACACTTGGGCAGTGGTCTTTGGTACAATACAAGTTATTCTCATATCAATCAGTCTCACGTATTTTTATCTAGTTGGTGCTCTCAAAATTATATTGGAGTTTAGTCCATATAGATCGTCGAACGAAATATTGGGTGTGGTTGTTATACCCCCCTCCTTTTCAATTGGTATCAGAGCAGGAAAACACGCTAATACCTCATAAGTCTGTGTTTATAGCAATCTGACTCTATGGACAAATGTGCTTGTTGATGGTGGTTTTTAGCTTAGGGCGAAAACCGTAAAAGTATGTCTACCTGACCCAACATCAGAAGTAGTAGACCTTGATATATCTATATTCCGCAAGGAATTTGGAAAATATATCAGAATCTTATGAGTGCCTATGTCTCTCTTCACATTATATTGAAACTCAAGCTTCTAGATGAATTGTTCACTAGTATAGATCCTAATGAGTATTTAAGCTCCTAGATGCATTACTCACTAATGTCAGAGCCTGCCTAGTGTTTTCCTATGCTATGTTCTCAGCTGAACTCTCAATATTGGCATGACATGACGATTAATGTTCAATCGCAGCGGAGTAGCATAAATCTCCCGAAGTGTCAGTATTGAGACCTGCGTGAAAACACTCACATAGGCTACACCACCCTCTGACAAAGAGATCAGCATGTTCACACACTTTTTTATTAAAAGTTAGCGCGATCGAACACGTTTAAATTGCTTAAGGAAGATCTAGACTGTTTGTATCAGTCTTAAAAAAACGATCGCGTCCACACGATTTGGCCACGCAATTCAATAGGCCTAGCCTACTCCTAGAGGAACTAGGCGATCATCATGATGACCACCGGCGGACCCACTAATACCCCGACCGATCGGACTCCATCTATCACACTCCAACGTCATCGAATGCTAACCCCAAACATGGGTGATCCCGCTGTTGAAGAAGAGAGATCAAACGAGCTAAGACCGGACAAAACGGTCTCAGAAACATCACGACCGTCCAACTTTGCTAGCTTAGTTGGACGGCTTAGATTTTCCTTCAAGCGACCAAAGAAGTGCTGGCGTGTGCATTGGCGGCCCAAATTCTCCCTTGGTCGATTGACCTTCCCACGGCAAGTCCAGAGAGTGTCAAAAAGTTTTGCCAAACTAGAGCGAACGCGCAATTCCAAAACGCTAATATGGATTGCGACATGATACAACTAACGTAAATCAATCGTGACCGACCAACTTCGTCGGCCGAATCGCCCGACCTAGATTCAATCTCACTCAACGGGTAGGGTGCGGATACGATCACTGATGGATCGGCTATTGTGCTGACCAATTGAGTATTCTCTAACACGCTGCGGACGCCTAAAATTGTTGGCCCAAAGTAGGTTGGCCGCACGACTTTAAAACCCTAAAATTGAATCAACGGCAGTATGCAACTGCCACAAATTATCTCCTGTCGTCCAACTTCTCCAGACGAGTCGACCGACCTAGATTTGATTCCAGGTGACCAACAAGATGTCGTCGTGATCACCATCCACTCCTCTTTCATGAGGAACGATCGTCCAAGCAACTACTAGCACATAAGGATCCCAAATGATCGCCCTAAGGTAACTAGTTCCACTGCTTGCATGTAATTCAACAGCAGTCATTAACTGCTGCAAATTGTCTCAGCCACTCAACTTGGCTAGCCGATTTAAGCGGTCCAGATCTAAGCTGGATCGACCGATAGGATTTTAAAATGGCTACCAGGCGCCACTCTCCTATAGGGTGTGATCGGCCACTCACTGGGATGCGTGCGTAGCACCTACCAAATCCATGAAAAAGGGCGGTCATGCTCCTTTAAGACATTCACGACTAACTTAGACGAGCTCTAAAACAACGGTGCTTCATGAGCATCGAATATTTTAAGCTGCTTGTTTAAAAGCGATGCTTTATGTACATCGATTATAAATGATGTTTTATAAATATTGATTCCACAAATAATTTTGTTATTTGACTCAAAAGCACTATGTGCTTCTTCTAGCGGTAAGTCTCACGACTTGACCCATTTACTCGAGACATCAAACATGTCACAAACTGGGGGATGCTCACTAGGGTATTGGTTTGGCGGTTTACAGCGTGCGGCGTGCTACGCGCCCATTACGAGAAAGTGTCAGGAAAGGACGGACGGTTAACAGTGATGAGAGTAGTGGGTGAAAGTGTGACTAGTCTTCCCTTATAACGGAAACATGATGATCACCACCTTCCGCACAACCTCACTTCTTCACTACTTAACTTCCTCCACTTCCTATGAGATCAGGGTGCGCTCAATGACTTGTATAAATAGGCTTTCAACCTATTTCAAAACAAGACAAGTGTTATCAACACAAGTATCCAGAAACCATATTCTGATACAAGTCATAAAACAACCACACCTTCATAATTCAACATTCTGATCCGAAACACCTTCTTCGCTTCCCTCCCTAAGATCAACCCTTCTCCTTCACTTTGTGACCGAATTGAATCTGGAATGACCATTTCTTGGTTTAGGATAGAGTCTTACAGATTGATGCCTCGAATCTAAAAGTACTCCCATGCAGTGCATTTGTTTAGGGTTTGAATTCGTTTCTCATCAACACACCCAAATTTACCAAAAACAGCAGAATCAGTTTTTACCCCAAAGGGCCAAAACAACTGGCGACCACAGTGGGAGATTAATCTCTTAGTTGTAAAAAATCATTTTCCCTATCCCGTTTTCAATTTCCTAAATTTCTCAATATGATTGATCTTAGGAATGGTTCAGAAACCCCCAATCCCAATTTTACTTCTCCTAGCACTGACAATACTTCACATGTTATTCCTGAATCCGTTCTTTCATTCAAAACCCTTGTCGAGGCTATGGAGTCTCAATATTTAACAACTATTCATGATTTGATGAAAATCTTGAATGATATTGTCAGGAATCAAGCTACTATTGTCAAGACGCAGGACGAAGTATTTGAGCTTTTGAAAGTCCTCACTGATCAAACTATCAAAGGAACCAACGCGCATTCATTCTGGGGGAACGCCACCAACAATTCATTTTGGATCAATACTAATGGTAGTAGTCCTTCTTCCAAGATTCACATTCCTATTCCTGGTGAGGAAGATGAAGCCTATGGTCACGTTGAATGGAAAGGTAGCCACCAACCCAACTTGTCTTCTCATGAAGATCGAGAGATGTTTCCTCAAACTCAGAAAGAAGACTCATGGGATTTATCACGTTCTCATTAGAGTCCTCGCAATGAAAAGGTGAGTTCATTATGTGCGTCCTTCCTGGAAAATATCAATTCCCATATTGCATCAGAAGCTTCTAAGAGATCCGCTGCTGCTTTACTCAGTCGATCTGAACCGCCCCATAATGAAGAAGCTCGTAAAGATGTTCATGAAAGAAAGTGTCCTTCCAATAAAAGATCCAACCTCTAGTCAAACGCAATGCTTCTGGGGAACGACTATCAACAACCCAAACATGCGGCACTAGCGCCGCAGACAACTCAAACCCGGAAAGCTGCGACTAAGACGCCTGCACAACAATGACAAACTGGAGAGTCTGCTCTAATCTTACCGTTTCCAATTGAAGAGGTAATCGAACTCCTAGAAGCATGGATTCAAGATAGCGTCATCAAGCTACCTCCTACCAGACGTCCTCCAACCGAAGAAGAAATGGCAAATCCAAAATATTGTCGTTACCATAGGTTTGTTAATCACCCCATCAACGATTGCAATAAATTGAAGCGCATTTTCAAAGAGAAGGTGGATGCAGGAGAACTTCAACTAAGCACTGAGGGAGTCCATAAAGATTCTCTTCCGGTCACGAGCTGCATGATTTCTGGGGACTCCGTTCACAAAACTGTACAGTCCACGATGAAACATTTATGTGAGATTATGTGTTTCTCCAAAGCGCAGCGTCAAGACATATTTGCAACACTCAACCGTGTCGTATCAGGCAAGCAACAATACGCGAGCTTCCGCCTGGGAATCAGAGAGGAACTGCTTTACCAAAATAAAAGAGGAGAAATAAAACTCACGTATGTAAGGAAGAAGCTCATCTTTTGGGCCATAACGACCGATCAAAGCATTTTAGTGTTCGTGGTCGTAGCTAGCATCACCGCCTATGCTCTCGCCTAAAGCTCGTGGACGTAGCTACCACTACTTATGCTTCTTCACTCATCTAAGATTCATGGTCGTGGTTGTCAAAGCCCATGACCACCATCACGCCTATCCCTGTCGTGCCTGTAGCCATCATTTCCTCCTGCCAAGGTTTGTACCGGTAGTCGCTACTCCTCCCTGTCAAGGATCGTGACCGTAGCCATCCAAGCTCCAGCCGACCTGTTTTGTTCCCACAAAAAACGCAGTCTCTTCTGATCACGGTTGCTACCAATAACCAATGTTGCTCGTTTGTTGATACCATCCAGAGCTTCACAATAACAACGACAACTACGTACAAAGGTAATCCAAACTTCTGCATATTTTATTACCCAATGGAGAAGTAATAGGATCACCAGCTCGGAGGCTAGATGGCGATACCTTAATTATGGTAAACCAATCGAACATACAAGATAGAACCACACAAACCACACTTGGGGACTGAGGATCAACATGAAATTCCTTCGCCGTCAGTCAAGGACCTCTTCAACACAAGGGAGACGGTTAATCCAAAAGCATGTAATTTGCAAAGGAAAATCAAACTGAAGGGTTAATGGCACCCACACTGGAGTTCTCTCTAGAAGCCGCTTCAACGTTGTCTCCAGAAGCCGCTTAAACGCACGCTCTCTCCTGAAGCCGCTTCAACGCTCTCTCCAGAAAAAGCCTCTTCAACGCTCTCTCTAGAAGACGCTTCAACGCACGCTCTCGTCTGAAGGCGCTTCAATGCTCTCTCCAGAAAAAACCGCTTCAACGCTCTCTCCTGAAGCCGCTTCAACGCTCTCTAAGTCATTTCAACGCTCTCTCCAGAATAAGTCGCTTCAACGGTCTCTCATGAAGCCTCTTCAGCGCTCTCTTCAGAGGCCGAAGCCGCTTCAACACCTCAGAAAGCCACCAGACCAACTGCATCATGTCTGCCCCATGGACGACAAAGTCAGAATCGGTGTTTCTAGATTTTTAATTTCCTATGGAAGGGGTTCTTTGAGATTCCAAAAGTTTGGATACAATACAGATCTATCAAACATGACTCTGATCCATAAATGACGAATCCAAAAGATTGACGCCTTCATCAATTCGTCAACCACCTTGCCAGAAAATACAGTGGAAGTACATCTTTCAGCAGAAAATATGCTCAGAATAATTACACATGGGGACTACCAGCGTAGGATGCCTTCACGTCCCTCAACTAGGTTATTTCTGATATCAACATCATCACTGTCAAAGCCTTACGAGCTGCAGGAATTTCTCAACATGAAGCTGTACACGTGCATCAAAGACTCTAAAAGAATGCCGCAAAGATATAGTCATATATCCCGCCATGCCATCGGATCTAACAGAAGTGTAACTGGGGACTGCTCCCATTCCATACGACATTTCAAGATTCAGAAGATGGTTCAAAGGATCTCGCTTCGAACGAAGTCCTTGAAGACTCGATAGCAGCACGCGACAACGGAACACCTCTTAGCTCGTCTACTTCACCCAATGGCTCCGGAAGATTTTGACCACACAAGCATCCACAACATATCATCATCGCAATCAGAGCAAGAATAAGCTTTCCATGCACCAAATGACTTAAAGTCAAGGACGGATCAACAACGCAGCTACACTCTCCGAGATTAGCCCTGACATGATCATTGCCGAACATATATTTCATCCATCCATCCCAAGAGCGCAGTGGAGTTTGATAAATTTTGAAATGCACTATAGAGTTTAGATACTCATTCTTCTGGAAACATAACCTTATTACGCATTCTGGAAAAGATCGATGATACTGTTGGGCGGCTACATGCGCAAAGGAGGAAAGAACACATACCTCGAGTTCTCTTGTATCGCCTTGCTGTTGATTATAATTATTGGAGATTGCTTTGTTTCCCTTTACGCTCGCTTTACAACTGCTAACAAAGAAAGTCATTCACACCGAGCTAAATGTCTGAGTTTGATCAACTACTCATGGATATTACACTTACAGCTAAAATACAAAGACAAGATGAACTTACCTTACCACTGACGATTGGCACGCTTATGATCTAGCTGCTGAGCCGCCCGCTACAGACAAAAGGACGGATCCAGACGAGCAACAAAACAGAAGAGGATCGATACCCATTTCCATATGAACGAAGTTTCTAGAGTTTGAACAGAAGAAGGATTCCTTCTTGCTCCATGAAAAGGAATAGATGTCTGGGAGCACCACACTCATACCCCATAGCTGAGCTAGAAACACGCTACTACGAAAGCCACTGGCCGCGCGATCCCGCTGCTGAAGGACGATTTGGATTTCCCTGGTAATATCTGCCTCCTTCGTATTTTCAATTTTATTTTCGTCTGTCAAAATCTAGTGCTTACCCCGCAACAATGTCACTGTTACGTGCTAAGCATGGGACTTAATGTTGATGGTGGTTTTTAACTTAGTGCGAAAACCGTAAAAGTCTGTCTACCTGACCCAGCATCAGAAGTAATAGACCTTTATATATCTATATTTCATAAGGAATTTGGAAAATATATCAGAATCTGATGAGGGCCTATGTCTCTCTTCACATTATATTGAAACTCAAGCTTCTAGATGAATTGTTCACTAGTATAGAGCCTAATGAGTATTTAAGCTCCTAGCTGCATTACTCACTAATGCCGGAGCCTGCCTAGTGTTTTCGTATGCTGTGTTCTCAGCTAAACTCTCAATATTGGCATGACATGATGATTAATGTTCACTCACAGCGGAGTAGCATAAATCTCCCGAAGTGTCAGTATTGAAACCTGCGTGAAAATACTCACATAGGCTACACCACCCTCTGACAAAGAGATCAGCGTCTTCACACACTTTTTTTATTAAAAGTTAGCGCGATCGAACGCGTTTAAATTCCTTAATAAAGATCTAGATTGTGCGTATCATTCTTAAAAAAAACGATCGCGGCCATACGATTTGGCCACGCAATTCAGTAGGCCTAGCCTACTCCTAGCGGAACTAGGCGATCATCATGATGACTACCGGCTAACCCACTAATACCCCGACCGGTCGGACTCCATCTAGCACACTCCAACGTCATCGGACGCTAACCCCAAACATGGTTGATCGCGCTGTTGAAGAAGAGAGCTCAAACGAGCTAAGACCGGACAAAACGGTCTCATAAACATCACGACCGTCCAACTTTTCTAGCTTAGTTGGACGGCTTAGATTTTCCTTCAAACGATCAAAGAAGTGTTGGCGTGTTCATTGGCGGCCCAAATTCTTCCTTGGTCGATCGCCTTTCCACGACAAGTCCAGAGAGTGTCAAAACGTTTTCCCAAACTAGAGCGAACGCGCTATTCCAAAACCCTAATATGGGTTGCGACATGATACAACTATCGTAAATAAATCATGACCGACCAACTTCGTCGGCCGAATTGGCCGGCCTAGATTCAATCTCACTCAACAGGTAGGGTGCGGATACGTTCATTAATGGCTCGGCTGTTGTGCTGACCAATTGAGTATTCTCTAACACGCTGCGAACGCCCAAAATATTTGGCCCAAAGTAGGTTGGACGCATGACTTTAAAACCCTAAAACTGAATCGCAAATCATCTCCCACCGTACAACTTCGCCAGACGAGTCGAACGGCCTAGATTTGATTCTAAGTGACCAATAAGATGTCGTCGTGATCACCATCCACTCCTATTTCATGAGGAACGATCATCCAACAACAACTAGCATGTAAGAATCCCAAACAATCGCCCTAAGGTAACTAGTTGCATTGCTTGCATGTAATTCAACAACAGTCATTAACTGCCGCAAATCGTCTCATCCACTCAACTTGGCTAGCCAATTTAAGCGGTCCATATATAACCTGGATCGATCGATAGGATTTTAGAATGGCTACCAGTCTCTACTCTCCTATAGGGAGTGATGGGCCACTCCCTGGGATGTGTGCGTAGCACCTACCAAATCTCTGAAAAAGGGCGGTCATGCTCCTTTAAGACATTAAGGTTCGCGACTAACTTAGACGAGCTCTAAAACAACGGTGCTTCATGAGCATCGAATATTTTAAGTTGCTTGTTTAAAAGCGATGTTTTATGTACATCAATTATAAACGATGTTTTATAAATATTGATTCCACAAATAATTTTGTTATTTGACTCAAAAGCACTATGTGCTACTTCTAGCGGCAAGTCTCACGACTTGACCCATTTACTCGAGACATCAAACATGTCACAAACTGGGGATGATCACTAGGGTATTGGTCTGGCGGTTTACAGCATGCGGTGTGCAACGCACCCATTACGAAAAAGTGCCAGGAAAAGACAGACGGTTAACAATAATGAGAGTAGTGGGTGAAAGTGTCACTAGTCTTCCCTCATAACGGAAACACGATGATCACCACCTTCCGCAAAACCTCACTTCTCCACTACTTAACTTCCTCCACTTCCTGTGAGATCAGTGTGCGCAATGACTTGTATAAATAGGTTTTCAACCTATTTCAAAACAACACAAGTATCCAGAAACCATATTCTGTTACAAGTCATAAAACAGCCACACCTTCATAATTCAACATTCTGATCTCAAACACCTTCTTCGCTTCCCTCCCTAAGATCAACCCTTCTCCTTCACTTTGTGACCGAATTGAATCTGGAATGACCATTTCTTGGTTTAGGCCATAATCTTACAGATTGATCTCTTGAATCTAAAAATACTCCCGTGCAGTGCATTTGTTTAGGTTTTGAATTTGTTTCTCATCTAAACACCCAAATTTATCAAAAACAGCAGAATTAGTTTTTACCCCAAAACAGTGCTATCTCTAACAAATGCATCACCAGGAATAAAAATTCCGTTTCTATGGATTATATTAAAGAGAAAGATTTTTCTGACTCAAATATGGATGAACATCTTGTTCCCATGAAACATGAAAATATTGATAAGTGTTATCCTTTTTACCTATTGATGAGCCTGACTCTAAAGTAGAAAGGGAAGCATCCAAAGAAAGTGCAGCAATTCTAAGACAAGCTAGAATTCAATCCACTGAAGTTATTAGGGTGAAACACAAAGTCAATATGCTTATTGGTATGGTTAATGATCGTGACTCTCAATTAAATATTCTTCGTGAAGAAAAAGTCGAACTAAGCTTGTCAAGAAATTTACTAGAGGCCAAACTGGATGAGAATGCTTTAGATATTAAACGGCTATTGAGTAAATCCTCTATTCAATACAAGGTTTGTTCTGAAGATTCCACTATACCTATTGCTTCTGACAAAACTAAGATGTTAGAAAACATGACTACTTATATTCGTGGTTTTCTAACGAAATCAGTTTCTGAAGACAAGTTGCACTCCCTTCCTATCACTAAACATGTGCTTACAACTTCCTCTAATCAAGGAAGTACTGCATCTCACGGGAGGAAGAAAAATTCTAACGGTTATGTTAAACCTACTCACTCTAATTACTCTGGTATCAGAAAATATATTTCTTTTATGACACAAAGGGACATGTTCGATGGAAATGCAAATTAAGGTTGGATGATAATGAGATTTGTCGACTCCAACACACCTTAGATTTAATTCTCAAAGGTGTAACTGATATTCGTATGTCTAAGCCTATCGGTTTTAAGACTCACCCTGAGAAATGTTCCAGGATGATTAGTTTCATTTGCTCCAATAATGTCTGAACCTGTAATAGTAGCTTTAACTTGAATCAGTCAAGAAAGTTCCAAAAGAATCCTTCACAAACCAGTGTTCGGCATGATGTTCAAGGTATGAAGAAGGTACCATAAGAAGTCAATCACAATGGAGCTACGAAAGGTAATCTAAATATAATAATTGAAGGATATAAACATCTCATTGATAGACTACCAAACTCCACCAGACAAACTTCTTCAGGTAAGAATTCAAACTTAGTCTCATATTTTGATGATAGTAAGTTTTATGATGTTTTTTAACATAAAAAAGGGTTTCCTCAAAAATTTAGAAGAAAAAAGAGGTTTAACCGTGAAAATTATTCATTTGATGAGCATAAATCTCATACTTGGTGTAGATGGGTGGTAGGGTTATAAGCCTACAATAAAATACCACAAGCGCACAGTGTCTAGAACATAGATAACAACAAATACGGGTCGATCCTACGGGGAGTTGGATTGGTGAAACTAAACTTTTAAGTTCTACTATTACTAATTGAAGACGAAAGAGTTAACAAAGGGAGTTTTGTCTGCCGATACGGATAGGATTGATGATTATACTAAAGCAACAAATGTAAAACAAATTGTTTATGGGTGAAACTGTTTCTGCGGTTTTTGGTAAATTTGGGTGTGTGGATGAGAAACGAATCTAAACCCTAAACAAATGCACTGCACGAGAGTGCTTTCTGATTCGAGAGATCAATCTATACAATTCTGGCCTAAACCAAGAAATGGCCGTTCCAGACTTGTTTAGGTCACAAAGTGAAGGAGATGGGGTTGATCTTAGGAAGGGAAGCGAAGAAGGTGTTGATATTGTGAAGGTGTTGGTTTTTTATGACTTGTATCAGAATATCGAACTGGCTTGCAATAATGTAAGCAATCAGCTCTGGGAGTTTTCTGGATATGTTGTATCAACACTTGATTTATGTCTGTCTTGGAAATAGGAAGGAGAACCTATTTATACAAGTCATTGAGCACAACATTCGTCTCTCGTAGGAAGTGGAGGAAGTGGAGGAAGTGGAGTGATGGAATAGTGGGGTCGTGTTAGTGTCACACGATCAGTCTTTGCACACTTATCCCATCATCGCTAACCGTCCATGTCTCCTGACACGTTCTTGTAATGGCGCGTTGCACGCTGCACGCTGTAAACCGCCAGACCAATACCCCAGTAAGTATCCCCCAGTTTGTGACATGTTTGATGTCTCGAATGAGTGGATCGTGGGACCCTACTGTAGGAATTAGCATGTGATGCTAAAATAACTAAGGATTTGATATTTATGAAATATCGTGTATGATCGATGCATTTAATTGTTTAGAATATAATCAATGTGTATGAAGCATCGTCGTTTTAAGGCTTAACGGAGTAAGTCGCGGATTAAGCGTCTTAAAACCGATGCATGCTTAGCTATCTTCGAATGATAGTGTGGAAGCTTCATAGGCAAGCCTTCCCTTGGCCGATCACATGATGTGGTCGAGTAACGGATGGTAATCACCACGACACCTTATTGGCCATTTAACTCCTAGCCTGGGATGCCTAACCAAGCTGGTAGATTTGGACGGACGAGATGATATATGACACTCATCTGCGACCGTTGATGAATTTTTAGGGTTTTGAAGAGGTGCGCAAGCATCACTCTTCACCTTTGTTGAAATCAAGCATGGGAGGCATTTTTGGCAGGATCGACCGGGCATGCGTGTAGACGGCTTGCCGGTGTCCGTACCTCACTGTCTCATGAAGGTGTGATCTAGGCTACTCAATTTGACCGATAAAGAGGAGTGGCCGAGATCAAATTTCGACAGGAATCCTATGCCGCAAAGGATTCTTAAAGGGGCGCCGTATGCCACCTTCAAGGCACACGAATCGAGGCATCCGACCATGGCTTGTCTTGGTCGGTCGGACATAGAGATAGACGGTCCCACAGTGATCACGTTGATACTCTCTCGACTTCCTTAGTCTATTCCTGCACCCTTCATCCAAGTTGGCGAAGATGGACGCTCGTGATTGATTAACAACACATGTAACATGCCGCAAACCCTAATTACGGTTTTAAAACAGTCACACACGCATGGTTTTGGATAATCGGTTTTGCAGGTTAGGCTTCTCCTTCGGAGAGGTCGATCATGTGGGGCCCACATTGGGCCGACAGTGAACGTGTGTGCGCTTCTCCAATGGTCTTAGGCGCAATCTAAGCCATCCAAACATGCTGGCGAAGTTGGATGGTTGTGATTGTTTTAAGACACTAGTGGAACTTCCGCGACCTTTTAAAAGCATCACGCCAGCGATGTTTGGAGCAAACGTTTATTGCTCAATGGCTTTGTCATGAGAAAACCGATCAAGCAGGGATAGATTGGGCCCGCTGATGTGCGTGTTAGCGCCTCCTCCATCTTTCACGGTGTGATCTAAGCCGTCCAATCAGTCTAGTGAAGTTGGACGATCATGATTACTTTGAGACTTCTTTAAGCATTCTTGCTCATTCGAGCTTCTTCCAAAGCAGCGTGGCCACCCTATTTTGGGTTGGCGTTTTGGCACGCTGAGAAGAGTAGTGTGATGTTCGACCGGCTAGGGCACAAACAAGCCCGTTGGTGGTCATCACGGTGATAGCCTTCTCCTTCTAGGGTTCGTCTAGGCTAGTTAAATCATGCGGTCAACCTGCGTGGCCGTGATTATTTCTGAGACTGATACGGTCAGTCAGATTTCCCTTAGGAAATTAAATATGCTCAATCGGGCTAATATAACACACCGAGAAATATAGCATATACGGGTATTTCGTGCATGCCTCATCATCAACACTTGTAGATTCGTGTTACTCTGCTGATAGCAACACTCAGTCATCATGCCGCACCAACAATGAGAGTTCTGCGGGAACAACACAGGAAATACTAGGCAAATCATGCATTATAAATAATACTATAAATTCACAGGGTATTTTGGATTGTTGCCACATTCTCCAACCTGGATGAATTTTGTATATTTAATTCACAGAAATATTTGGGATTGTTGCCACATGCTCCATTCTAGGAGAATTAATTAAAGCGAAGAGGTACTCATCACTTATCAAACAACTTTATCCTCTACAAGATGTCAGCGCATAAATTTGGCTTTACAATTTTATCCTTTGAACCAAAATCCACCATCAACATTAAGTCCCCTTCCTAGCACATAATGTTACAAACTATTGTGGAGTAGGTATTAGATGGTGACAAATAAAGATAAAACTTATGAGACAAAGTTATATGTTACCAGGAGAGATGGTTCGTCCTGTCCTTGGAACATGTCACGTTCAAGAGTGAAAAAGCGGGGGTCTAACAACGCCACCCAATATTTCGATTAGCAATCTGTATGGACAAACTCTGAAACACTTTGCTAGAGAGAGAATCAACAAGACAGTCAGACTCAATCTAGATACAAAGTATCTCAAGGAGTTATTATCTCAATCTCTCGATTTGATCTTTACTCAAGCAAATAGAAATCTGCGAGTCTTTATCAAAGAGAGATAACTTGGACGGTACCAAAGACCAATGTCCAAGGATCAATCAACTACAATAAACAACCAAAGGTTGGATTAGAGAAGTTGATGATCACGAATGCACAACCTGTATTATTTCAGTTATATAAAATATAATGCGGAAAAGAAATAACACAGACACCAGAAGTTTTGTTAACGAGGAAACCGCAAATGCATAAAAACCCCGGGACCTAGTCCAGATTGAATACACACTGTATTAAGCCGCTACAGACACTAGCCTATTGCAAACTAACTTCGGACTGGACTATATTTGAACCCCTATCAATCTCCCACTGATACAAGGTACAGTTGTACTCATACGCCTCTGATCCCAGCAGGATATTGTGCACTTGATTCCCTTAGATGATCTCACCCACAACCAAGAGTTGTTGTAAACTAAAATCGCAGACTTGATAATAAACAGATCCGTCTCACACAGAAAATTCTATAAAAGGATAAATCTGTCTTCCACAGATAAACCCTAGATTTTGTTCCGTCTTTAGATATAAAATCAAGGTAACAGGTGACCAATTGATAATCCGGTCTTATATTCCCGAAGAACAACCTAGATTAATCAATCACCTCTCTACAATCCTTCCTGACTACCCAAGCGGATTGTCGAGGAATCACAAACAGTGAGACGAAGATGTTTGTGACTTCTTTATCTTGCCTATCGGATAACTCTCACGATCTCAATCCAATCAATCGATTGTACTCATACGACAAAAGATGTAATATCAGATCACACAACTACGATAAAGTAGTATCAGTCTGGCTTCACAATCCCAATGAAGTCTTTAAGTCGTTAACCTGATTTTAGAGAAGAGAATCAAAGGTTAATGGAGATCGAATCTAGCGGGCGCACTAGTAGCACACAGACGTGTGGGGATTAGTTTTGCACAATGCTAGATGTCTCCTTTATATAGCCTTCAAATCAGGTTTTTTCCTTAGTTACAAAGCAATCCTTATTCACCGTTAGATGAAAACCTGATTTAGATTCAAGCTAATATTTCTCAACCGTTAGATCGAAAACTTAGCTTGTCACACACACTTGGGTATACGTTTACTGGGTTCGTGAAAACCATGCCCAAACGTGTACGTGTATATTAGTTCAACATAGTAACCCAAAAGGTTAACCATATGAGCACTTCATATTAACCTTGTTCTTCTTCACCATAACTAGTTCAATTGACTCAAATGAAATAGTTACAGAGTTGTTCAATTGCTATGAGATCTTATGTAACTACACAAGACACAATTGAAACAAAGAAGATTCGATTCGATTGAATCGACTCATGAACATTATAGCCACGGTTTGCATAAAGCATTCCTTAGTAATTTAATATTTCATGTTCAGAGCACATCTTTAGATCATAACCTCTTAAGTTCACAAACAAGTTCGCGGACTGAGTTCGCGGACTAAGCACACAAATGAGTATTTGGAAAGTCCCAGCGGAAATTCTCGGTCGAGAACTTCCGACAGTTCGCGTAATGAGTCTGCGAACTAGGTTCGCGGACTTGGCAAGCCAATTCCACAATCCTCCCGATTTCTCTTGATCAACAAAGTTCGAAAATTTCGGTTCAAGGAATACATGGTTATGTAATCTAAACTCTCATTTCAATCATTGAGACATTCTCAGAGGACGCTATGTAGCCGTTATTCACAGACTGATTCACGTCAAAGCAATTCTCAAAGTGATTGAAACTTTTCATGACTTTCGTCACTAGGTGAAGATAAACTTGATCAAAGCGAAACGCTTTACCAACACACGATTTCGAGATAAAAGATAAGCAATGAATGCTCAGCTCGAAATGTCAAATGTGTATGATCTAGTCCATATAGCATACGAATTTTGTCTCATAAGAAGTAGGAGATAAAAAGATAGACTTTTGAGTGATAGATAACACATACCTTTTTGTTGATGAAGTTCCACGGTTCCTTGTATAGATCTTCGTCGTTGTATGATGAATCGCCATGAAGTCCTTGAGCTCAACTACACTTTTCTATCCCAGTCCGAGACTTAGCTATGTAGGCTAGAAATCAAGACTTGTAGTTTTGATCTCTAACATTGACAAACATGCTTGAAATAGCATAGCATGCGAGGTTGACTGAGCTATGCTCTAAATATCTCCCCCTTTGTCAATTTTAGTGACAAAACTGTTAATACATATGGAATACAAAAAAGATAAACTTTAGTGGCTCCTATTCCATAGTCTAATCTTCAACGTTCCTTGAAATCTTCGTCCTTCCAAGTACTCCAATGATCCCAAAGGTTGTAAGTTTAGCACCATCGTTGTTGAAGATCCGTAGCTATAACAATGAGAGAAATCGAGATTTTCGATCATTATTATACAATGTCATAGTATTATTATATAACATCAAAGTCCAATTGTATTATGACTTTAAAAATAATACTACGGTGATATGTATCACTCCCCCTTAGTCAATACTCCATCTCGATCATGGAAACCACTCCCCCTTATACAATAATCCGAAAACCATATGTATTTGTAGTGTGAACTACAATATTTCTCCCCCTTTTTGTCAATAAAATTGGCAAAGGTACAAGAATGAGATCATAATGAAATTTTCACAAGAGACATTTCATGACCAAAAGAAAAATACATACCAACTTAATTTAGATGCAATCTAATAGCCGGATCTAATATCATTCATCAAGGAGTTTTAAGATACAAGATAACCCCTATAAAATTCCACAGCCGCACTCCCCGCAAGATATTACCATTAAGCACAAGTTCAAAAGAACTCTCACCCATTTGATGTCATTCCCGAGATAACAACAAGAGCGACCTTAATTTCGAAAGAAAAGAAGGATTTTTTATTGGACACCAAAAACCATAGGAATGATTTTCTATATCCAAAGCTCAACCAAAGTAATCACAAGTAAAACCATGATTAATTCAATTGGAATACGCAACTAAATCAAACCACAAAAGTGATCAATTTAATTGAAAGTGCTCAACATAAGTAAACTCACGGAGCTACGACTAAGTCAATCACAC
Organism: Papaver somniferum; assembly: GCF_003573695.1. NCBI lineage: Eukaryota > Viridiplantae > Streptophyta > Magnoliopsida > Ranunculales > Papaveraceae > Papaver > Papaver somniferum. The sequence continues at coordinate 186,335,558 of NC_039360.1, read as the reverse complement.
GGAGATGACTAACTTAACCGTTCAAATACTCAACATAAAGAAAAACTTACGAAATATATGACTACATTAACCAAAGAACATGATAGTGTAGCCTTTCATATACTCAACACAAGAACTTGTGGAATATATGAAAACTAAACTAGATTAATTACAAGAGAACCTATAATTAATCTAATTGGAATACAAACAACCAAACTAATCACCGAAGTAATCAATTTAATTATTTTGGATCAACATGAGAGAACTTATGGAACCCCGAATAAGTTCATCATAGAATATGACAACCTTAACCGTACATGTACTCGACATAAGAAAGAAGACTTATGGAGTACTAACTAAATAACCAAACTAGTTGATTAATTTAGTTCCTAATGCTCGACATATAGCATATTATGGAACAACCAACAAAGCCAAGGTAAATCGACTTAGTTGTAAGGTGCTCAACATAAGACACACAATGGAGCCTTCACGGTAAAACATAATAAGATGGATCAATGAAGATCAATACCGTGGATAACATACAAGGATCTATTCTATTTTCCATCATAACAACATAATAGACTTTATCTTTGTTGAACAAAAGATTTTATCCTATTTTCCATCAAAATTACATAGGCTTAACTTTTGTATATGTCAAAAGTCCATTCGTCCTTTCATCAATAAGAATACCCATTAACGACTTTACTTTTGACAAAATACGGGACCTTCAAGTTCACGGACGCAAACAATACATATCCCATAAAAATATTGCAATATCACAAACCATTAAAATACTGCAGTAAACATCATCCTCCAAATATTTTTAGAATTTAAAACCAATAAACCTAAAAAATAACATAAGAAGATGAAAACAAAAATACATATGTGTAGTCACAATCATCGCTATTCAAAGCACTAGTTATTCTTCCAACTAATCCAAAAAGAAGACTTACTAGGCATATAAGACTCAGTTTTCCTTGATGATTTCATACCTCTGAAATGGTCCATCAAAGTAGGAGTCACTGATATCCTTGACCTTGTTGACCGTAGAGACACCATGTTCAAAAGTTAGAATGTTGACTTTTCGATGAATAGTGCGAGCATAATGACGAGCCTTTGCACAGTCAAGGATAACTTTCTTTTGATTTCTGATCAAGATATTCTGAGTACCAAGGATTTTCTCTTGTCCATCAATCAGCTGGTTTATCTGCAATTGAAGGTTAGCCAGTTCGTTCTTAACTTCATTCTGAACACGAATAAAATCATTGACAGATTCACCAATCCAAGTGTTATACTCTTTTCTTTCAAGCATCTTCTTCCGTATAAACTCTTGACCAGAATCACATCCTTTGAGATAATCCTCAACCATAGGGTTAACTTCTTCTTTGGGAACAATTTCCATAGAGCTCATTTCTGAAGAAAAATGAGACACCTATAAGATTTATATACGTTCGTGAATGCCCTGGCTAGAAACCCTAGATTTCCTTGAGAAGATACAGGCGTTTGTGGCCGACCAAGAATGGCCCTAGAAAGAGATACTGTGCAGCTTCCAAAACGTCCACCATCCCAAAAGATCAAAGTGACAAAATGAAAATGATACTAGAGAATATCATTACAACAAGGGATATACAATCCTGGAGAAAATATAGTACAATACTTGAGCATCTCTCAAATCCTCATCCTTGTATCTCTCAAGTTAGACACAAGGATAGAACATTCTGCTGCTAGGTAGCAGAGGGAGACATAGTCTCACCATCGGTTCTGAGAAAGTACCTATAAATTCTTCTAGGATATCTTATCTCAGCAATTCTTGTCCTTTCACTGCAGCTTCCAAGAAGAAGGGTGTGTCTCGCAGTCCTTCTGGGAATCGCGGGAGAGAAACCCTTCTGATACCAAAGTCTAGGACCTCTAGAAATAGGTTCTAGGGGATTTTCCGAAATTCGTCTCCACACACTAGACTTAGATTTATCAGATGTGTTCTTATAAGCACAGGACATACTTTCATTGGTAGCACGAGAATTTACAAATGTACTATAATGATTTCTAGGAGAGAGATCATTTTTATAAGATGTCTGGTTTCCTGTGAAAGGGACCTTCACTGTAGTAGTCGTTCGACTATTTACTCCATTGACAGTAGAAAGAAGCAACTTCTGGAGTTCAGAAACACGTTTCTTTCTAGTAAGACAATGGATAGCATAGTGATTTTCTTTTCCACAGAAGGTACATATTCGTGGAGGAGAAGCAACAATTGGCACTTGTTTAAACTTCATAGCCACGGGAGAAGATTGTAAGTTATGAAAACTTTTCTTGACACAATCTTCTCTTGGAGAAAATTTCATTCTGTACGGTAACTCATGAGAATTAGTTTGTGCAGAAGAATTTTTATTTAATACAAAGTTTTCCTTTTCCAAGGATTTGCACTGTCCATGGGCTAAGACAAGTGATGCTTCAAGTTTCTCCCTCTCAACACAAAGTCTGTCTAGATCGGATGAATGCGTCTTGATCAAACAATTTTCTCTAATTGAGCCTTCTTTGACCAGCTTTTCAAGAACACAAATCTTTTCACGTTGTATATTTTTTTCTTGAAGAAGTTTCTCAATTTCCTTAGAGAATGACCCTATAATGTTGTAAAGTACTTGTTCACGATCAATAGACTTTTCGAATTCATCCATGAGCTGTACATGATCCTTGAGATCAACAAACTCTGTAGATTTTTTTAAAATTCTGGTGAGCTCCATTTCAGATTTTGCCATTATGTCCAACGTCTCATTGGAGGAAGAATGACCAACACGAGATGAAACAGTCTTCCTACCTCGGGATTCAGAAGAATCATCTAATAAGTGACCCTTTGAGGTATTCTCGAGACACTTTGCAAAGTTGACAGCTTTAGGAGGCATTTTGGTATGCGTATGAGATTCTGCCCACAGACTCATATTGCCACAAACAGAGACTTATGAGGTCTTTAAAGTGTTTTCCTTCTCTGATACCAATTGAAAAAGCGGAGGTCTAACAACATCACCCAATATTTCGATTAGCAATCTGTATGGACTAACTCCGAAACACTTTGCTAGAGAATCAACTAGACAGTCAGACTCAATCTAGATAGAAAGTATCTCAAGGAGTTATTATCTCAATCTCTCGATTTGATCTTTACTCAAGCAAATAGAAATCTGCGAGTCTTTATCAAAGAGAGATAACTTGGACGGTACCAAAGACCAATGTCCAAGGATCAATCAACTACAATAAACAACCAAAAGTTGGATTAGAGAAGTTGATGATCACGAACGCACAACCTGTATTATTTCAGTTATATAAAATATAATGCGGAAAAGAAATAACACAGACACCAGAAGTTTTGTTAACGAGGAAACCGCAAATGCATAAAAACCCCGGGACCTAGTCCAGATTGAATACACACTGTATTAAGCCGCTACAGACACTAGCCTACTGCAAACTGACTTCGGACTGGACTATAGTTGAACCCCTATCAATCTACCACTGATACAAGGTACAGTTTTACTCCTACGCCTCTGATCCCAGCAGGATACTGCGCACTTGATTCCCTTAGCTGATCTCACCCACAACCAAGAGTTGTTGTAACCCTAAATCGCTGACTTGATAATAAACAGATCTGTCTCACACAGAAAAGTCTATAAAAGGATAAATCTGTCTCCCACAGATAAACCCTAGGTTTTGTTCCGTCTTTAGATATAAAATCAAGGTAACAAGAACCAATTGATAATCCGGTCTTATATTCCTGAAGAACAGCCTAGATTAATCAATCACCTCTCTACAATCCTTCCTGACTACACAAGCGGATTGTCGAGGAATCACAAACAGTGAGACGAAGATGTTTGTGACTTCTTTATCTTTCCTACCGGAGAACTCTCACGATCTCAAGCCAGTCAATCGATTGTACTCGTACGATAGAAGATGCAAGATCAGATCACACAACTACGATAAAGTAGTATCGTTCTGGCTTCACAATCTCAATGAAGTATTTAAGTCGTTAACCTGATTTTAGAGAAGAAAATCAAAGGTTAATGGAGATCGAATCTAGCGGGCGCACTAGTAGCACACAGACGTGTGGGGATTAGTTTTGCACAATGCTAGATGTCTCCTTTATATAGCCTTCAAATCAGAGTTAGATGAAAACCTGATTTAGATTCAATCTAATACTTCTCAACCGTTAGATCGAAAACTTAGCTTGTCACACACACTTGGGTAGACGTTTACTGGGTTCGTGAAAACCATGCCCAAACGTGTACGTGTATGTTGGTTCAACATAGTAACCCAAAAGGTTAACCATATGAGCATTTCATATTAACCTTGTTCTTGTTCACCATAACTAGTTCAATTGACTGAAATGAACTAGTTACAGAGTTGTTCAATTGCTATGAGATCTTATGTAACTACACAAGACACAATTGAAACAAAGAAGATTCGATTCAATTGAATCGGCTCATGACCATTATAGCCACGGTTTGTATAAAGCATTCCTTAGTAATTTAATATTTCATGTTTAGAGCACATCTTTAGATCATAACCTCTTAAGTTCACAAACAAGTTCGCGGACTTAAGTTAATCGGTTGAGTTTTCCAAACTCAGCAGAAATTCTCGGAAAGAGAACTTCGTCCAGTTCGCAGACTAAGCACACAAACGAGTATTTGGAAAATCCCAGAAGAAATTCTCGGTGGATAACTTCCGACATTTTGCGGACTGAGTCTGCGAACTAGGTTCGTGGACTTGGCAAGCCAATTCCACAATCCTCCTGATTTCTCTTGATCAACAAAGTTCGAAAACTTCGGTTCAAGGAATACATGGTTATGTAATCTAAATTCTCATTTCAATCATTGATACATTATCAGAGGATGCTATGTAGCCGTTATTCACAGACCGATTCACGTCAGAGAAATTCTCAAAGTGATTGAAACTTTTCATGAATTTTGTCACTAGGTGAAGATAAACTTGATCAAAGCGAAACGCTTTACCAGCACACAATTTCGAGATAAAAGATAAGCAATGAATGCTCAGCTCGAAATGTCAAATGTGTATGATCTAGTCTATATAGCATACGACTTTTGTCTCATAAGAAGTAGGTAGAAGAGATAGACTTTTGAGTGATAGATAAATTCAAGTCTCCACATACCTTTTTGTTGATGAAGTTTCACGGTTCCTTGTATAGATCTACTTCGTTGTATGATGAATCTCCATGAAGTCCTTGAGCTCAACTACACTTTTCTATCCTAGTCGGAGACTTAGCTATGTAGGCTAGAAATCAAGACTTATAGTTTTGATCACTAACATTGACAAACATGCTTGAGATAGCAACGCATGCGAGGTTGTCCGAACTATGCTCTAACAAAGAGGCATCCAGGTGAGCTTTGAAGCAGCTTCTGAAGCGAACGTGGAGGCGGCTCCTGGAGAGAGCGTTGAAGCAGCTTCTTCTTCTGTTTGGTTTTCCCTTTACATGCTTTTTGATTGACCATCTCTTTTGTTGAAGAAGTCCTTGACTGATGGCGAAGGAATCTCATGCTGAGCCTCAGTCCCGAAGCATGACTTATATGGTTCTATCTTGCATGGTCGGTGATTTTACCATAATAAAGATATCGCTATCTCGCCTCCGTGACTCTATTACTTCTTCATGGGAAAATAAAATATGCAGAATTTTGGATTACCTCTGTCGGTAGTGGTTGCTTCTATAGTGAAGTTCAAGCACTGGTATCAACAGACGAACAATGGTTCTTAGCAGCAGCTTTGATCAGAAGAGACTGGCAGGGAGAGGCGTGATAGCTACGGGCACGAACTTGGAAGTCTTCATATAGTGGTAAAGCTTGTCTCATTATTAGAGGGAGAATCTAATGATGAAACCGATAGCTTCCTTGATGTTGCCTCATAGAATGAAAAAGAGGGAGGTAGTCCCCTGCCCATGAGTATCACTGAGCCTTCATCTTGATAGATGTTGTCACGCTGGGTTCATGAGGCCGTATTTACGTCTGCGTTGCGTTTCATAGACGTCTAGGAATATCATTGGCCTTTGACAATACGTCTGCTCTCTTGTGTATATCCTCGTCTTTGGACATCTTGGAATGATAACGTGTTTGCATCTCTCTAAATTCACCATCTTTGAGATGGAAAATGCTAAGCAGTCCCCGGTCATACTCCTTTTCCATTATCATCTTCGGATCGTGTCTTTGAGGAGTAGGGAAGTTCCTTTATGCGAATGACTTAACTAATGATGAATCTCTTGACATGGAGAATCTGTATGTACCTCTTAAGACCCAAGTGCAATCTCCTTTGGTAACGCAACTACTTCGGGAGACGAAATTATGAAAGTGTCTCTTATTGATGTTGCTGCCGTCGAGCCAGACATGGAATATCTCGGACGTTGTTTCATCATTGTGGCAGTCGTGCATGTGGTACTGGAGTTTGGATTTGGTGATTTTGGACATGCAGGATGTTGTATCTCGGTGGTTTTCCTCTTGCTGCTTCAGCGAAACTGCTTACAGAAGGCTGAAGCTTGCATTTCCTGTTGGTGAGATGTATGTTTCCACGAACATCATGAGGCTCTTTATTACGGGCAGGCTTGTTCTTTCTAGCAGGACAGGTGTTGTTGCAACCTGAGCCTTTAGCAGCTTCACGGAGTTCAGAGGGTGTATGAAATCACAGGCTCTTCGACAAAGCACGATTGACAGGTACCATCTATTGATGCTTAATTACACCACTTGTTGTTCAATCACACTTGGATTGTGACCCTTCAGTGCCTGAATTCGGGACCTCTTGACATAATCATTTGGATGTTTGCTGTTTCGCTGAAGCATTCCTCTTAAGTCTGACAGAGTGATTCACCCAAGCTGCGGATTCTTTATCGACATGATGATGCGGACATGGCTATATTCTCGGGGCTTCTCCCTTGAGGTGTCGGCTCCAATAGATCTGAAGATGTCCCGGGCTCGCTCTTCGTCCAGGCTGACATAATAGGATAACCCTTTATGATGATTTGGAGATGAAAATATTCGTTGAATCTTCCGAAACGCTTCTTTCTGTAGTGTGGTCCATGCGAAGCTTGCTCCTTTCTTCAGCAAGGGAGTGAATGAAGCAACAAACTGGGCCAAACCAGATATAAAACGTCGAATGTAGTTCACCTTGCCCATGAAGCTTTGGATCTCCTTCACAGTTCGCGGCAGCGGCATCATGAGGATAACTTGAGTCTTGGATGGGTCCACCTTGATCCCCTCAGCAGTTACCTGGAACCCTAGAAACTTGCAAACGCCGAAAGCGCATTTTAAAGGATTCATATTCAATTTATATTCACGTCACCTTTCGAACACTTGTCGTAGGACCCCTGTGTTATCCGCACGAGCTTTCGATTTGACGACTATATCATCTACATAGTCTTCGACTTGCTTATGCATCATGTCATGGAAGATTGCCGTCATAGCGCGTTGATACGTTGCACCGACATTCTTGAAACCAAATGGCATCATAGTATAATAAAAATTTCCGAGAGGAGTTCGAAAAGTTGTCTTACTTGCGTCATGCTCATACATCCTTATCTGATTGTACCCGCTATATCCATCCATGAAGGAGAATATGTCGTGTCCACTGGTGGCATCTACTAACATGTCAATGTTAGGTAGAGGAAAATCGTCTTTTGGGCAGCATCTGTTCAAGTCTCTGAAATCTACGCAACACCTGATTTGTCCGTTTTTCTTTTTCATCGGGACTACATTAGCCAACCAGGTCGGATGATGGATAGGCTTAATGAAGCCAGCAGCTAGAAGCTTCTGAATCTCAGTCTTGATTTGCTCTTCCACCTCGTGCCTGAATTGTCTCGGAGATTGCTTGATCGGGTTGGATCCAGGTATGACATGTAGATGATGGGTGACCAATTTTTCGTTTAGACCGGGCATTTCTTCATACGTCCAAGCGAATATGTCCTGGTATTCTTTGAGAAGTTGCACGAGCTCCGTGTGTTCATCCGTGGACAAGATTGAGCTGACGGAGATAGGCCTGGGAGATTCTTCATTCCCGATATTAACGATTTCGAGCTCATCGGTCGTGGAGCTGGTGCCGTCCTGCACCTGTCGTGGAGCATCCAACACCTCTTCCTGTGGCTCTTCGTTGTTGTAGCATTCCATTGGCCGGAGAGACTGGGTAACAGTCTCCCCTGCTAATTGTTAACAACGGCGTCGGTAGACGGTTTTCCCTTTCTGATCACGACTTTCCACAAAGGTTCGCTCCCTCTTAGTGTGAACGTGGGAACGCCTTGTCAGCAAAGATGCATCGTGGGGTTTAGCCCTCAATGATGCAAGTCGGTCCTCCTATTGGATTGATTCCCACGTGGGGAGTGGGATGCAATGAACTTTGTCTGCTTCTTCCCGAGGAGCTTCTCTTGGTTCAAATAATTCCACTCTACATATCGGTGCGAAAGGAGACAACGTTGCAGGAATACGAACGACTTCTTTATTCAGCATAGTCTTCAGGCACTGGTGATACGTCGAAGGGACAATCCTATTGCCATGGAGCCACGGTCTCCCCAGTATCATATGGTAGTCCGGGTCCTTCTCTATGACTTCAAATTTCATCTTTCACTGAATGAGCCCTATAGATAAATTTAAATTGACATACCCGTACGTGTTGGTTTGGTTTCCTTCGAAGTCTTTCATCGTGGTAGGCCTCCGTACGATCTTTCCTAGGCGAACCTTGTTCGTCCTGAGAGTCTTGAGAGTAATCACATTCGAAGATGCTCCCGTGTCGATGAGAGCCCTATTGAACTCCGAGTCCTTGATGCGTGCAGTAACATGTAGGGCCCGGTTGGGACCTTCCTATGCCATCATGTCTCCTTTTGTAAATGTAACATTATTCACAGACATCTCTGATGTTTTTGAGGTTTCTGGGCGCAAAGGAGTTAAATGCACGTCTAGGGCTATCTGGTTGATTGCAGAAAACGTCTCCGCCTACTGGTCCTTTGAAAGATGTAAAAGTTCGCATAAACTTTCCACTAGAGAATCCGCTTCCTGATCCACCGGCCTCTGGTTCATAGTGAAGCTATTGACCTGAGGAGGATCGTTGCAAGGATCACTCCCCAGTGAAAAAATCACAGGAAAACCTCTCATATATGACGTCATATTGATGAGGAGATCGAGTATGCCGTTTATTTCTTCTTTGATCAGGTCCATGTTGTTTGCGCGAACCTCCTGCACTCGTGCCAACTCGATCAATGTTGGGATTCTTCTAGCCGCGCCGTCAGACATACCGTTGGAAAGAGGAGCATCTTCGTTGGAGGAACTCCGACAGGGATATGAAGTTTTTGGGGAAGTCCTAAGACCAACCATTTTGAAATCAGCCAAATGGGATTGGATATTGAAGAAATCGACTTCACAACCGAGAGATTAATCTCCCACTGTGGTCGCCAATTTTTTATGGGTGAAAACTGTTTCTGCAGTTTTTTGTAAATTTGGGTGTATGGATGAGAAACGAATCTAAACCCTAAACAAATGCGCTGCACGGGAGTGCTTTCTGATTCGAGAGATCAATCTATACAATTCTGTCCTAAACCAAGGAATGGTCATTCCAGACTTGCTTCGGTCACAAAGTGAAGGAGATGGGGTTGATCTTACGGATGGAAGTGAAGAAGGTGTTGAGATTGTGAAGGTGTTGGATGTTTATGACTTGTATCGGAATATCGAACTGGCTTGCAATTATGTAAGCAATCAGCTCTGGGTGTTTTCTGGATACGTTGTATCAACACTTGATTTCTGTCTGTCTTGGAAATAGGAAGGAGAACCTATTTATACAAGTCATTGAGCAAAACCTTCGTCTCTCATAGGAAGTAGAGGAAGTGGAGTGATGGAATAGTGGGGTCGTGTTAGTGTCACACGATCAATCTTTGCCCACTTCTCCCATCATCGCTAACCATACATGCCTCCTGACACGTTCTTGTAATGGTGCGTTGCACGCTGTAAACCGCCAGACCAATACCCCAGTAAGTATCCCCCAGTTTGTGACATGTTTGATGTCTTGAATGAGTGGATCGTGAGACCCACTGCAGGAAGTATCATGTGATGCTAAAATAACTAAGGATTTGATATTTATGAAATATCGTGTATGCTCGATGCATGTAATTGTTTAGAATATAATCAATGTGTATGAAGCATCGTTGTTTTAAGGCTTAACGGAGTAAGTCGCGGATTAAGCGTCTTAAAACAGATGCATGCTTAGATATCTTCGAATGATAGTTCGGAAGCTGCACAGGCAAGCCCTCCCTTGGCCGATCACATGATGTGGTAGAGTGACGGAAGGTAATCACCACGACACTTTATTGGCCATTTAACTCCTAGCCTGGGATGCCTAACCAAGATGGTAGAGTTAGACGGACGAGATGATATATGACACTCATCTGCGACCATTGATGAAGTTTTAGGGTTTTGAAGAGGTGCGCAAGCATCACTCTTCATCTTGGTCGAAATCAAGCATGGGAGACGTTTTTGGCAGGACCGACCGGGCATGCGTGTAGATGGCTTGCCGGTGTACATGTCCGTACCTCACTGTCTCATGAAGGTACGATCTAGGCCACTCAATTTGAACGTAAAGAGGAGTGGCTGAGATCAAATTTCGACAGGAATCCTATGCCGCAAAGAATTCTTAAAGGGGCGCGGCATGCCACCTTCAAGGCACACGAATCGAGGCATCCGGCCATGGCTTGTCTTGGTCGGTTGGACATAGAGATAGACGGGCCCACAGTGATCACGTTAATACTCTCTGGACTTCCTTAGTCTATTCCTGCACCCTTCATCCAAGCTGGCGAAGATGGACGCTCGTGATTAATTAACGACGCATGTAACATGCCGCAAACCCTAATTAGGGTTTTAAAATAGTCACGGACGCATGGTTTTGGCTAATCGTTTTTGCAGGTTAGGCTTCTCCTTCGGAGAGTCGACTATGTGGGGTCCACATTGGGCCGACAGTGAACGTGTGTGCGCTTCTCCAATGGTCTTAGTGATCGCAATCGTATGCGTCAAAAATAATTTCACTTTCTTACTTAACTAAAATAAATGATATATGCGATAAGAAAGATTTTGTTTCCACAGAGAGGCAATTGTTGTTATGCAATTTTCAGATTCTTAAGTAACCAAGGGGAGATTTTGTTTATCAATGCAATAAAAATAAATTGAAAGCAATAAAATATGAAAGTAATCAATAAGAAGAAGATATTGGTCACGGGATAGTATCATTCACAAACATGTATTTTCATCAATGACTAGAATTGATATTTTAATCTCTCATTTACTAAAAGTCTTAGGATACCTTGATCGCAAGTATATCCCGCTAATTCCCTGATTTCATCACAACCACATTAAAAGATGCATATGTGAATTCTTCTTAAAAGTAACCTAAACTGTAAAAGAACAATTAAGTTTAACTCCCTAAAAGCACTAAGTTCTAAGGAATAAGACTAATCAAGGCAATCAAACGTGTAAAAGGACTAATTCGATTTATCCAAGGTTATGATTCATTTGTGACTAGTAGGATATATCACTACAAGCACTACCCACAATTATGCTACTTAAAATCAGGGATAAACAACTTTTTCGTATTAAAAACCCTAGTTTAGCTTTAGAAACGAATACAAATCGGATTGATTCCGGACTCAACCAAACAAACAATCAAATCATATAACAATGTAAACCATGAATCCTAAACAATAAAGTTGAGACAAAACTAATTCATTGAAACAATATCATGTTGTGAAATCAACTTTATCCCATAACTAATAATTGTATTTAGCTACTCATAGCCTTTGAGTTCATCATAATCAATAATAAAAATGAAGAAGATGAAACATAAAAAATGAAAGCAAACCCTAGTAAAATCGCCGCTCTCCTCCAAATCTCCAAGTAGAAAAATATGTGATCCTTGAGAAAGAGATAAACTCTCCTCTTTTATATGTTTCTCCCAAAAGGATATAACTCTTCCCATTTAGGTCGAGTCTTCATTCTAGCCCAAAGTGTGTGTCTCAGGGGTCCATCCAAGACATGTGCCAAAACATATTTTCTGGAATTTCTGGGTCCAAAAGTGTATCGCCGGATTGATGACGTCATCACCGGAATCTGGTCACCGCTGCCAGAATCCGGCAACCTGGTAACTGTCTCTGGCTACCTGAACTTGTATATGGCTACTGTAACCTCCAACAACTCATTATCCTTATCTGCAGTTCATACACTCACAATTCACACCCATACTTCACAGAATCATCTAGGCCAATTCTTGATTCTTGCGAAAACTAGCCCAAAAGCGTAATTCGTAGCTCATATGTCCAGCGTCTAACTATTGCATCCAACACGTTCTACCTTTATGATTGACTGAAACATTATGATTCATACTTCAAGCTACAAAATCTGACTACCGGAACTAGTACCACTGGCTCCCCATTCTCACTGCGTTTCCGCACCGTATCTGCAGAACTGGATTTTATTTCAGGCACTTTGTGCATTTTGCTGTTAACTGAGACATGATGTTGTTGCTAAAGTCCCAGCCTTCCTATACCTTCTCCCCTGCACAATATGTCCTAACATTCATCTATTCATTCATTTATTTCCAGCTCCAAATGCTCACAGACTCCTTGGAAATCAACACCTCCCAGCTAACTTTACTCTGCAAACGTACCCAGATCATTACCACCACTTGAATCGCAGCTGTGACACCACTTTCTTGTTGGATGTAAACATAGCCAACTGCAACTGCTAATCCATATCCTAGTTTCTCCAGGAAGCAACACAGCTCAATCTCCATTGCTCATTCCCTGCAAATTCAGTACTTACATTCATTCAATCATTCATGACTGCAACTCATCTGTAATTTATCTTCTCATTTCGCAGCTTCCATTCACTTCAAACAAATCTCTTGAACCAGCATCAGTGCCCATTCATGTGCTTCAATAGCGCCACCTATTTTAGTTACAAGGCAACACTCGTATGCAGTTTCAGTTCAGACCAAAAACAAGTAAGCATATCCAGCTCTCCTGGCCACCTGCAATGCCCTTCCACCTAAAGCATAAATCTAATACTCTCTGGAATTTCAGAAAAACCATAGCCATTGCTCCAATTTCATAATGCAACATCCACCAAGCTTCAACCGATCATCTTCTCGAGCCATACCCGCAATTCAATTCAGGTAACAATATACTTGAATCTATAGGTCCATTTCCTTAACCCATTCTTCGCAGCAGCACCTGCTTCTTCTCATCTTCCTGACTGTAGCAGTCCCGGCCATTTCCAACTGCAATATCATCTCTAGTAACAACACCACCAGTTCAATTACTTCCAATTTATAGCTTCAACTGCAATCCATTCAGCATCACTGCCTGCTTCAATCTCAGCAACAACAACTCTGCAATGCCCTGCTGCTCAGTTCCTTCCATTACCAACATCAACTCAAGCCAAAACCTCAAGCTCATAACCCATTATCTTCACCTGAGTTCATCCAATCTCAGACTCTAACCTGTGAATCAAGAGCCAAACACAGATCAAGTTCAACCAATAATTCCACCACAATCTTCTCAATTTCAGTTCATCTGTTGTTCTCTCGATCACCCTAATTTCCATTTCAAACCAGACATTAATGATGAAAACATCAGCTCTTCTTGTTCAAATTCAAATCCACATCACACCCATCTTCAATTCAACGATCACCAACTTGAATTTCTTCTATGAGCTCATTTGAACTCAACTGCACTTGTTAGACGATCTGTTCATCATCACACAAAACCCATCAACATCTTCCATGTACCAGCAACAGAATTTCTGTAACCACAATCGACAGCAGCAACTGATCTCAGCAAACCCATTCTTCACAGACCTTGAATCTCAACATTAGTCCTCATCATCAATTCCATCTTCATCTTCCTCCCAATCTCAGTAAATCTGAACCAAACCCAACTTTAAATCATCACCAATCTTCCATTGAGTATCATCACCAGAAGCAACAAATTCATCTCCAATTCCTTCTTCTCGAACTACAACAGTAGATTATCGTCTTCACTGTCATTTTCACCATCATCTTCTTCTTCGATTGAATTTCTCTTCTAAGGTTCTCTCTTACAGCAGCCGTTGTTTGTCGCTTTCCTTCTCTCTCAATTTCGGTGTACTTTAATGACAAGAGAAAGACAACTCTCTTGAATTTCGGTTTAGGGTAATGATAAAAATTACTTCAAGCACCCAGACTCGGATAAGGGCTATGTAATTGTCATTTGGCCTGTCAGTTTCGTTGAACTGACTGCCTATTCGATCTCTTGCTCAACTGTCAGTTATGGGGAACTGACAGTTGATTCTTCCGCTTCTTTGCTGCGCACTCAGCTGGCTCCAAACATCACTTGCAAGTGCATTGAGATTTTTGCCCTTTAGGCTCCAAATGGACGTTTTCTCCTTCTTTTGCTCGTAACGACTCCATCGAACCTAATAAACTCAAAAGCAAACATAAGAGATGCAATTTACAAGGATAACAACAAAGAAAGCATAAATATTAGATATAAAATTAGGTGTTTTAGACACCTATCACTTAGGCGCAATCTAAGCCATCCAAACATGTTGGTGAAGTTGGATGGTTGTGATTGTTTTAAGACACTAGTGGAACTTCCGCGACCTTTTAAAAGAATCACGCCAACCATGTTTGGAGCAAACATTCATTTCTCCATGGCTTTGTCGTGAGAAAACCGATCGAGCAGGGATAGAGTGGGCCCGCTAATGTGCGTGTTAGCGCCTCCTCCATCTTTCATGGTGCGATCTAAGCCGTCCAATCAGGCTTGTGAAGTTGGACGATCATGATCATTTTGAGACTTCTTTAAGCAGTCTTGCTCATTCGAGATTCTTCCAAAGCAGCGTGGCCATCCTATTTTGGGTTGGCATTTTGGCACGCTGAGAAGAGGAGTGTGATGTTCGACCGTCTATGACACAAACAAGCCCGCTGGTGGTCATCACGGTGATAGCCTGCTCCTGCTAGGGTTCGTCTAGGATAGTTAAATCATGCGGTCAACCTGTGTGGCCGTGATTATTTCTGAGACTGATACGGTCAGTCCAGATTTCCCTTAGGAAATTAAATATGCTCAATCGGGCTAATATAACACACGGAGAGATATAGCCTATACGGGTATTTCGTGCATGCCTCATCATCGACACTTGGAGATTCGTGTTACTCTGCTGAGAGCAACACTCAGTCATCATGCCGCACCAACAATGAGAGTTCTGCGGGAACAACACAGGAAATACTAGGCAAATCATGCATTATAAATAATGCTAAAAATTCACAGGGTATTCGGGATTGTTTCCACATGCTCCAACCTGGATGAATTTTGTATATTTAATTCACAGAAATATTTGGGATTGTTACCACATGATCCATTCTAGGTGAATTAATTAAAGCGAAGAGGTACTCATCACTTATCAAAAAACTTTATCCTCTGCATGATGTCAGCGCATAAATTTGGCTTTACAATTTTAGCCTTTGAACCAAAATCCACCATCATCACAAATACAAAGATAACTACAGTTTCGAACCCGCCACCTAAATGCTTAGAACTCCTTAATTTGATATACTAATTCTCTTTTAATCAAGGAGTTATAGAGGTTCTAGCCTCAAAATACCTTGAAGATATGATAGATCACTTGCACAAATTGATGATTTAACCTCAAACCAAAAATCTGTCAAACCCAAGCATTGGTTGTCTTGTTACGGCACAACCAATCAAATACTGAACTATAAGTGTCAATTCCTAGCATTGCCTATCTGTTTAAGGCATAGGCAATCACAAATTGAACTAAATCAGTATACAAATCTTGAATACATAACAAAGAATTGATCAAACTACCAAGGCTGCATGACATACAAGGTGAAAGTAAATTGTTAAGAATTCAGAGATTAAATCATGTTTCTCGGTATAAATTCATGGATAACAAGTAGAACAAAATCAAGCAATTCTAATTATTTAGGGGTTTCATCTCAACCCTAGTTAGAAAACTAAAACATGAAAAAAACTGAAATTAAACCTAAATTATTACTAAGGCTTGGTGCACTGGCTATTCCGGGCATGCCTTTTACATCAGAAACCCCTCTCTATTTATACAGCAATTTCACCCTAAATTGTGTTTTTAATATCTCCACAGTACAACTGAAATTAGGGATTGAATTAGGAATTTGAGATGTCACTCACTCACCAAATACAACTGAGATACACTCCACTGCCTTCAACCACTCCATTGACGTCACATAACATGTTGTAATTGAGGGAGTTTCAGAGATAAAATCATACCATAGGTTTTAATTCTTACCCCCAATGACTTTCACATATTTCTTCACTTTCACAAAAATGGCTACGAAAGAGTGGGTAAAGATGAAACTGGGTGATTGACATTAGAGAGAACAGAGGAGGTAAGGAGACGTACGACTGGTATGGGAGTGAGAGGGAGAGATCGGTGGTGGTATGGGTCGATATTATGAGAATAGGTTTTTCTATATTTGGAAAAATGAAGGGAAAGTGTAACAGGGGTTCACCTGAGTGTTAGGCTTGTGTACCTTCCTTAGATGTTCAAGGTAAATCTGTTGGTTATCTTTCCTTTAAACATGGATTGAATACTTCTGGCCATTGATCAAATTTGAGTTTATTTTGTAAATCTTGACCACAGATATTTGTTCCATTGACTTGGTAAGTTCAGTTCTGCACACACTCAGCGAACACCTTGTGTCACGGTGCGACACTCCCACTTCCTCTTACGCACCCTTTACAGTCTCGCTCACCTCTTGCTCACCATTTACTCAACCAACTAAAACACAACACAAAAAGAGATTATTTCGACAAAATTACTCATTAAAGGAGATATGCTCATGATACAAGATTTGTCGCAAAATAGAACATCAAGGCATTAGAGATGTGATAAAAGACAGGAAAAAGATCTAGAAATGTGTACTATTAGGCATCGATCAATGGGGAAAAAACGATTTGTTGGTTTTCAGGAAAGTGAAGAGACGACCGTGCAGATAGGGACTCCTCGACCGAGAAAATTTCTTAAACCTCAAACAGATGCACTGCACGGGAGTGCTTTGAGTTTGAGAGATTAATCTGTAGGACTCCGGCCTAAACCAAGACAATGGTCGTTCCAGAATCAATTCGATCACAAAGAGGGTAGAGGGTCGATCTGTAGGAGGGAAGCTGAGAAGTGTGTGAGATTAATGGTGATCAGAAGATTGTGAATATGTTGTAGGTTTCTACAAATGAACTGCTGGGTTCGAATAAGTTTGAATTCTACTCAGTTGAGAGTGATTATTCAAATGAGAATTCTTGTGACAATTCCTGTTTATCTGAGATTGATGGATTCTTATATTGTCCTTAAATCGTGAATTCAGAGAATTATTTATATTGCCGGAATGTAGACACATTGATCTCCAGTAAGTGTGACGATTGCTCAAGTGAAAGAGTGGGAAAATGAGAAATCGTGGTTAAACCAGTTCCAGGTCGTGTGAAGACTTGGTTAACTGTCCACCCACTACTTTGTTAACTCCATTAACTGCTTGCAAGAATTACTCATATTTCTCATCTTGTATGAACACACGTGTCGTAGGCCGCAAGATCCAAACCCTAAATAAATATTCCCCCATGTGACATGATTGATGTCTCATGATTGTGGACTCTGCAAGGAATACGAGTATTTAATTAGTCAGTTGTTGAATTAATTAGACGATGAGTCGAAGTATTGTTGAGTCGAGCATGATTGATGAATGTTCTATGATTCATGGATTGAACATGTCTGTCGGGACATATGTATAGTTCATAGAATGAGCAAATATTGCTCGTCTGAGTGAATATTGCTCGCTTGAGCGAATATTGCTCGACTGATAAAGCATCAAATATTATAATATTACTGTCCGTCTGAGAAAATATTGATCATTTGATGGATTACTGAATATTGATAGTCTGAGCAAATATTGCTCGTCTGATCAAATATTGCTCACGTAAAACAATTAATTTGTTAGCATGACCAAATAAAATATTAATTTAAGATATTGGCAACTGGACCGAATTGTATAATTAATCCATATGTTGACTGCTGGATCAACATAAAATTATTAGTGCTTGAACTTGCTCAGAACTATGATTTGCAGCGCGTTCAGTTCAAAACCTTAATTTTGATCGATTCTTGATCAATTGATGATTTACAAAAAAGAAAAACAATCACTGAGTGAGAGAGGGACCGGATACATGGGATGATAGCTGACCACGTAACTCCCAGTTTCTCAAGTGAGCATGCACCAAAGTCCTTTGTAGACCAGTCGGTGAAAGGATGATTACATGATGGTTTAATCATTTATTAAAAACATAGTGCTCGTCTGAGCATTAGGCAATAAAACCTAATTTTGGAGAGATGAGGGACCAACCAAGGGGTATGAAACCGGCCCTTGGTGGTCGTGGGACCAGCTGGTGGTCGATCGATCAAATTCCAAGTTGGTTGGAAGGAGTTTGAACCCAATTATGAACTGTAGAAGATTAATTAGGTAAAAATTGTTAAAGAGTTTGGGACCGGCTCCGTGCAAGCCTAAGGGACGACCTTGGTCGGTCAAGGTGGTATGCCCGTATCACCATAGTGTCCGCGTCTCAGTCCTGAGAATTTTGGTATTTTCTGGTGCACGTTTGACGAGGTGTCAACTCGCAAATAATATTTTATGCTTCTCTTTACACTAGCAAGTAATGTAATGAAAACCGATCGTCCCAAGGGAGGTATTGAGCAAAAGTTGTTATAAAAATATTCTTAGATTTGTGATGTAAAATTCTGAAAACTACAAGATTGTATTCAAATATGAGATATAATCGATTAAGGATTCATTCTCGACCACGGAATATAAACCTAATTGACATATAGCCACGTTCTTCGCATTATCTCGTTACTAAAAACCGTAGGATAATTATTACGCTCAATTATCCCGTTATTATCTCTTAAGCTCATCGGATACGGAAGCGTTCGACTACCGGATTCTACTTATTCAAGTTACCTACAGGTACACTTACTAGGTATGAATTAAACAAGTGCTCTAAGTTTTGTGAGATAAGATTGTTCCTAGTGATAAAATCATAAATTACCTACTAGTGTCAATTTCTACATATGGGTACTTAACAATGTCCCACCCATATATTGCTACTTGTGTTTATCTTTCTAGACAATTACGGGTCGAAGAATTCAAAACTAGTAATAGAATTATGAATCAACTATTTAATTTCGAACTTCAACAATCAACACATAACTCATAAGCATTATTAGTGTAGTAGAAATCAAACAATAACGGAAACAATTGCGAGAAAACGAGCTATTGCATATCAATTAGAAATCCATATTCTGGGCGTTGAAATCACCCATAATCAATAATTGTTTTAGCTACTCATAATAATAATTGTTCTTAAAAATAAGGTTTATGGCTTAAAGATCAAAAGAAATAAAAGTTGAGATTAAACCCATACATCAAACCAAAGTTGTTGTTATGCAGAACAGGTTCAGGCAAGCTCTTCAAGCACTTTGCAGGCGTCTAAACGGTGATACAAAAGAAAGGTTTTTGCTCGAAAATGATATATATCCCCCACCCACTTCCCCCACTCCTTTTTCCCGCTTATGTGTCATGCATGTATTGGTTAATCCAATCATAATGGAACACCCTGCTAATCCCAATCCAAGGGATCAATGGGTAAGATCAATCCCACCTAATGGTGGAAGAGAGTGAGGGTGGGCCGGTGGGGGAAATGAAGCAGCTTCGATTTTTGCTATAGTTCTATCCTCTTATACTCTGTAACTCTCCTTCCAATTCAGCTGGAAACTCGTATTGGGTAGATATCCACTTTCTTAATTCAAAGCAACTACTAAATTCCATTCATTATCTTCCATATATTCACAATTAATCCTCGGTCGTAACTCCTCTTCATAGCTGTTTTATCGTCTTGAAACTCCACCAGACCTTCTTCAAAACCCACACACTTATTCAATCAAACCAGGATAGCAACAATACCCTATGATGCACCTATACTGATACGGGGACACTAATACGGCGATACTAATACGGGGATTCGTAAATTTTCAAAAAAAAAAGGATACGGAATACGGCGCGATACGTGTACTTGTTAAAAATATTTTATATAATAATAATTGATTTTAGTGAAAAATCATATGAAATAAAAAAAATCGATAAATACTATTTGGAATATTAAAAAAAAGATAGATAAAAATTATCTAACATCTCGCTCACCCATCAAATATCTAACTGCCTTCATCAAAAATCACGGTTTCTAGTTCTTTCTCATCAAGTGAAACATTTTCTACTTTAAGTTTTCCCACATTGCCAAGTGGATCAAATGCATCTACAGTAATATCTCACATTCCACATTCTCCGATCCTTTTAGTAGAAGATTGTTGTGAGCAAACATTATTCTCAACATCTTTGGGTTCAATCTTATTTCTCTAAATTGAATGGATATATAAAATTATATGTGCTCCAATTTCTCTCTGAATAACACGAGGAACATGGTTGCCCAAGAAAACTTACAGCTAAATATTTGTAACACTGGAGATGAAGCACCACAGAATAACTAACAAGTTTTCTTTCTTTATAGTCACATGTTATCGGGTTAAGATATAATTTTTCGATGTGTTTATGAGTAGAAATATCTCTAAATATTTAGATTTTATGTATAAAATTATAAATATATGGATTTTGCATATAAAAATATATGCTAAAATTATAGGAAGTATCCCCTCATAGAGTATCATAGAGGTATCCCAAAGTATCCCCTACCCTTTTTGTAATTAAAAAAAGGCAATACTTTAAATGGACTATCTGACACGTATCCCTAGATATATCCCCAAGTATCTGATACGGATACGGCGGCGACACGGATACGTCAGCAATATTGAAGTATCTGTGTTTCATAGACAACACCTCATCACTTGCGCCTAACCATTTGCACCTTCTCTATAAACCCATGACTGCGACCACTGTCTTTGGTCTGCCCTTTTAGCTTCAGAACTAGACCCACAGTATGCACAAAATTTGACACAAGAACCCAGTCCTTATCGGGCCCCATTGTTTCTGGTCGTCTTAAACAACAACACCGTAAAGGGAAGTAAAAAATATTATTTGCGAGTTGACACCTCGTCAGTTAAACTCAACCAAAGATCAATGTCCAATAATCAATCAAGTTGTATCGAACAAACTAGGTCGGATGTATCTACTATGATTGGATTAACGCACAACCTGTGATATTTCAATTATAAAGATAAACAATATAGAAATAACACAGATTACCAGATGTTTTGTCAATGAGAAAACCGCAATTGCAGAAAACCCCAGGACCTAGTCCTGATTGAACACCATATTGTATTAAGCCGCTTCAGACACTATCCTACTACCAATTAACTTCGGACTGGAATTTAGTTGATCCCTAATCGAGTCTCCCACTGATTAAGATACAATCACGCTCCTTACGCCTCTTGAATCCCAGCAGGACTCCGCGCAATTGATTCCCTTAGTAGACGTCCCACCAACTAAGAGTTGCTTCAACTCAATTGAAGACTTTAAACCAAATATTCCTCCCACAGATTAAGATTATATATGATTTCCTTTTACAATCAAAAAGTTTGATCAATCGATAGAAATGGACAAAGTCCAGCTAACCTCAAAATCTTGACTTATGCAACCCGAAGTGCAGCCTAGATAATTATTCACCTCACGGGTATAAAACTTGTATAATCAACAAAGTTTGAGACGAAGATAACTTTGATGATTTGTATCTTTATTGATCGAGTGGGCAGCTCAACAATCAATCAAGATCAGGATACTCGAGTTATCAAGGAAAGATAACTGGACCTGTCACGAATCCCTATGAAGTCTTTGTAGTCGTTAAACCCTAAAAGGGTTAGGAAGAGGACGACTCTAGTTACAACTAGGACACACCAAAAAGTAGTGTCTGGATCCAAAGATCCCAGTTGCTTGAAGTTCCCCTTTTATAGACATTCAAAGTATAGGTTGCTTTGGGTTTAAGCTAAGATAACTTTGGAACCAAGGAATCAATATCCACAGTTAGATGAATCTTTGAATTTGATTTACATAAACAAGGTATACACTCTGGTTAGGTGAAACCGTAAACGAACCGTGTACAAAGACTATGTTCAAGGTGGTTAGCCGAAACTAGCCAATTTGAACTTAAAAAATTTAATATTCATTTTCATGAGCACTTAAGACATTAATCTTGAGTCACAATCATGTGATCAAATAAGTTAGTGTTTTTAGAGAATGGATCAAATGCTAATTATCTCGTAGAAATAATCTAATCGCAGTTGAAAATAATCGACATGGTTAGTAGGTGTATAAAGTACAAATACCATAGTCGTTCGTGAGTCGGTTCAGTCACAGTACGTGTGCCGGTTTGTAATCTAACGAGCCAAACCAAGTTCTGGAGTTAACATAACTATATAGGTATACGTACCAGTATGGATACCTTAAGACTATGACCGGTTACGGAGTCCACAGAACTATTTTGGTACGTGTAGAGGTTTGGATACACAACTGAGTTCGGGAATACATAACTATTTTGGTACGTGCACCGGTTTGGATAATAACCCAGTTCCGTGACCACAGTTCCTAAATGGTTTGCATACGAGTATGCGTACCGATTCGGTTCACGAGTTGAACAAATTTTTACATGGTGTGCATAAAGATATGTGTACCACAAATCTGCAAGTTGATATATAGCTACTCCGCTACGTGTACGAGTACATGTAATACGGTTTCAGACTTATAACAGTTTTCCAAGTTTGTAAGACTGATAACACTGTCTTGTATCCGAATCTATAGTAGTTATATATTTCTCTCTAAATTGATTTGAAACATTCTCGAATAACATCATTGACACATATCACTGTTCCAGGCTATTTCCGAACGATAAAACTTGAATCATGATTTTGATTCCGAACAATAAATTATCCTTAACAGAAATTCATCAAGTATGAACAAATTTTCATTAAGCTTAGTCATTATATTTTGAGAACTAATTATCAAGATAAACTTGACTCAAAATTCTTGTATATGCATAATAGTCTAATTAGTTATGTGACATCGTCTCAATGATAGAAAAGTGAATATAACTTGAGAAACAGGAGGTTCAGTCTTCACTTACCCTTATTGATGAAGTTCTACAAAAGCTTAGGTTGATCTTCGCCTTCAAACGGTAGAACGCAATGATGACTGCAGTGATCCACTATTTCTCAACCACATTTATATCCTAGTGCGAGACTTAACTAATTGTAGACTAGAAATCAAGATATAGTTTTGGAAACTAAATTTGACAACAAGCTTGAGATAGCAACACTTATGAGTTCGACTGAGCAATGCTCTAACATACCCAACTGTAACTAGGCGACGTGAATGGAAGGCTGATCCCTTTAGGTATGTTATAAAATTTTTAGAAGTTGTCTCGTTTAAAGACAAGAGATCTAGAAACCAAGTAGCGGTACAGAGCCTAAATCCCTTTCAAATTGGAGATATGGTATTAAGGATCACTACCGGAACTCATCCTGCTATACCAAATCTCCCGGAAGGTGAAGAAGAGCTTTACCTAGTTACAGAAGTCATATTGGATGGCTACTGCAAGCTAAGTGGTACTAACAAGCGGGAAGGGGTAGCAATACAAGCCAGGTAGATCAAGCCTTTCAGTTCCTAAAACGTTACATCATCTTTTCCTAGTATTTCCCTTGTTTTCATGCAATATTTGTAATTCCTACAAAGTTTTTGCACCAGCATGCATTCATTATTAGGATTTCAGCTTATTAGTCAAGTAAAGCATTATTCCCTTTTAGAAAATTGTTCACAAACCATTTCAAAACAAAATTTCTATAAATTCCAAATCCTTTCAAAACAATTACCTACTTATTTAAAACCATAAAATCAAACCATAAAAGAACATCTCTTGTCTTACAAAACACATAAGAAAAATAGAGAATAAAGGTATTTAAGGGAATCAGTCAGTAGCAGCTCATCCTTCTTAGAGAAGGCATCTTTCATATCCCGAAGAGCAGCCTGCTTCAACTTCAACTCTTGGGACAACTTTTCAATTTCCACCTCTTTCTGATTAATGAGATCCATAGAAGGAAATCCACCTATTTCGGTTTGCAACTTTCGGACATTGGAAATCCTTTCATAAAACCAAGAGACATTGAACCCGAAGTCCACGAACATGTCCCGATGATACTCCCAATTTGTGATTACATCTTTAGAAGCAGCATGTCTGGTCACGCTCCACATATCATCCATTGAAGATAGAGCCTCCTCCACGCGCTTGGCCAACACGACACAACTTTTGGATTTCGTAGTTGTCGCGATGTGTCCATACTTCTTCCGTATTTGAGTGTACAACTCGACATATTTAACTGACACGCTGAATCCTCCAACTAGTACATGGCCTGTAAGATTAACATCAAATGGGGGCCGAAGATAGCACTTACAACTGAATGATAAACTATTACCTTTTCAGTCTCAATGGAATTACCACTCGAATTATCCACATCAACTACCATAACCATAGTGACACCATCACTTACTCTAGAAGGCACGGCGGTATCTTCAACATCCTCAAATGCCACCATCTCTACGTTATATCTTGGTTCATCCTCAGCCTGCAACATCATCCCAAATGGCGAGGGTTTAAATATATATCTTCATATTGAAATGATTAATGATCCAAAAAATCCAAAGACGAAAGAACGTAAGAAAAAACTTAGATGTACACCTGATGACTTGCTTGGGGACTTGGACCTATCACTGTTATTCTCCGGAGTGCTATATTCATATTTATTGTATTCTGAATCATTTTGAGTTTCGTCTTCATCACTTGAAAACAACTCAGTATCACCGAATTTCTCTTTTCTACAAAGATGTCTTAGATGTGTTATTACTCAAGCTACCTGCAGCTAGCACGAGTCTGGTAAATTCGTTCATCCTCCCCGAGCGCTAGAAGGGCAGAAGAAGTTGAATGAGATTAACTCAAAGTCGCTCAGATAATTTAGTTGTTCAAATAGAAGAAGTGTACATACATGTACATTCGAAGAATTAAAGACCGATGTAGTTGCTCGGATGTCACTTGCAAGTCTCTTTGACATAATCTCTCTCTCCTGGGACTGGTCTCAGATTTACCTCTATCTTGCCTAGGTTTCACCTGACTTTCTCCCTGAAATATTAAACAAATTGTATGAATGTCAAGATGCATACTAATGAATACTAGGCAGCCGAAGGCATGGATGTTTACCTGAGCTGGTTCATCAGGGACTTTACGTTTACTAGCAGGAAGCGGCTTCAACCTGGGATGACCTTCTATCACGTAGGTCTATCACGTGAGATTGTCACGACTTCTTGTACGAATTAATGAAGATTTAGAAGCTCATTCCTCCAGAATTATTTATATTTAGGAGTCACCACTGGCCTTTTTCCTGGGAGCAAGAATGGAAGACTCTATTCTTCCATATGAACAC
Organism: Papaver somniferum; assembly: GCF_003573695.1. Taxonomy (NCBI): domain Eukaryota; kingdom Viridiplantae; phylum Streptophyta; class Magnoliopsida; order Ranunculales; family Papaveraceae; genus Papaver; species Papaver somniferum. The sequence goes on along the minus strand of NC_039360.1, from coordinate 186,310,029 downwards.
TTGTATCTAATACATGTTTCAGGTAATCTATAAAGGGTTTTGGTGGACGACCACTAGGAACTCCCTGGTCAAAACCCATATGACAAGCAAGTCTGTCGATATTATAAGATTCCACGGTGAAGGATCCCATGAAGAAAGATGAAACATACCCAGGAGTGCAGCTTCGTATGAATACAGTTTCTCTGATGCTCATATTCTTTCCATTTGAATGAAGCATTGTTGATGGTGGTTTTTAGTTCAGGGGTAAAATTATAAAACCTTACATTTAATGTGTCGTAACTCTGCAAAGAAACAGATCCATGTGAAGTGATGAGTGTTCAACCTCTCCACTGACGTATTTATTGAGCAACTCAATATGTTCACATGAAATTTATCCAGACTGATGCATGCAAGCAACAATCCTCCATGGATTAGTAGGTGCAAAGTCATACCCAAAATCAGAAAGCAAAGAATAAAGGAGACGCAGAGAAGGAGCAACGATTAGAGGAAGCGTGGCCATGCCATAGGCCAGCCGGCGCCACTTGGCCACGCCCCATGCTACCCAACCGACCCTTACTCCTTTGTCGATCAATCAGGTCGCTTTAAACCTGCCACACTCCCATGAGTTGTGGTTGGGCCCATACTTGCCAGCCCCATTTCCCATCGATCAATCAGGTCGCTCTAAAGCCACCACACTCACACCAGAAGTGTAGGCACGCCCATGCTTGGCCGGCCCTCTTTTTTGACCAATCAAGTTGCTCAAAACTTGCCACAGTGTTAAAAAGGGGAAACTGCGCCAGATGGTCACGAAGCCAATTGGCTTTCCAAAAACCGCGCCAACATGCCAAACGTGCCATGTTGCGCCAATTAGATGAGCGGCACGCCAACATTCCACTTTGTGGCAGCATGCCAAAACATGCCATAAATAGCGTCATGCGTGCTAACCTACCTCATGTTCGTAGCCAACGCCATGATTAGGGTTTTCTAGTCAGCACGACTCTGCATTAACCAAAGCCCTAATTTCCAGTCGTGATACAAATTATGCCACTTCGACCCCACAACATGCCACGAGCCGTGTGGGACCCAGGAAGCCCTAGGAATGGCGCCATATCATAGCCACCCACGACTATCCTTACTCATGTGGTCGTTTCCACACCATGGCCATGTTATAGTTCCTTTAGCACATCTATGGAACCGTTTGCACAAAAATTGTCGCCATACCGCGTCCGCATGCCACACACATTAATTAGGGTTTCGGCATGCCAAACCCTAAATTAGGCAAAGTTGCTACGCCAACCAAGCCAAGTAACGTTCCCCAGAGCATTGGGATTGATGTGGCAACAAGGCCAATATTGCCACGCCATATTTCGGGTCTAACACCAATGTGCCAAAACCTAACGGCCATGGCTATGCCATGCGCTACTTGAATCATCGTGCCACTGGCATGCGCCAGTTATGTCAGCCACGCCACCGTGCCGCAACGCACATGCTGATTAAGGTTTCGATACGCCAAACCCTAGCTTAGCTAAAGTCGTCATGCCAACTAGGTTAGGTGATTTTCCTAAGCCTTAAGTTTGACTTAACAACAGGGCCAATATTTCCAGAGTCATATTTGGGTCTAACACCAATATGCCAAAACAGCTGCCACGGCTACACCACTGGCATGCCGCTATGCCATGGCTACGCCAGACGCCACCATGCCAATGGCGCCACTTTGATATACAAAAAGATATGGCCATAGTCAATGGCCATCCTTTCTCATGAGATGCAATCTCAGCCATCCAAATTCACCACCGAACTGACAGACTTGTGGCAAGTTTTAGGCGACCAGCCGCTTAAATCTCGTGGCCATGGCTGCGCCAGGCGCCACTTACACCACCGTTCCACTGGCATGCACGAGCTATGCCAGTCATGCCGCAGTGCCACTGGCATACACCAAAAACGCCATTGCGCCATTACCAGGCGCCAACAGAAGGTAGCCATAATCAACGGCTACCCTTCCTCATGAGATGCAATATCAGCCATCCAAGTTTGCCACCGAACTGACGGAATTATGGAAAGTTTTAGGCGACCAGCCAAGACTTGCCTAATAGCATCACATACTATTTTCCTGCGGCAAGACTCTTTACTTTGACTTGCCGCACATAGCAACCTGCTACACGTTTTCCACGAAAACACTCGAGACATCAAACATGTCACAAACTGGGGGATACTCATCAGGGTATTTGTATGGCAGTTTACAGCGTGCGGCGTGTAATACACCCGTTATAAGAAAGTGTCATGAAGCGGGACAATTAGTGGCGGAAAGAAGTAACGGGTGTAAACGGATCCACCTCCTTCATCATGGAAGCATGGGTTTCTGACGGTTATACGTTACTCCACTCTTCCATCACCCAATCGTTACCACTTCCTACGAGACCAGGGTACGTTTAAATATGACTTGTATAAATAGGTTTCACCTATTTCCATCAAACAAAAGGTTTTTGGTCGGCAACAACATAGTATCCAGAAATCACCGAGAACTGATAGCTTTTTCACTCTGCAAGCCAGTTCCACTTTCTGATACAAGTCATAAAACAAGCCACATCTTAAGAATTAACCATTCTGGTCTCAACACTCTCTTCGCTTCCCTCCCTAAGACCAACCCTTCTCCTTCACTTTGTGACCGAAGCAAGCCTAGAACGACCATTTCTTGGTTTAGGACAGGATTGTACAGATTGATCTCTCAAATCAAAAGTACTCATGTGCAATGCATTGTTTAGGGTTTAGATTTGTTTCTCATCCACACACCCAAAATTACCAAAACCAGCAGAAACAGTTTTCACCCATAAACAAGCATCAAACCCGAAAAAGAAGCAAAATCGTTTGGCTAAACTACAGATGGGTAAATTGGTGCCCAAGGACGAAAGTTCACCGTGTGAGAAAATGCATGGGTCTAACAACCACACCCAACAATTCGTTTGGCAATCTCAGAGGACTTACTCCAATATACTTTCTATAGAATCAACTAGACAGTCAGACTCAATCTAGAGTAAAGTATATCAAAGAGTTTAATATCTCTAACTATTAATTCAATCCGCAATCATCAACTAGAAATCTGTGAGTCCGATTGAATATAAGAGGAGTAACGTGAACAATACCAAAGACCAATGTTCAAGTGTCAATCAATTTAAATCAACAACCCAATGTCGGATATTCTAATTGATTTAACTTAACGCATAACCTGTGATATTTCAACTATATAACAAAATATAATGCGGAAAAGAAATAACACAGACGCCAGAAGTTTTGTTAATGAGGAAACTGCAAATGCATAAAAACCCAGGGACCTAGTCCATTTTGAACACCACACTGTATTAAGCCGCTAAAGAATCTAGCCTACTACCAATTAACTTCGGACTGGATTGTAGTTGAACCCTAATAAATCTCACACTAATTCAGGGTACAGTTGCATTCCTTACGTCTGTGATCCCAGCAGGACACTACACACTTGATTCTCTTAGTTGATCTCACCCACAACCAAGAGTTGCTACGACCCAAAGTCGAAGACTTGATAAACAAATCTGTCTCACACAGAAAAGTCTATAGATTGAATAAATCTGTCTTCCACAGAAATACCGAAGAGTCTTTGTTCCGTATTTTGATAAATAAAGGTGAACATGAACCAATTTATAAACCGGACTTATATTCCCGAAGAACAGCCTAATATTATCAATCACCTCACAATAATCTTAATCGACTAGCGAAACATGATATTGTGGAATCTGTTGTATCCCTATAACAATTTAACAAACAGAGATGGATGAATGGTGAAGATTCACATGTTGAATCAAGGATTCAAGCCAAAATCTGTGCCAGAGGCGCAGCCAAATAATATTTCATAAAAACAGAATTCAGTTGTTGAAGAGATAACTCTTCTTACATGTTTAATCAACAAATAATTAAAACCTAAACAGACTCAATCGGTGACAGACGCATGGCAAGCCATCAACGGTCCACAACTCACCCAATTACAGCCTTTCTGAACTACTAAGGCACGCAACTAAAACTATAAGGGCAAACCACAGAGTGGTTTATTCAAGAAGGGACACAACATTTCCTACCCCTGAAAATTTTCCTTGTCCTCAAGGACAAATCTAGGGTAATGAGACTTAATATTAGAGAGGTCCTCCCAGGTGGCGTCCTCAGCAGAAGAGTTGGTCCATTGGACGAGAATTTGATGCACCATTCTGCTACCCCGGATCAATGTTCTAGTCTTCAACACTTTCTCTGGAAGCATGATAACTTCGCTATTAAGATCAACAACAGGTAGAGTAGGAGATGAAGTGTGTTTCATACCAATATGTTGTTTCAGCTGGGATACATGGAAAACTGGATGTATCCTTGAATGTGAAGGTATCTCAAGTTTTTAGGCTACATCACCTACCTTGTGTAAGACTTTAAAGGGCCCATAGTATTTGGCAGATAGTTTAAAGTTTCTTCTGAGAGACACTGAAGCTTGTCTATATGGATGAAGTTTGAGGTAGACAAAATCCCCCTCTTGAAAAGTTTTTTTCCACTCTGGAAGAGTCAGCATAAAGCATCATCCTGGCTTGTGCTTGGTGTAGTGATTATTTGATGATGTCAATCATAGAGTCTCTGGACTTCAAGTAATCCTCCACAACATCCACAGAAGTAGTAGCATTAGATGGGAATGCTATATGGGGGGGGGGGGGGGGGTTTAAATAACCATGCAAAGCTTGAAATTGAGACATTTTTAGACCCCTGTGAAAACTGGTGTTGTACCACTACTCTTGTAAAATAAATGACTGCATAGGCATAACTCTTGTATTTGTCAAAAGTCCATTCGTCCTTTCATCAATACGAATACCAATTTATGAACGACTTTACTTTTGACAACATATGGGACCTTCAAGTTCACGGATGCAAACAATACATATCCCATAAACAATTGCAATATCACAAAATTATAAAGATTAATACTGCAATAACAATCTTTGCCCTTAGAAGGTAGAATCAATCTTTTTCGCGCGGATTTATACCAAGAGTGGTTACAAAGTCGTATAAAAATATTTCCTTAACAAAGAAGAATATACAAAGTCATTGACGAATATGCACCATAGTTCACATGAGATAATTGTGAACACTCAAGAATATATAACAATGTGAACTACTACCCATTCTCGAACTTCCTTATTTGTGATTCACCAACATCACTCTTATAACAACCAAAAAATAGCTTAGAATAGGATTTCTCCAAGAATCCCGGTGCCCAAGTCCAAGAGAATAGAACAAGTGCAACGAAACGGAGCAAACACTAAAAAACAAGAGACAGGACAAAGATCAATACTAACTCATCCAAATTCAACAATTCTCATCTCCATTTTGAAGGGAATTCAATAAGGAAGAGAATGCAAAAATAATAAGGTAAATCCGAGTTAGAACGAGGAATTTACGGCCAAAACAAGTTTACCGAATATCGACGTCAAGTATGCATACGGGTTTGCGAACTTAAACCCCTGGATTTTGATTTTGAATGTTGTAATGCATACTTGGTATGTGTACCATGTAGTCCAAACATCCCAAACTATTATTTTCAAACCTAAACATTTAATAACCTTAAACACAGATCAAGTTAGGTAGAAATGAATGATAAGCAAGATTATTATAAGTATTCTAAGCAAATAAAAGTACAAATCTTTCTCAAGTTTATAGACATAACTTTTTAGATGGATCCAATCATATTCTACCGCCTTACCGAACATAATATGTGTGCCCCAATTCTTGTGCTTCCCTCACCGTATACATAGCAGGGCATTTTTTGGCGAGGATGCACTTACAACACAATCAAGTTGTGTTGGGGTGAACAATATCTTGTTCACCACAATTGACCTTTGGATTATCATGAAAAGGATCACTTTTAGAGCCTTTCACATCCAATTCCATTTTTCCAAAAAACTTGTTAAGTTCCAACATCATGGATACTGCCTTCTCCATAGTCATGGAATTTTCTGGAAGATCGTTCCTTTTCACACTCAAAGCATCATTAGATTTCTTTGGTACCCACTTCTGGGTGCGTTTAGGAACAACCGGAACTTTCTTCCCATTACTCTCTTCAAGATTTCTCGGAATCGACTATTCTTTTGCAATTTAGTCTTTGTCCAATTAGGAGCATCGAATCTTGTCTTCGTCTTTACGAAGTTAACCTTTTGATAACCATTACGATTGTGAAAAGGCTTCGTATAACGTTTATAGGCAAATCTAGGTTTATCAAAACAACGATTCCTTTGCCTAAATGTTGGACAATTACAACCTGTAACGTTAAGGGGATTAGTCTTAACATATGATCTTGGTTTCACAACTTCTTGTGATGACCAAACAAGAACATCATGAAGTTTTTCATTCCTTATACGGAAACGACATCTTCTTTCCAGGTGACCTTTATTTCCGCATAGTGGCAAACATAAGGAATGTTCTTACCTCGATCCGTATGTGCTGACTTTGGAGGTTGATAAACTTTGCTATTTTGAACCTTAACTTCCGGTGAAGGTATTTCACTTTTTCCATCAGTGGAAACCTTTTGTTGAGAAGAATTAATAGCCTTGACAAATTTTACCTCTTTGCTAATACTTGGAGCATCTATTCCCTTATAGCCCAATCCTCGTGTATCACGATGATTTTTACTTGCTCCTAGCATAGTGGTCAATTTGCTTGAACTAGTATTGAACTTTTTCAAGTCATCTTCCAACATCTTTATTTTATCAAGAGCAGCAGTTAAATCAGCCTCAAGACGTTTTTCTCGAGCGAGAAAAGCGCTTTCTCTGTTATCAAAACTAACTTGTTGAGAGTTAATTCTTGCTTCAGATTCTGCAAGTTTCTCTTCCAACAAAAAGTATTTTTGATAAAGATTATCACATTCAAGTGACTTCATACGTAGGTTTTCCTCAGAATCCTTGAGGATCGATTCGCAAGAACGATTCGAAAAATAAACACCTACATAACATCTTCTCAATTTCTTGTTTTCTCGATATAGAGGAATCAGAAGAGGTGAGGCATGAGAAGTTGTAATCTTCTTCATTTTCCATGAATCCAAAAACTTAACATAATCTGAGACTTCCTCATCAACATCTCTATCAATATCTGAATCACCTTCATCAGAAAGTTCGTCCAACTGTTCTTCTAGGAGAGTTTCCCAACCAACAGTTTTTACATCAAGAGAATGTTTAGATATTGACTTAGATGTGACGGTTCTCTCAGGTGAATCCAAGCTTTTAGAATCATCTGGTAATTTCTGAACTGGTACGTTATTAGAAATAGACTCGTCCATAATCAGATCGCTACAAACACAGACTTATAAGGTCTTTAACATGTTTGCCTGCTCTGATACCAATTGAAAAAGCGGGGGTCTAACAACACCACCGAATAATTCTATTAGCAATCTATATGGACAAACTCCAATATACTTTTTATGATAATCAACTAGACAGTCAGACTCAATCAATAAAAAGATATATCAAAGAGTTTATATCTCAATCTCTCGATTTAATCTTACTCAAGCAAACTGCGAGTCTCGATTAAAGAGAGATAACTTGGACGGTACCAAAGACCTGTATCAATCAATATCAATCAACAACCAAAGGTTGGATTTCCAATTGATGATCTTAACGCACAACCTGTATTATTTCAATTATATAAAATATAATGCGGAAAAGAAATAACACAGACACCAGAAGTTTTGTTAACGAGGAAACCGCAAATGCATAAAAACCCCCGGGACCTAGTCCAGATTGAATACACAATGTATTAAGCCGCTACAGACACTAGCCTACTCCAAGCTAACTTCGGACTGGACTATAGTTGAACCCCAATCAGTCTCCCACTAATTCAAGGTACAATTATACTCCTACGCCTCTGATCCCAGCAGGATACTGCGCACTTGATTCCCTTAGCTTATCTCACCCACAACCAAGAGTTGCTGCAACCCAAAATCGGAGACTTGATAATAAACAAATTTGTCTCACACAGAAAAGTCTATCAAAGGATAATCTGTCTCCCACAGAAAAACCCTAGGTTTTTGTACCGTCTTAAGATATGAAATCAAGGTGAACAGGAACCAATTGATAATCCGGTCTTATATTCCCGAAGAACAGCCTAGATTAATAAATCACCTCTCAACAATCCTTCTGGACTACACAAGCGGTTTGTCGAGGAATCACAAACAGTGAGACTAAGATGTTTGTGACTTCTTTATCTTGCCTATCGGAGAACTCTCACGATCTCAAGCCAATCAAAGATTGTACTCGTACGATAGAAGATGCAAGATCAAATCACACAACTACGATAAAAGTAGTATCGGTTTGGCTTCACAATCCCAATGAAGTCTTTAAGTCGTTAACCTGGTTTTAGAGAAGAAAACCAAAGGTTAAAGGAGAATAGACTCTTGCGAGCGCACTAGTATCACACAGACGTGTGGGGATTAGTTTTGCGCAGTGCTAGATGTCTTCTTTATATAGTCTTCAAATCATGGTTTTGCCTTAGTTACAAAGCAATCCATATTCACCGTTAGATGAAAACCTGATTTAGATTCAAGCTAATATTTCTCAACCGTTAGATCGAAAACTTAGCTTGTCACACACACTTGGGTAGACGTTTACTGGGTTTGTGAAAACCATGCCCAAACGTGTACTTGTATGTTGGTTCAACATAGTAACCCAATAGGTTAACCCTATGAGCATTTCATATTAACCTAGTTCTTCTTCACCATAACTAGTTCAATTGACTCAAATGAACTAGTTAGAGAGTTGTTCAATTGCTATGAGATATTATGTAACTACACAAGACACAATTGAAACAAAGATGATTCGATTCGATGAATCGGCTCATGAACTTTATAGCCACGGTTTGCATAAAGCATTCTTTAGTAATTGAAGTTTCATGTTCAGAGCACATCTTTAGTTCATAACCACTTAAGCTCACAAACAAGTTCACGGACTTAAGGCAACAGTCAGAGTTTTCCAAACTCAGCAGAAAATCTCGGCAAAGAGACTTCCACCAGTTCGCGGACTAGGTTCGCGGACTAAACACGCAAACGAGTTTTTGGAAAATCCCAGCAGAAATTCTCGGTAAGAGAACTTCCGTCAGTTCGCGGACTGGGTTTGCGGACTTATCAAAGCCAATTCCTCCGGTTTCTCTCAATCAACAAAGTTCGAAAACTTCGGATTAAGGAATACATGGTTATGTAATCTAAACTCTCATTCCAATTATTGAGACATTCTCAGAGGACGTTATATAGCAATTATTCACAGACCATTTCACGTCAGAGCAATTCTCAAAGTAATTGAAACTTTTCATGACTTTCGTCACTAGGTGAAGATAAACTTGATCAAAGCGAAACGCTTTACCAACACACGATTTCGAGAAAAAGATAAGTAGTGAATATTCAGCTCGAAATGTCAAATGTGTATGATCCAGTCTATATAGCATACGACTTTTCGTCTCATAAGAAGTACGAGATAGAATATATAGACGTTTGAGTGATAGATAAGTTCAAGTCTCCACATACCTTTTTATTGATGAAGTTCCACGGTTCCTTGAGTTGATCTTCGTCGTTGTATGCTGAATCTCCATGAAGTCCTTGAGCTCAACTACACTTTTCTATCCTAGTACGAGACTTAGCTATAATAGGCTAGAAATCAAGACTCATAGTTTTGATCACTAACATTGACAAACATGCTTGATATAGCAACGCATGCGAGGTCGACCGAGCTATGCTCTAACACTTGTGTTCCTCAATATCATTCAATTGAAAATAGCGTTCGATTTTCTGTAGACAACCTCTAGGATTATTACCATCAAAATGTAGAAAATCAAGCTTTGGAAGACGATGAATATTACCTGAATGAGATCTATGTTGTTGGTTATAGTTCGAACCTTCAGTATCTTGCATATTAGAACCACCAGTATCCTCAGGACGATGAGGATTCACAGGCCTAGTGAATAAGGTGATGAGATTTCGATTATTTTCTTGTAAAGCCTCCTTGAAACTAATTTTTACTGTATCGATCTGAGAAGTAAGATCTGTGGAAAGGGTTTGGAACTCCGAGCGGAGTTGAGTGATTGCAGCGGTGTTAGCATCAGTTTTATTGGAAACATCCTTGAGAGTCATCGGAAAAAAAAATTGGGTGGATTGAACGGCTCTGATGCCAGTTGTTGTATCCCTACAACAATTTAACAAACATAGATGGATATAATGGTGAAGATTCACCCCTTGAATCAAGGATTCAAACCAAAATATGTGCCAGAGGCGCCGCTAAATAATATTTCATAAAAACAGAATTCAGGTGTTGAAGAGATAACTCTTCTTACACATTTAATCATAAAATAATTGAACCCTAAACAGACTCAATCGGTGACAGACGCGTGGAAAGCCATCAACGGTCCATAACTCACCCAATTACAGCCTGTCTGAACTACTAAGACACGCAACTAAAACTATAAGGGCAGACCACAGAGTGGTTTATTTAAGAAGGGACACAACATAATCACAAACGATGAGACGAAGATTTTTGTGATTACTTTTATCTTGCCTATCGGAGAAATTAATCTCGAGTCAATTATTTCAATTGAACTCAGTATGATAGAATCGGTCAAGATCAGAACACGCATCTACTAAGAAAATAGTTGGGTCTGGCTTCATAATCCCAATGAAGTCTTTGAAGTCCTTAACCTACAAGGTCTCGGTAGAAACCTAAGGTTAAAGGAGAATCGTCTCTAGTTATGCAACTAGTAACACACAGGAGGTATGGGGATTAGGTTTCCCAGTTGCAATCCATGTTACCTTGATAAAAAAGCATTAAATATTCACCGTCAGATGAAAAACCTGATTCAACCAAGCTAATATCTTTCAACCGTTAGATCGAACTTAGCTTGTTACACACAAATGAAATGTACCCTTATTTAGGTTTATGTAACCGTACCCAAACGTGTACACCATGTTGGTTCACAAATAGTTAACCGAGGTTAGCCATATGATTACTCTCATATCAACCTTATTCATCTTAACCATAACTAGTTCAAATGACTCAAATGAAACTAGTTAAAGAGTTGTTCAATTGCTATATTATCATAGAATTATACAAGAACACAATTGAAGTAAAATCGGTTTGATTCACTCGAATCAATCATGAACATTATATCCACGGTTTGCAAAGATTGCATTCCTTATTATATAAATGTTTATGTACATGTTCTTAACCGATTTTAGAACTTTAACCTTCAAATATGCAAATGGGTACGCATACTTGAAATACCCAGACTAAGATTGGGTTTCGCCAGTACGCAAACGGGTACGCGAAATTTATATCCTAACAGAAATTCTCGGACATGAACATGTACGTCGTACGCAAATGGGTACGCATACTTAGGTTCCCGGATTTCTCAAACCAACAGGTACGCAGACGGGTGTGCATACTATGGTTCCCGGACATGGATTACATATGTGCAAGAGTGCACAACATGACATATCCAATAATTGGTAAGTGCTCTAAACTCTTATTTCAATCATTGAAACTTTCTTAGAGGATGACAATAGTCGTTTTCACATACTATTAGCATCAAAGCGATTTTCAAGTTATTGAAATAATCATAAAGAAACATTCCAAGACAACACCAAATGATTGTATCACACAAACCATGTAAGATGTTACTCGACAATTTTCACATGATATAAGATGAACTTGGTCGAAGCAAAACCTTGCCAATACATATTTCGAGAAATATGTAAGCGAGATAAACTCAGCTCGAAATCTAAAATGTGTATATAGAAAACTATATCGTAATACGAATTATGTCTCAATATAGGAGATAGAGTAGAAATAGACTTTCCAAGTGATAGATGAGTTTAAGTCTCCACATACCTTTTGTCGATGAAGTTCCACAAGCTCCCCTTAGTAGTTATTCTTCTTCAAATGATGAACGTCGTGAAGTCTAAGCTCAACTACACAATTTATGTCCAGTCCGAGACATCTATAAATAGGCTAGAAATCAAGGCTTATAGTTTTGATCACTAACATTGAAAAACATGCTTGAGATAGCAACGCATGCGAGTTCTACCGAGCAGTGATCTAACACTAACAACTACACCCAGTATTTTGCTTAGCAATCTGTATGGACTAACTCCAATATACTTCCAAGAGAATCAACTAGACTGTCAGACTCAATCTTAAGAAAAGTATATTAAAGAGTTATATCTCAATTTCTTAATTCAATCCGCAATCAAACAAACAATAATTTGCGAGCCCGATTGAATCTAAGAGAGATAACTTGAACAGTACCAAAGACCAATGTTCAAGGATCAATCAATTTCAATCAACAACCAAAGGTTGGATTTACCAATTGATCAATTCAACGCACAACCTTTGATATTTCAATTATATAAAAAAATATAATGCGGAAAAGAAATAACACAGACACCAGAAGTTTTGTTAACGAGGAAATGGCAAATGCAGAAAAACCCCGGGACCTAGTCCAAATTGAACACACATTGTATTAAGACGTTACAGACACTAGCCTACTACAAATTAAGTTCGGTCTGGACTGTAGTTGAACCCCCAATCAATCTCAAACTGATCCAATGTACAGTTGCGCTCCTTACGTCTCTGATCCCAGCAAGATACTACGCACTTGATTCCCTTAGTTGATCTCACCCACAACTAAGAGTTGCTACGACCCAAAGTCGAAGATTTTAATAAACAAATCTGTCTCACACAGAAAAGTCTACAAGCATAGATAAATCTGTCTCCCACAGAAATACCTGCGAGTTCTGTTCCGTATTTTGATAAATCAAGGTGAACATGAACCAATTGATATACCGGACTTATATTCCCGAAGAACAACCTAGAAATACCAATCACCTCACAATGATCTTAATCGACTAGCGAAAAAAAATATTGTGGAATCACAAACGACGAGACGAAGGTGTTTGTGAATACTTTTCTATCTTGCCTATCGGAGATATAAATCTCAAACCAATCTTACGATTGTACTCAATCCCGATGGAAACAACAAGATCAGATCACGCAACTACAGAGAAAATAGTTGAAGTCTTTAAGTCGTTAACCTACAGGGTCTCTAGAGAAACCTAAGGTTAAAGGAGAATCGGCTCTAGCTTCCAACACTAGTATCACACAGGAGGTGAGGGGATTAGGTTTCCCAGTTGGTAGAGTTCTCCTTTATATAGTCTCCAAATCAGGGTTTGCAATCTAAGTTACCTTGGTAACAAAGCATTCAATATTCAACGTTAGATGAAAACCTGATTAGATTCAAGCTAATATCTTTCAACCGTTAGATAGAACTTAGATTGTTATACAAAAATTAAATTTAACTTCATTTAGGTTTGAGTAACCGCACCTAAACGTGTACACCTAGTTGGTTCAAAAATAGTTAACCAATGGTTAGCCATATGAGCACTTTCATATCAACCTTATTCATCTTTACCATAACTAGTTCAACTGACTCATATGAACTAGCTAGAGAGTTGTTCAATTACTTAAATCTCATAGAAGTATACAAGACACAATCGAAGGAAAATCGGTTTTGATTCACTCGAATCGATTCATGAACATTATAGCCACGGTTTGCAAAGATTGCATTCCTTAATATATATAAATGTTTTAGTTAATGAACAAACCGGATTTTAGAAAGTAACCTACCTAAGTAAGCGAACAGGTACGCGTACTTAAGTAACCGGATTGAGTTTATTTTCACTTCCAAACTTTAGCAGAAATTCACTGACGTGAACTTTCCGCCAGTACGCGTACGGGTACACATACTGTTCGGATTTCCAACAACCGCCAGTACGCGTACGGGTACGCATACTTTGGGTTCCCGGTTTTGGACTTTTACACAAATGTGAAAACACACTATGCTTATATACAAAGATGGTTACATGTTCTAAACTCTCATTTAAATCATGGAAACTTTCTTAAAGGTTGTTATATAGTTGTTATTCACAAACTATTTTTCATCAAAGCGATTTTCAAGTTATTGAAATAATCAACATGAATTTTGGCACGAGTAAAGATGAACTTGTCCAAAGCGAAAGCTTACCAACACATATTTCGAGAAATAGATAATTGACATAAACTCGGCTCGCAATAACAAATGTGTATAATCGAAGTCTATATAGCAATACGACTTTTGTCTCAAGACAGGAGATAGAATAAATATACTTTTGAGTGATAGATAAGTTCAAGTCTCCACATACCTTTTTGTCGATGAAGTTCCACCAGTTCCTTGAGTAGTTCTCCGTCTTGCATGATGAACGTCGTGGAGTCTAGAGATCAACTACACTTACTATCCTAGTCCGAGATTTAGCTATAAGTAGACTAGAAATCAAGACTTATAGTTTTGGAAAATAAAGTTCACAAACAAGCTTGAGATAGCAACGCTTGCGAGTTCGACCGAGCAGTGCTCTAATAATATCCCCCTTTGTCAATTTTAGTGACAAAACTATCAATACATATGGAATACAAAATAAATAAACTTTGCAGCTTCTCATCCACATACTTGATCTCCTTTGTTCTTCAACATTACTCGAAATCTTCGTTACTTCAAAGTACTCAAATGATTCCAAAGATATTCAATTCAGCATCATCGTTGTTGAAGATCTGTATCCATAACAATGAGAAAACAATAGCTCTCAATCATTGTTATACAGTGTCATGGTATTATTACACAACATCAAAGTTCACTTTATCACAACTTCGACAACAATACTATGGTGATATGTATCAGTCCCCCTTAGTCAATACTTCATCTCACATGAAAACCACTCCCCCTTACATAATAATCCGAAAACCATATGTGTTTGTAGTGTGAACTACACATTAATTCTCCCCCTTTTGGTCAATAAAATTGGCAAAGGTACGAAAACTATTGGGATCCTAATGAAATTTCCATAAAGATACTTCATGACCAAAAGAAAGCACATATCGACTTTTTTAAATGCAATCATATAGCCGAAACTAAATGCATTCATCAAGGAGTTTATAAAGATACAAGATAACCCATATAATATTCCAAAGTCGCACTCCCCACAAAGATTTGGCAATTAAGCACAAGTTCAGTTAAGAACTCTCCTCCATAAAATGTCATTCCCGAAAGAACAACGAGAGCGACCTTACTTTCACAAGAAAAGAAAGATTTCTTTGGATATTAACAAATCACATGAAACATGAATTTGTATCCAAAAAACTCAATTAAATTAACCACAAGAGAACCTATGATTAATTTAATCGGAAATGCTCACAGAAGAGAACTTATGGAGCCGCACAGTATTTACATAAAAATGTGGATCAGGGAAGATCAACACTGCGAAATAAACAAAGATTCATTCTATTTCTCATTACCTTTTGCACAATGACATATAATATACTTAATATTTGTTAACAAAAGCTCATCCTATCTTTCATCAATATTTGCATAATGATATAATAGGCTTATCTTTTGTTTGTCAAAAGTTCATTCAATCTTTTATCAATACTTGCATACCGACATATAAAAGACTTAACTTTTGACCATGTATGGGACAATCATAGTTCACGGACGCAAACACACATATCCCATAACAAGTTGCAATATATAAAACCATAAAGATTAATTCTGCAAAATCATCTTCCAAACAAACTTTAGAATTTAAATAAATAAATCTAAAAACATTGCAAGATGAAAACGTTGGACATAGCTATGTGTAATCACAATAATGGCTATTCCAAACCATAGTTATCCTTCTTAAAAACACAAGAATAAATTCTCATAAGAATTTTCCTAGACAAAAATTTAATAAAAATCATTTCACTTACTTTGAAGACTCTTCTCATACTCCCATATAGTCATCAATCTCATCTTCGATTAAATCAATCCTGGATTCAAGATTATCCATCTTGTCTTTAAGTCTTTTGGTTGAAGATTCGAGTTCACTCTTCAAAGCACGTACTTGTTCCAGACAAGATTCATAATTAATGAGAGTTTCTCAAAATGAGTGACAGTAGGATTCACATCAGAGGAGGAATCACGTTTGTCATGACACATCTCATTATCAGAAGAATCGAAACAAACTTTCTTAGAGGGAAAGAGAACAGTCCAGACATCATCTTCTTTACTAGAAAGACTCGATGAGGACATGACAACAGAGGTAAATGAAATACTTTCCAAGGAGAGAAATCTTCAACTTAAAAGGAAAGAAGATATGGATAAATTTCCAAAACGACCTTTGACCAAAACCATAACAGACTTTTGGATATCCCAAAAAAAAGCTAGGAAATTGTTTAAGTAGAGGAACGGTTCTTAGCTCAAAAAATACGGGAAGAGGAATCAGAATCAAAATAGAAGATAATTCAAAAAAAAAAATCTTTACAACCATCTTGAAGATCATGGTTCTTTCTCAAGGGATAAACAAGAACCATCTTATATCCTGTTATAATTTGTAACATTAACCATCCAGTACATGACCAGATGACTTTTCATGAGAGGCTGAAAATTTCATAATCCCTTGTTTTTTATTTCTCTTTATGGATGGAGAATCTAAAGTAGATTTCTTCCTTTCCAGTACAATTATGAATATCTTGTATAAGAGTGGTTCTGAAAATCTCTTTTGGAAAGGCTTTCTTAGGAGATTTTCTTTTCTTCTTTTGATGAGGCAAATCAGAAGAGGATCATTTAAGAACCTTCGAGAACATGATTTCTGGTTCACCCTGTTGTTTATAGGAGACAAACAAACAATTTATTGTGTCTTTGTATTCTACTATATCGTCATTATTACAAGGATACGACACTTTTGAGGAGTGATATGCTGATTAAGAGAGTTTATCGACGATACTTGATTTTTCTTCTTAGAATCATAATTGCGAAGAGTAGCAATTTCCTGTTTTAATTCATTTAGTTGACATTCCAGAATTTTAATCCTTTTAATCAAAAAGTCATTCTCTAGATGATATATGTTTTCTGGAGAAGTAGGATCATTTATCACGGAATCATCAGAAATGTTAGAAGAACAGGTGTGAACATCAGCAAAGTAGTTGAGAGAACTTCCGCAGACATTTTCCTCGGGATAGTAGTCTAGAGTAGCCATCCATGCTTTGGTTAACTCACTCACCTTCCTAACAGGATTATCAGAAAAAACATAAACATTCTTATAACACTTGGAACAAGTTTTATTATCATAGTCTTTTTGAACTTTTTTATCCTTTACGTTGATTGAAGAGGATTTCTTTTGAGACTTTCTTTTCCTCTGTCTAAGAATTTTATTTAACTGTTGTACAACCAGTGACAGAATTGAATTAAAATAATTCTCATCCTTTATATCAATCAACTTAGAACAACGAGATTTTTTATCAGATGTAGTAACAGGGTTGCACGACATGTGACGTAATTCTCTTTGTTTTAGTTCAAGATAAAAAATCTTTAGTTTCCCCACAAGAGTATTTCTGGAAAGCTCATCCAGGTTATTTCCTTCAACGATAGCACGCTTCTTAGAATCGTATCTGGATGGCAGAGATCTGAGAATCTTCATCACAATGTCCTTTTCAGGAATAGTCTTACCCAATGCAAAGGATGCATTAACAATTTCAAACACTTTGTGATTAAACTCATCAAATGATTATACATATGGCATACAAAGGTTTTCCCATTCATAATTTAGGTTTTGAAGCCTAGCTTAGTTTTCACAGGTATTCCCTTCAAATACGGTTTCTAAAATATCCCAAGATTCTTTAAACTTTGTGCAAGTAGTCACATGATGCTGAAGATCTGGGGTAATGGCATGTATGATAGCATTTAGGCCGTCAGAATTTTGCTTTGCAGCAAGGATTTCTTCTGGACTATATCTACCGATATCCTTAGGTATAGATACATTGCCTTCTGTATTTACCAGAGGATCATAACCATCAACAACACGTACCCATGTTTGAAAATCACGAGCTTGAAGAAAATCGCGCATAGTGATTTTCCACCACAAGTAGTTTGACCCATCGAAGACTGGTGGTACGTTTATGGAGATAGTATTTATGTCCATAGAGTCAGATCGCTACAAACACAAACTTATGAGGTCTTAAAGACTGTTTGCATGCTCTGATACCAATTGAAAAAGCGGGGGTCTAACCACCACGCCCAATATTTCGCTTAGCAATCTGTATGGACTAACTCCAATATACTTCCAAGAGAATCAACTAAACAGTCATACTCAATCTTAAGAAAAGTATATCAAAGAGTTATATCACAATCTCTTAATTCAATCTGCAATCAAAGAAACAATAATTTGCGAGCCCGATTGAATCTAAGAGAAATAACTTGAACGGTACCAAAGACCAATGTTCAAGGATCAATCAATTTCAATCAACAACCAAAGGTTGGATTTACCAATTGATAGATTCAACGCACAATCTGTGATATTTCAATTATATAACAAAATATAATGCGAAAAAGAAATAACACAGACACCAGAAGTTTTTTTAACGAGGAAACCGCAAATGCAGAAAAACCCAGGGACCTAGTCCAGATTGAACACACACTGTATTAAGCCGCTACAGACATTATCCTACTACAAACTAACTTCGGTCTGGACTGTAGTTGAACCCCAATCAATCTCACACTGATCCAAGGTACAGTTGCGCTCCTTACGTCTCTGATCCCAACAGGATACTACGCACTTGATTCCCTTAGTTGATCTCACACAGAAAAGTCTACATGAATAGATAAATCTGTCTCCCACAGAAATACCTACGAGTTTTATTCCGTCTTTTGATAAATCAAGGTGAAAAGGAACCAACTGATATACCTTACTTATATTACCGAAGAACAACCTAGAAATATCAATCACCTCACAATAATCTTAATCGACTAGCGAAACAAGATATTATTGAATCACAAACGATGAGACGAAGGTATTTGTGACTACTTTTCTATATTGCCTATCGGAGATATAAATCTCAAGCCAATCTTACGATTGTACTCAATAACGATAGAAACAACAAGATCAGATCACGCAACTACGGTGAAAATAGTTGGGTCTGGCTTCACAATCCCAATGAAGTCTTTAAGTCGTTAACCTACAGGGTATCGATAGAAACCTAAGTTTAAAGGAGAATCAACTCTAGCTTACACAACTAATATCACACAGGTTGTGTGTGGATTAGGTTTCCCAGTTGCTAGAGTTCTCCTTTATATAGTCTCCGAATCAGGGTTTGCAATCTAAGTTACCTTGGTAACAAAGCATTCAATATTCACCGTTAGATGAAAACCTGATTAGATTCAAGCTAATATCTTTCAACTGTTAGATAGAACTTAGCTTGTTATACATAAATGAAATGTAACTTCTTTTAGGTTTGAGTAACCGTACCTAAACGTTTACACCTAGTTGGTTCAACAATAGTTAACCAATGGTTTGCCATATGAGCATTTTCATATCAACCTTATTCATCTTCACCATAACTAGTTCAAATGACTCATATGAACTAGCTAGAGAGTTGTTCAATTGCTTAGATCTCATAGAAGTATACAAGATACAATCGAAGCAAAATCGGTTTTGATTCACTCGAATAGATTCATGAACATTATAGCCACGGTTTGCAAATATTTCATTCCTTAATATATATATAAATGTTTTAGTTCATGAAAAAACCGATTTTAGAAAGTAACCTACCTAAGTGTGCGAACAGGTACGCGTACTTAAGTAACTGGATTGAGTTTATTTTCACTTCCAAACTCCAACGGAAATTCACTGACGTGAACTTTCCGCCAGTACGCTTACAGGTACGCATAATGTCCCGGATTTCCAACAACCGCCAGTACGCGTACGGGTACGCATACTTTGGGTTCCCGGTTTTGGACTTTTACACAAATGGGAAAACACACTATGCTTATATCCAAAGATGGTTACATGTTCTAAACTCTCATTTCAATAATTGAAACTTTCTTAGAGGATGTTATATAGTTGTTATTCACAAAGTATCTTTCATCAAAGCGATTTTCAAGTTCTTGAAATAATCAAGATGAATTTCGACATGAGTAAAGATGAACTTGGCCAAAGCGAAAGCTTACCAACACATATTTGGAGAAATAGATTAGTGAGATAAACTCGGCTCGAAATAGAAAATGTGTATAATCGAAGTCTATATACCAATACGACTTTTGTCTCCAGATAGGAGATAGAATAAATAGACTTTTGAGTGATAGATAAGTTCAAGTCTCCACATACCTATTTGTCGATGAAGTTCCACCAGTTCCTTGAGTAGTTCTTCGTCTTTGCTAGATGAACGTCGTGGAGTGTAGAGCTCAACTACACTTACTATCCTAGTCCGAGACTTAGCTATAAGTAGATTAGAAATCAAGACTTATAGTTTTGGAAACTAAACTTGACAAACAAGCCTGAGATAGCAACGCTTGCGAGTTCGAACGAGCAGTGCTCTAACAATCTCCCCCTTTGTTAATTTTAGTGACAAAACTATCAATACATATGGAATAAAAAATAAATAAACTTTGCAGCTTCTCATCCACATGCTTGAAATCTTCGTCACTTCCAAGTACTCCATGATTCTAAACGTGTTCAACTCAGCATCATAGTTGTTGAAGATCCGTAGCGATAACAATGAGAAAACAAATTCTCTCAATCATTGTTATACAATGTCATAGTATTATTACACAGCATCAAAGTTCAATTGTATCACAACTTTGACAACAATACTATGGTGATATGTATCACTCCCCCTTAGTCAATACTTCATCTCAACATGAAAACCACTCCCCCTTACGTAATGATCCGTAAACCATATGTATTTGTAGTATGAAACTACACATTAATTCTCCCCCTTTTTGTCAAATAAATTGGCAAAGGTATGAAAACTAGTGGGATCCTCATGAAATTTTCATAGAGATACTTCATGACCAAAAGAGAATAACATACCAACTTATTTTGATGCAATCATAAAGACGAAGCTAAATGCATTCATCAAGGAGTTTATAAAGATACAAGATAACCCCTATAATATTCCGCAGCCGCACTCCCCACAAAGATTTGGCAATGAAGCACAAGTTCATTTAAGAACTCTCCCCCATAATATGTCATTCCCGAAAGAACGACAAAGGCGACCTTGCTTTTACAAGAAAAGAAGGATTTCTTTGGATATAACCAAATCACATGAAAACATGAATTTGAATCCAAAACTCTCAATTGAATCAACCACAAAAATGATGAGTTCAATTGGTCATGCTCGAGATAAGAGAACTTACGGAGCAACACAATATGTGCACAAAAATGTGTGGATCGGAGATCGACCAATACTGCAGAATATACAAGGATCCATTCTATTTTTCATCACTATTTGCACAATGACATGTAATATACTTAATCCTCGTAAACAAAAGTTTTATCCTTTCTTCCATCAAAATATGACATAAAAGGCTTTAACTTTTGTTTGTCAAAAGTTCATTCTATCTTTTATCAATACTTTCATACCAACATAATAGAGATAAATTTTAAACAAGTATGGGACAGTCACAGGTTCACGGACGTAAACAACATATCCCATAACAGTTTGCACTATATAAAATCATAAAGATTAAAAATGCAAAAATCATCTTCCAAAAAACTTAAAATTTAAATAAATAAATCTAAAAACATTGAAGATGAAAACGTTGGAAATAGCTATATGTACTCACAATAATGGCTATTCCAAACCCTAGTTATCCTTCTCAAAAACACAAGAATAAAATTCTCATAAGAAGTTTACTAGACATCAAGACAAACTCGTAATGCACATATAAGATGATTTGTCCTTACAGGGTAGATCAATCTCTTTCGCACGGATTTACACCAAGAATAAATACCGAAGGCGTATAAAAAGATTTTCAAAGAAGAACATACAAATCCATTAATGACCATGCACCATAGTTTACACAAGATGATTGTGAACATTCAAGAATCCCATAACAATGCGTACTACTGCCCATTCTTGAACTTCCTTCTTGGTTATTCACCAAGAACATTCTTGTAAAAGATACAAATAAGATTATAATAGTGGTACTCCAAGAATCCAAGTGCACAAGTCCAAGAGAAGTGGAACAAGTGCGATGAAACGGTGCAAAACACTCAAAAACAAGAGACGAGACAATTACAGTCTTAACTCTTCCAAAATCAAGAATTCTCATCTCCATTTTGAAGAGAATTAAAATAGGAAGAGAGTGCAAAAATAATGAGGTCATTCCGAGTTCGGACGAAGAAGATACGGCCAAAACAGGTTTACCGAATGACGACGACTACAGGCAAGTATGCATACGGGTTTGCAAACGAATTTTCGTGTCCTGGATCAGTATGAAAACCATTATGCGTACTAAAGCCCCTGAATTTTGATTTTAAATGATGGTAAGTATACCTGGTATGTGTACCATGAAGTCCAAACATCCCGAACTACTATTTTCAAACCTAAACATTTAAGAACCTTAAACACAGATTAAGTTAGGTAGAAAAGAACGATAAGAAAGGTACGTGGATCATTATAAGTACTCTAAGAAAATAAATAAAAGCACAAATCTTGCTCAAGTTTATAAACATACCTTTTTAGATGAATCCAATCGAATTCTACAGCCTTACCAAACATAATCTGTGCGCCCCAATTCTCGTGCTTCCCTCACCGTATACATAGCAGGCATTCCTTGGTGGGGATGCACTTACAACACAATTAAGTTGTGTTGAGGTGAACAATGTCTTGCTCACCACAAGTGACTTTTTGGATTATCATGAAAGATATCGCTTTTAGAACCTTTCACGTCCAAATCCATCTTTCCAAAGAACTTTTTAAGTTCCAACATCATGGATACTGCCTTCTCCATAGTCATGTAATTTTCTGGGAGATCATTCCTTTTCACACTCAAAACATCATTGACTTTATTTGGAACCCACTTATGAGTGTGTTTAGGAACAACCGGAACCTTGTTCCCATTACTCTCGTCAAGATTTCTCGAAAGAGAATTGGATTGACTATTCTTTTGCAAGTTAGTCTTTCTCCAATTAGGAGCATCGGATCTTGTCTTCGTCTTTACGAAGTTATACTTTTGATAACCATTATGATTGTGAAAAGGCTTTGTATGACGTTTATAGGCAAATCTAGGTTTATCACAGCAATGATTCCTTTTCCTAAAGGTTAGACAGTTACAACCTGTAATGTTAAGGGGATTAGTCTTAACATATGATCTTGGTTTCACAACTTCTTGTGATGCCCAAACGAGAACATCATGTAGTTTCTCATTACTTATACGGAAACGACATCTCCTTTCCAGGTGAACTTTATTTCCGCAATAATGGCAAACATAAGGAATTTTCTTACCTTGATCCATGTGTGCTGATTTTGGAGGTTGATATACTTTGCTCTTTTGAACCTTAACTGTCGGTGAAGGTATTTCACTTTTTCCATCAGTGGAAACCTTTTGTTGAGAAGAATCACTAGCCTTGACAAATTTTACCTCTTTGCTAATACTTGGAGCATCTATTCCCTTATAGCCCAATCCTCGTGTATCACGATGATTTTTACTTGCTCCTAGCATAGTGGTTAATTTGCTTGAACTAGTATTGAACTTTTTCAAGTCATCTTCCAACATCTTGACTTTATCAAGAGAAACAGCTAAATCAGCCTCAAGACGTTTTTCTCGAGCGAGAAAAGCGTTTTCTCTATCATCAAAACTTGTTTGCTGAGAGTTAATCCTTAATTCAGATTCTGCAAGTTTCTCTTTCAACAAAAAGTACTTTTGATAAAGATTATCACATTCAAGTGATTACATACATAGGCTTTCCTCAGAATCCTTGAGGATCGATTTGTTAGAACGATTCGAAACAGAAACACCTGCGTAACATCTTCTGAATTTCTTGTTTGTACGACAGAGATTAGTCAGAAAAGGTGTGACATGATAAGTTGTCATCTTTTTCTTTCCCAGCGAATTCAAAAGATTAACATACTCTGAGACTTCATCATCAACATCTCTATCAATATCTTAATCACCTTCATCAGAAAGTTCATCCAACTGTTCTTCTGGGCATGTTTCCCAGACTTCGACAGATTCTACATTAATAGAATGTTTAGATACTGACTTAGATGTGACAGTTCTCTCAGGTGAATCCAAGATTTGAAAATCATCTGGTAATTTATGAACTGGTACGTTATTAGAGATAGACTTGTCCATAATAATCAGATTGCTACAAACACAGATTTATGAGGTCTTAAACGTGTTTGTCTGCTCTGATACCAATTGAAAATGTGGGGGTCTAACAACCACACCCAAAAATTCGTTTTGAAATCTGAGAGGACTTACTCCAATATACTTTTTAGAGAATCAACTAGACAGTCAGACTCAATCTAGAGTAAAGTATATCAAAGAGTTTAATATCTCTAACTCTTAATTCAATCCGCAATCAGCAAATGGAAATCTGCGAGCCCGATTGAATATAAGAGGAGTAACTTGAACAGTAGCAAAGACCAATGTTCAAGTGTCAATCAATTTAAATCAACAACCCATGGTCGGATATTCTAATTTTTTGAACTTAACACACAACCTGTGATATTTTAATTATATAACAAAATATAATGCGGAAAAGAAATAACACAAACACCAGAAGTTTTGTTAACGAGGAAACCGCAAATGCAGAAAACCCCGGGACCTAGTCCATTTTGAACACCACGCTGTATTAAGCCGCTACAGACTCTAGCCTACTACCAATTAACTTAGGACTGGACTGTAGTTGAACCCTAATGAATCTCACATTGATTCAAGGTACAGTTGCGTTCCTTACGTCTCTGATCCCAGCAGGATACTACACACTTGATTCCCTTAGTTGATCTCACCCACAACCAAGAGTTGCTACGACCCAAAGTCGAAGACTTGATAAACAAATTTTTCTCACACAGAAAAGTCTATAGAATGAATAAATCTGTCTTCCGTAGAAATACCCAAGAGTTTTTGTTCCGTATTTTGATAAATCAAGGTGAACAGGAACCAATTGATAAACCGGACTTATATTCCCGAAGAACAGCCTAGTATTATCAATCACCTCACAATAATCTTAATCGACTAGCGAAACAAGATATTATGGAATCACAAACGATGAGACGAAGATGTTTGTGATTACTTTTATCTTGCCTATCAGAGAAATTAATCTCGAGTCAATTATTTCAATTGAGACGAAGATGTTTGTGATTACTTTTATCTTGCATATCGGATAAATTAATCTCGAGTCAATTTTTTCAATTAAACTCAATACAATAGAATCGGGCAAGATCAGAACACACAACTACAAAGAAAATAGTTGGGTCTGGATTCACAATCCCAATGAAGTATTTGAAGTATTTAACCAACAGGGTCTCGATAGAAACCTAAGGTTAAAGGAGAATCGACTCTAGTTTATGCAAATAATAACACACAGGAGGTGTGGGGATTAGGTTTCCCAGTTGCTAGAGTTCTCCTTTATATAGTTTTAAAATCAGGGTTTGCAATCCAAGTTACCTTGGTAACAAAGCATTCAATATTCATCGTTAGATGAAAAACCTTATTCAACCAAGCTAATATCTTTCAACCGTTAGATCGAACTTAGCTTGTTACACACAAATGAAATGTTCCCTCATTTAGGTTTATGCAACCGTACCCAAACGTGTACACCATGTTGGTTCACAAATAGTTAACTGAGGTTAGCCATATGATTTCTCTCATATCAACCTTATTCATCTTAACTATAACTAGTTCAAATGACCCAAATGAAACTAGTTAAATAGTTGTTCAATTGTTATATTCTCATAGAATTATACAAGAACACAATTGAAGCAAAATCGGTTTGATTCACTCGAATCAATCATGAACATTATAGCCACGGTTTGCAAAGATTACATTCCTTATTATATAAATGTTTATGTTCATGTTCAGAACCGATTATAGAACTTTAACCTTCAAGTATGCAAACGGGTACGCATACTTGAAATACCCAGGATAAGATTGGGTTTCGCCAGTACGCAAACGGGTACGCGAACTTTCAATCCCAGCAGAAATTCTCGGACATGAATCTGTACGCCAGTACGCAAACGGGTATGCATACTTAGGTTCCCGGATTTCTCAAACCAACAGGTACGCGAACGGGTGCGCATACTATGGTTCCCGGACATGGATTACATATGTGCAAGAGTGCACAACATGACATATCTAATAATTGTGAAGTGTTCTAAACTCTTATTTCAATCATCGAAACTTTTTTAGAGGATGACAATAGTCGTTTTCATATACTATTAGCATCAAAGTGATTTTCAAGTTATTGAAATAATCATAATGAAACATTCCAAGACAACACCAAATGATTGTATCACACAAACCATGTAAGATGTTACTCGACAATTTTCACATGATATAAGATGAACTTGGTCGAAGCAAAAGCTTTCCAATACATATTTCGAGAAATATGTAAGGAGATAAACTCAGCTCGAAATATAAAATGTGTATATAGAAAACTATATCGTAATACGACTTATGTCTCAATATAGGAGATAGAGTAGAAATATACTTTCCAAGTGATAGATGAGTTTAAGTATCCACATACCTTTTGTCGATGAAGTTCCACAAGCTCCCCTTAGTAGTTCTTCGTCTTCAAATGATGAACGCCGTGAAGTCTAAGCTCAACTACACAATCTATGTCCTAGTACGAGACATCTATAAATAGGATAGAAATCAAGACTTATAGTTTTGATCACTAAAATTGACAAACATGCTTAAGATAGCAACGCATGCGAGTTCGACCGAGCAGTGCTTTAACAGTGTGTACCTTGTCCAAAAAGTCGATAAGCCTTACGCCGGGCTTTGGGCGCCTATTTGAGTATTCTAGCGCCTCCATATGTACTGGAGAATGCAGCACTGGGAGTAAGAGCATAATCAATGAAATTCTCTCATAAGCATGCTTGGAGGAATGCGATGTGAACATACGATTCAATCTTCAAATACCCGTCGAAGACATACATATTTGATACTAAAGAATCAAAGTGAGAGTACAGAGAACCAAGGCATATGATACTTATAAGAAAGATGACGCCTTGTGCCAGCTTGATGGCGATAAGATCCAACTTCGGTCTTGTTATCTTTGTACTAGAACCGTCATCTAAGTATCTCTAGACAGCCAAAGACACAAAAATGTAGCAATACTGAGCGTGTCATTCATTACTTGACCGGGTTTTGGTATCATATGCCACCACTGAGATGCCCACGTGGCATATAAGCACTTCCCGGGGTAATCCTTTATATTATACTTCGCTATCTTCTCGACCAGGTCCATGTGCCATACATTATCTTCATCAGACCAATCAAAGTCTCCCACAATTGGATGGTTCAACAAAGCATCTATGCTATCCAAAGTGATAGTCATCTCACCCCCGCCTACATATAGCCCTGTGAGTAGGAGTACACCATCGAGAAACGAAAGTGATCAAACCTGTCACATCCTTCCTGATATGGAGTTTTTCAGACGCCTTAACAGCTTCAGCGACTTGCGCCTTATCCAGATTAGCCCTGATGTGGTTATTACTAAACATATATATCATCCATGTATCCCAAGAGCGCAGTATAGTTTGGAAAATCCTGAAGTCCACTGGAGAGGCTGGATATTCATTCTTCTGGAGGTATAACCTTATTATACGTTCAAGGGAAATTGATTGTACAGCTGCTACATCTTCCGAGTCAGTAAGAAGAGTCATCACATGACTAGGATGAGTCCTGGTAGTTGTATAGGATACTTAAAAGAAATCATCGTTTATATTCGGCATATATTTGGATTCAGAACCATGGATTTATGTCACTAGCCATTATTGTCGAAACTGCATAATACAACAATGAAGGGGCATGGAGATGGACAAGATAAGCAGTACTCGCTCGTCAAAATTGTGAACAACGGGTTTACAAAGTTTTTTTTTTTAAAAAAAAAAAAAGAAAAGAAAAGAAGGAGTAATTTCCATGGGTATTACACCCACGGCCATGACCAAGCTAAACTAGGGTTTTGACAGCCGTTAAAAAAAAAAGAGGAGGCTTAACCGACCAATCAAATCGCTCGTATCCTACATGCTTCGCTCCCAATAGCCGGACAAAGTAGACTAGTCGAGCTGCTTATATTTAATTCAAATTAAATCTTGGCCGCCTAAGTCGGTTGCAAAACGATCACGACCACTCAACTTGTCCGGTCAAATTAGCAAGCCTAGCTCATCATATACTCAGCCAATCAAGTGTCATAGTGACTACCTGTCACTCACCTATTGTCTTAGATAATCAGTCTCCCGTATCCTACATGCTCCGCTCCCAGTGGTCGGCTAAAGTAGGATAGTTGATCTCTTTAATTTTTTTAAGGGTTAGATTCTGACCACCCAAGTCAGTCGCAAAGTGATCATGACCATCCAACTTGGACGGTCAGTTTAACCAGCTTAACTCCTCCCATGCTTGACCGACAGGCTCCATGGCGACCACCTCTCGCCCTTCTATTTTTTTAGCCAATCAAATTGCTCGCAGCCTACATGCTCCGCTCCCAATAGCTTGCCAAATTAGGCTAGTCGAGTTGCTTCAAAAACCTTAGGTATATGTCGTCCATGAAAGTAGCGGATTGATCTCAATTGCTCGACTTGGTTAGCTGATTTGACCGGTCTATATTTAATCCTAGTTTACCAATGAGGTGTTGTGACAGCTACCTGTCGTCCATCTCTTCAGTGAACCAATCACGTCGTCCATAGATCACATGATCAGCAACCAATGGTCGACCAAAGAGGGATGGTCATGCTCCTTAAAATTGCATAGAAAACATTTGCAACCGACCATGTAAGTCGCATGTGCCAAATGTTTTAAACATTAATTTTAAAGGATTTGCGGCAGATCCGGACCACCTATTATAAACGATATGTCACACGTATCAGTTTATCTAAACCCTAATAACATGATAATCATATATACCGGTTTTGTTTAAAAAAATTAATAACATTTAATCAAGAGCACCACGCCTTTGAGTGCTTCTTCTGAGAGACTTGACTTGCCACCACCTTTATGTAACATAACTCGCATATAATTCTCGAGACCTGCATGTCTTACAGGCACGTTCAACACCATATATTTAGTTGATTAAATAATCGTCTTCTTATCTACCTCCCACAATTATTCTTCAGTCAAGGAGAGGTGTTGGAATAATCATATTCCACAACACAACCTACCGACCAAGTCAAGTCGATCTAGTCTGCAGGTCAGGTTAGTCGATCAAGTCTACTTTTTTCATAATTTTCACTCGAGACATCAACAATATCACAAATAGGGGATGTTCATCAGGGTATTGGTCTGGAGGCCTACATCGTACAGTGTGCAACACACCCGTTATGAGAAAGTATCAGGAAAAGAGGACGATTGACAAGATTTGAGGAGCAGTGGATGCAGAACCGGCCGGTCCTCCCTTGAAAATAGGGACACGGTTCTCATCATTTTCACACGATCTCTACAACCTCCACTTTCTATGAGATCAGGGTGTTCAATAATGACTTGCTATAAAATATATTTTCAATCTATTGAAGGGGAAATCAACACAAGTATCCAGAAAACACAGAGAACATAAAACTTACATCTTACAAGCAAGTACTACCTTCTGATACATAGTCGTGGACAACCACACCTTATAGAGTTCATAATTCTGATCTCAACAACTTCTCTGCTTCCCTACCTAAGATAAACCCTTCTCCTTCCTTTGTGACCGAAGAAAGACTAGAACGACCATTTCTTTGTTTAGGCCAGAATTGTACATATTGATCTCTCGAATCTAGAATACTCATGTGCAGTACATTTGTTTAGGGTTTAGACTCGTTTCTTATTCACCTACCCACTTTTACTCTTTTATCCGCAATCAGTTTTTACCCTACTATCGTAGTATTATATCATAAAAAAGGGGATTAACAAATATGTTCAGATTGAATATATACATGGATTTCCTTTAGAGGTAGTATAGCTTTTGTTATTCAAATACATCAAGAGCAGAATTTATTTTTGAATATGTGAAAGTTATTATGTCGTTGAAACTTGGAATCAAGCGTATGAAGAATGAGTTAAGAGACCATTATATAATGTAATATCTTTATGTTAGAATTCGTGTATTCTTCATATGTAATAGAGTTTTTGTCACTAAAATTAACAAATGGAGAGATTATTAGACCACTTCTCGATTGAACCCGCCAAGTGTTGGTATGTCAAGGTTGGTTGTCATATTTTAGTATCAAAACTCATAAGTCTGTTAATTAGATTACTAGTGTCAACTTTGTTAGGTTAGACTAGGAAGTCTATAAATGTTGAGACATACAAATATTACTCTGAAGACCTGAAGAATCTGTTAGAGCATAGCTCGGTTGAACCCACCAAGCGTTGGTATGTCAAGTTTGGTTGTCATATTTTATTGAATCAAAACTGATTTTAAGATTCGCTTGATTATGTACTAGAGTTAACTTTGTATAGGTTAGCTTGAAAGTATTAGGATATGAGACATTACAAGTATTGCGAAGACTTGAAGAAGTGAAGAAGTAAGGAGCTACATGTTGATGGGGAAAAACGTGGATAGGAGGAACTAACCCTAATCACAGAAAGTACTCCCCAGGAGAAGATATGGTTATGGAAGTAATGAGGAATTAATGATGATCCCAAGAAGTGTAGCCTCTCTCCCTTTTATAATGATCCTCTTATAGATAAGTGTCCATAAGATCATCATATTACTAAACTACCATTTCCCTTTCCTTAAGTTAATACTAAACCCTAAAGGGCCTTTATAGACCAAGGCCCAATCTCCCTTAATATAGCCTTAGATGGTCTAGAACTATCCCATCTCAATGGCTTAGTCCTAGTCCCTTAGTTCCTCCTCTCTAGAAGGAACCCTTGGTTAGTTAGGGGGCTACTCATCCATAGGTTAATTATTTTCATGTATCAACGTTAGTCCCTTGACTGTTTGACTGTTCGAAGACCGTGTCAACAGTCATATGTTGACGCGAAGGATTCCAAATGAGCCATCTTCAGACCGTGACCCTTTGGATGCTTTGGTTACTAACCCACTCAGTAACTTCCCCTTTTATGACGGTTACAATCGGAGAACTGTGGATGGTTTCCAGACCACGACTCTTGAAGTTCCACGGTTACTGGTTTGTTCGGTAACTAGTTTCTCTTTTACTTTCCTATAAATAGAAGATACCTCGCTTTCGAATCCCCATCTTTTACTGGCTTCCTTTTCTCTCTCCTTATCTTCTTTTACTAATCATGTCTAGCGATTCACCCCCGCGAACGGGGTCATACACACTCGAGGAGTTTAGGAGTAATCCCCAGCTCAGGGATAAGATACGACCACCAGCCGCGGATTATGGCACCACTCTTTTTCACGCAGACGATGTATGGATTGCCCGTATGCTAAATCCTCATCCTTTTCCTCCGTCCGGGTGGCGAGCTGGCTTATTCGTCCTCAAGCAGAAGCGCCCCTCTCATACCTTCCTTCGAAAGTACTCCTCGTTTGGCAGTTCATCGAGGGTATTATGTTTTTCCTTCGATCAATCATCGTTCATCTGCTGAATCTCACGCGGTGTGGGAGCCGTGGATAGACTACATTCGTTCGAACCCTGAAAATGTGAAGATTATCCGTTCTTTGGGTATAGAAATGGCTCTGTAAGCTTACCGATTCAGGTATGTTCAGCGAGACTTTGATAGTATAAATCGTTTATGTGCGCGTTGGGGAGTCGATCCGCATACATTCCTGTTTTCTTGGGGTGAAGCGACTCCTATCTTAGAGGATGTAGTGGCGCTTACTGGTCTGCCCGTTCACGGAGACACGGTCTTCGGTAATTGTTGTTTAAACAAATCCTTGAATGACAGCGACAAGGAACTTCATGATCACTTGCTCAAAGCTAAAACAAATTCTATAACGTACTTGTTACCGGAGGAGCTTAAGGCTGAGGCTCTAGGTGAGGTGGAAGGTACGGTGGATAAAGGAAAGGGAACAACTACTGCGTCGGCTTCTCGTGATTCTCCTGTTAACGTTTCGTCTTCTTCGAAATTCATGGCGTCCGCCATAAAAGCTGGTCGGGCAAAATCATGTGCCGCTGAAAAGCCTGATGATGTGAAAGAAGTGCAGAATGATCAAAAACCCAAATCTGGGGCACGTCGCGCCTCGTTTTCTTGTAGGATTAAGTATTGGGCCTCTCTGCTCTCGAGCCCTCGTGAAGGTATTCCTCCTCGAGAGGGAGAGACGGACGGGGCAGAGTTGGCATCTTTTTTCCTATTTTAGTTGTGCCATGATGTGTTTGAGTATATTCCACGAGATAATATTAAGAACGAGTTGGTCCCTATAGCTGTGTTAATATCTCGCGGCGTGGCGTTTCCTCTTGCCCCTATGTTTCTGGGCGGTCTATGTCACCATTTGGATTTATTGGTGCGTGATGTTTGTCGCGTAGACGTATCCCATGAGGTTGAGACTTTCCTCCCTGACAATTTCATCCAAGCGTGGATTTGGGAGCATTTCCCAAAATACAGGCCTCCTAAACTGAATCCTCTCGTCCTTTCTTGCCAGAAAGAAGTCACCAACAAGGATGGTTATAAGCATCTTGTGACAACACCCAAATCCAATCCCCGGATGGCTCTTTACCATAAGAAGGGTTCCTTCCAAAAGAGAAACTCAAGGATTTCATGGATAAGGGTGCTGACTTCAATCCTATCACCTATCAGGATGGTCGTACTGGTCCTCTTCATTATAACTTCGCCATTCAATCTCAACGAAGTATTACCTCCTCGGAAACACCTTCTGCCAATGACTTCGACATCATTATTTCTACTTTGCCCGGGCGCCTTCCTGGTTTTTACGGCGGGAAGTTTTCATCTGAGACCTGCAATACTGTTCGCATGGCCCGTTAACTAGGCTTTGATCAAGGAGTCCCTTATGTTGTTCCCCTTCCTCAACAGAAGAAGACTGAGAAGTCCGGAAGAGTTTTGACCGTTTTGTTTTCAAGAGTGGTCTACAGATGAGTGACCGCCAATGTTATTTTGACTTCTATCAACCTCAACCCAATCGCTCGATCGGTGTTACCATCGAGTGGCTCGGATACCGTGATAGCGTTAATCGCAGTGTACTAAACCTTCTCATTAAGGAGCCATACTCCCCTCCTAAATTGTCTGATCAAGACCTTAGAGAGATGCATGTTTTAGGTCGTGTGAAGCTAAATGCTGAGATCTCCAGGAAGTACAAGTTGTCTTCTAGTAAAAAAGGTCGTCCTCTTCAAGCACTTGTCACCAGTTGGGATCCCCTTCCGGGATATGAATCTTCTCAAGAGGATGGGAAAGGTAGTGTTCTAGCTCCTTCGGGTTCCAAGAAAAGGAAACGCATTCGTTCGTCAAAGACCTTAATTGTTCCTTCTTCTCTTCCTGTTAAGGTATTTGCACCTTCCTCATCTTTCATCTCTTTTTCTTACAAATTTGTACTTAGTTTCTTTATACCAGTTTACAACGTTGTTCTAACATTCCTCGCCTATTGGTTGCAAGCCCAGGGGGCTTCTTATCGAAGAGTATATCAATCTGCCTATTAACAAGTGGAGGGCTGACCGGCTGGCTAAGAAGATGAAGCGAGACGCTGGTGTGCTTCCCATTCCGAGATTACCTTCCATTCGTACTGCTAATGTTTCCTCTTCATTTTCCCTGCAGGCTCCAAAAATGGGGTCATCCTCCGCGAGCACCTTTATTGAGCGCGTGGAACGCCAACTTAGTCGATCAGTCAGTCAGACTGGTCCTGAAGTAGTTTCTCCTCGTATGGTTATTCAATCTACGCGCCCTTTGATTGTAAAAACTGTTCAAGACCCTGACCATCCTCTTCATACTCCTTCAGATATGTTAGGCGCGGAGGACCAGTCTGAGTCGGATCATTCTGTGCATGATTATTCCCAGGAAGACAACGGTCTTAAAGGAAGTATCAAGATACAAGGTTCTTCCCTTTCTAAATCCCGTG
Organism: Papaver somniferum; assembly: GCF_003573695.1. Lineage (NCBI taxonomy): Eukaryota > Viridiplantae > Streptophyta > Magnoliopsida > Ranunculales > Papaveraceae > Papaver > Papaver somniferum. The sequence goes on along the minus strand of NC_039360.1, from coordinate 186,276,002 downwards.
AGTGTACTATATCCCTATTTTAAACATCGACATGTGACGGTCAAAATATTATTAAATGCATTTGATAGTCTATATGTACATATTCCTTCCCGTATCCCCTTTAGACAAGATTATTTTATCTTCTTTTCCTTTTGCTTCTCTCTTTCCTCAGATCACTCTGAGCCAGCTGTTTCGAGCTCCCCTTCTTCCTCTCATCCATCGGTCCATTCTCTTACCAATCCTTCCCTTCCTTCCGATCCGGTATATACTATGCCCTTTAGATCCTATTTCCCTTTCTATGTTGGAGTATATATATATTTTTATATTTTTTTAAGTCTGTTTTCTTTGTTTTTCAGGATATGGGGAAACGAGATGGCGCTCAAGCTAAAGGAGACGGCTCGAGCCAGCAAGTTAAAGTTAGCGGATCGGGGAGTGCTAATGGTAAGCGGCAAAATCCTTCCAAGATGCTCTGAATATTTCTCATGGCGTGGATGCAGATGCCGAGTTGATGGCCATCCCGGAGGATCCTCAGTTCTTGTATCCTCGTATCATTTCCGTTGCGGAAGCTGGCGTGGATAGTAATCATGAGTTGGTACATGTATTTTGGGTCCCTTCTTCTAAAGCGGCTAACTACCGTCGCATAGTAGAGAAGTTCGGCCACATGTGTGTTCATGAAGAAATGCCTATCAACTCTCTGATCTTGGCTAATGAAGATTTGCTTGTTATAGCGGAGGGTCTCTTCCTGGCGGATGAAACTCCTATCGATACAGCTATGCTAAGGAATTGGGATGCCATCATTCAAACCTATCTGACTCTCCGATTCCCCATCCATTGGCTTAAGAATTTGTTGGACCTAGCAAAGGCGGGTCACAGTGCGCGGATCACACTTCCTTGTGAGATTGAGGAACTGAAGCGAGAGTACCATCGTTTGCTTGGTGTCTCCAATACTAGGAAGGAAGCGTATGACCAATTGATGGCGGATGTGGGTCGAGCTACCAAGGATTTGAAGATTACTCGGGATGCTGCTGAGGAGATCAACGGGTGTCTGACCAGGAAGAGGGTCGAGCTGGTTGCCCTAGATATTTTCTGATAATGATTTTGAACAATGCTTTTTTTTGGTCAAACTAAAGACTTGGTTGGTTTGTTTTCTTTCTCAAAACGTTTTATTTGCATTTATTATTATGGTTGGGTGATAATTAATGCAGTACTACCATATGTTTCTATAAATAGGGATGAGTGAAACTGCCCTAATAGCTTATCTCATCTTGTTTTTTATTTAGGTCGTTGGTTATATTTTGCAGCAGTGTGTGTATTTTGGTTTTCTACAATGGATGGCTCACCGTCTTCATGGTTATACCTTGGTTTTGGATCATCTGTTAATATTGGTTGTCCGTCATGAGAAGGATCGTGAGTTGTCTCGGTTGTTGTTAGTAAAGGATGAGGTGGAAATGCTTAGAGAGGTTAGAATGGCGAGTAGGATGGCTACTCGCACGCAATTTGACGATCAACACGACACATACTCCATGGCTCAAAGGTCCCAAGCGTACGGACCCTTGATTTTAGCTATACGGCGCGCGTTGATACTATACTCGCTCAGAACAAAGCGGAGCGGTTGTTTCAGGAAGCGCTAATCATGACAACTGATATTGAGCAAGCGATAGCTGATTTTCGTGCCATTATTACTCAACAAGCAGGACTGAATCTCCGCGGGTGTGTTTTAACTTTGTGTGTTGTTTTCGCTCTTATTCGTCCAGGCCATATGGAAGCGGAGCTGGCGCGTTAACTGATTTTAAAGGATGAAGTCGGGATGCTGCTGATCCATCGATTGATTTTCCTAGATAAAGCTCGTAAAGCATATGAAGAGCATAAAGAGACGCTGGATATGGCTCGGAAGGCTTGTTCTTCTAGTGAGGTTATGCATGAGATTCATTAAGTATTGGGAGAAGCGCGTAGTGTACATGCTATTTCTACTACTCAGTATGTTGATGCGCAGTTGATGATGTGGGATCTGGACGAGGACATTTCCTACTGCTGCTCGCTTATAGCTCAGCGTTCTTAGATATACCGCTACTAGGTTTGTTTGTTTTTTAGGGAATCGTAAAACAATTGTCTTGGGTGTTGCGTTATCTTGATTATATATATACCGAAGGTTATTTTGTTAACCACGGTAAATATTTCTTCACTCTTCTTCCTTCTCTCCCCCCCCCCCTTTTTTTATGGCTAATCGTGTGAGGTTAGTTCTTGAAATGGAATATCTAAATCGTCTTTTCCGAGTGATGTGTCTTGCTCGAGATACGTTCGGGATCGAGAACTCAAAATGGCATGAACGACTATGTATTGCGGATCATTTGGTGAGGAAGGTTCAGAGTGAGGGCGGCCTTCCTGACTTGACCCTTCTATAATATCGTGGTTATTGTCGTGAGCAACGTATGGTTACTCATTTTCGATGTGTTGAGGCGGATCGCAGTTGTAGATCTATTGAGATAGCTCTTGCTGAAGTTCGTTTGGCGCTCCATATGTTGCCATGATCTTTTTTTTTCTTTTTTTTTTTGTCTATATAATCTAAGTATCTTCTGATAAAAGGGGTTAATATTAATGGAAGTATCATTAAGTGTTTTATGTTTGTTTCTTAGGAGGCAAAAGATTGAATTGTTGCAAGCTACTGTTACTGGTAATGCCCGACTTGTTCGTGAACATGAAGAGCATTTTGAGGCTAGTCAAGCGTAGTACTTACTCGTGATGGATCTTTACATAGATCGACTGAGTGTTAGTCGGATCAATCCTTTAATAGAAAATATAATGGCTTCGGATGAGGCTTCTGAAGCGTTTTCCGATGCTCGTCTCCATATGGAGCGTACGGAAAGCGACTTGTCTGTTGCGCGCGGGAGGTTGAGCCGATCAATCTCAATTCTATCCTCAGCTCTTTTTCCTTAGTGGTTTTTTTTATAGAATTATTGTTTATCTTGTCGGGAATGTATTTATGTTTCCCCTTTTGTGTAACGTGCATGCAAAGTTTCTTTTAGAAATGTTCTCTCTGTGAAATGTTCTACCAATATTTGTATTGCGCTTATGATATCTTGTACGGCTTTATTGAATGGTACGCGCAATGCTCGATTGGCTTGTGGTGTACTTCACTACCCACGCGGGGCTTATCTTTTTCCAGAATCATTTGGGTATGTCATTGTACCTTATATTGCATCTGGTTTCTCTTGGGGCTATCATCGTACCTTTCCAGATTGTTCGTGAGGTTCTAACCCTTTCGGGGATTGTTGGTGCACTTCATTAATCCATGCATGGAGCCCAGTCCTTTCTGGGACTATTGATGCGCTTCATTGAGCCACGCACCGAGCTTAGTCCTTTCTGGGACAATTAGTGCACTTCATTTAAGTCATGCACGGAGCCGATCCCTTTCTTGGACTATTGGTGCACTTCATCTAAGCCATGCACGGAGCCTCTTTTCTTGGGATATTGGTGCACTTTATCTAAGCCATGCACGGAGCCTAGCCCTTTCTTGGACTATTGATGCACTTCATCTAAGCCATGCACGGATCCTAATCCTTTCTTGGATTATTGGTGCACATCATTGAAGCCATGCACAGAGCCTATCCCTTTCTTGGACTATTGGTGCACTTCATTTAAGCCATGCACAGAGCCTGGCCTTTTCTTGGGCTATTGGTGCACTTCATCTAAGCCATGCACGGATCCTAGCCCTTTCTTGGACTATTGGTGCACTTCATTTAAGCCATGCACGAAGCCTAGCCCTTTCTTGGACTATTGGTGCGCCCTATCGGGTCGTATACGGGGGTTTAATATCGACTCAAAGTATAACATAAGATAATTGTTTTATTATTTTCTTAGCCATCCGGCGTACATCAGGTTACTTAAGCGGAATAAGTTTTAAGCCATTTATCGTTGATAGGGTTATTGATACGTGAGCCATTCATTCTCTTCTGATAGTAATATCCGCTTTATGCTGCTTCGCTAATCATATAAGGGTCTTGCCAGTTTGCAGCAAATTTCCCTACCTTTTCATTGCGCTGGAAATGCGGTGCGATCTTCATTACTACGTCATTTACACTGAAGACTCGTTTTTTTACTTTCTGGTTATAATACCTTGTCGTCCGTTGCCTATACTTTTCCGCGAAACGTCCAGCCTTGGCTCGTCGTTCTTCAAAGGTATTTAGATGAGCAAAACAGATGACCTCATCCAGGGTAGTAAGGCTGGCCATAGCCACGCGCACGGATGGTATTGCAATTTCTGCTGGCAGTATTGCATCTTCTCCGTACACTAAGGAATAAGGGGAGGCCCCAGTTGAACTTCTCCTGGAGATGCGGTATGCCCAAAGTGCAAGGGGTAGCTGCTCACGCCAGCTCTTGTGATGATCATATATTGTCCGACTTAGTATCCTCAACAGTGTTTTGTTAGTTGCTTCTGAAAAAGCGGGGGTCTAACAACACCACCCAATATTTCGCTTAGATATCTGTATGGACTAACTCCGAAATACTTTGATAGAGAATCAACTAGACAGTCAGACTCAATCTAGATAAAAGTATCTCAAGGAGTTAATATCTCTCTCTCTTGATTTGATTTTTACTCAAGCTAAAAACAATAGCGAGTCTTTATCAAATACAAGGAATATTTAGACGGTACCAAAGACCAATGTCAAAGGATCAATCAATACCAATAAACAACCAAAGGTTGGATTTCCAATTGATGATCACGAACGCACAACCTGTATTATTTCAATTATATAATATATAATGCGGAAAAGAAATAACACAGACACCAGAAATTTTGTTAACGAGGAAATCGCAAATGCAGGAAAACCCCAGGACCTAGTCTAGATTGAATACACACTGTATTAAGCCGCTAAAGACACTATCTTACTGCAAACTAACTTCGGACTGGACTATAGTTGAACCCCAATCAGTCTCCCACCGATCCAAGGTACAGTTGTACTCCTACGCCTCTGATCCCAGCAGGATACTGCACACTTGATTCCCTTAGCTGATCTCACCCACAACCAAGAGTTGTTGCAACCCAAAATCATAGACTTGATAATAAACAGATCTGTCTCACACAGAAAAGTCTATCAAAGGATAAATCTGTCTCCCACATATAAACCCTAGGTTTTGTTCCGTCTTTTGATATAAAATCAAGGTGAATAGGAACCAATTGATAATCTGGTCTTATATTCCCGAAGAACATCCTAGATTAATCAATCACCTCTCTACAATCCTTCCTGACTACACAAGCGGATTGTCGAGGAATCACAAACAGTGAGACGAAGATGCTTGTGACTTATTTATCTTGCCTATCGGAGAACTCTCACGATCTCAAGCAAATCAATCGATTGTACTCATACGATAGAAGATGCAAGATCAGATCACACAACTACGATAAAGTAGTATCGGTCTGGCTTCACAATCCCAATGAAGTCTTTAAGTCGTTAACCTGATTTTAGAGAAGAAAATCAAAGGTTAATGGAGATCGACTCTAGCGGGCGCACTAGTAGCACACAGACGTGTGGGGATTAGTTTTGCACAATTCTAGATGTCTCCTTTATATAGCCTTCAAATCAGGGTTTTGTCTTAGGTACAAAGCAATCCTTATTCACCGTTAGATGAAAACCTGATTTAGATTCAAGCTAATATTTCTCAACCGTTAGATCGAAAACTTAGCTTGTCACACACACTTGGGTAGACGTTTACTGGTTTCGTGAAAACCATGCCCAAACGTGTGCGTGTATGTTGGTTCAACATAGTAACCCAAAAGGTTAACCATATGAGCATTTCATATTAACCTTGTTCTTCTTCACCATAACTAGTTCAATTGACTCAAATGAACTAGTTAAAGAGTTGTTCAATTTATATGAGATCTTATATAACTACACGAGACACAATTGAAACAAAGATGATTTGATTCGATTGAATCGTCTCATGAACATTATAGCCACGGTTTGCATAAATCATTCCTTAGTAATTTAATGTTTCATGTTCAAAGCACATCTTTAGATCATAACCTCTTAAGTTCACAAACAAGTTCGCGGACTTAAGTTAATCGGTTGAGTTTTCCAAACTCAGCAGAAATTCTCGGAAAGAGAACTTCCGCCAGTTCGCGGACTGAGCTAGCGGACTTAGCACACAAACGAGTTTTGGAAAATCTAGCAGAAATTCTCGGTCGAGAACTTCCGACAGTTCGCGGACTTGGAAAGCCAATTCCACAATCCTCCCGATTTCTCTTGATCAACAAAGTTCGAAAACTTCGGTTCAAGGAATACATGGTTATGTAATCTAAACTCTGACTTCAATCATTGAGACATTCTCATAGGACGCTATGTAGCCGTTATTCACAGACCGATTCACGTCAGAGCAATTCTCAAAGTGATTGAAACTTTTCATGACTTTCGTCACTAGGTGAAGATAAACTTGATCAAAGCGAAACGCTTTACCAACACACGATTTCGAGATAAAAGATAAGCAATGAATGCTCAGCTCAAAATATCAAATGTGTATGATCTAGTCTATATAGCATACGACTTTTGTCTCATAAGAAGTAGGAGATAGAAGAGATAGACTTTTAAGTGATAGATAAGTTCAAGTCTCTGCATACCTTTTTGTTGATGAAGTCCCACGGTTCCTTGTATAGATCTTCGTCGTTGTATGATGAATCGCCATGAAGTCCTTGATATCAACTACACTTTTCTATCCTAGTCCGAGACTTAGCTATGTGGGCTAGAAATCAAGACTTATAGTTTTGATCACTAATATTGACAAACATGCTTGAGATAGCAACGCATGCGAGGTTGACCGAGCTATGCTCTAACAATCTCCCCCTTTGTCAATTTTAGTGAAAAACTATTAATACATATGGAATACAAAAAAAGATAAACTTTAGTGGCTCCTATTCCATAGTCTAATCTTCAACGTTCCTTGAAATCTTCGTCCTTCCAAGTACTCCAATGATCCCAAAGGTTGTAAGTTTAGCACCATCGTTGTTGAAGACACGTAGCTATAACAATGAGAGAAATCGAGATTCTCGATCATTATTATACAGTGTCATAGTATTATTATATAACATCAAAGTCCAATTGTATCACGACTTTAACAATAATACTACGGTGATATGTATCAATCCCCCTTAGTCAATACTCCATCTCGATCATGGAAACCACTCCCCCTTACACAATGATCCGAAAACCATATGTATTTGTAGTGTGAACTACAATATTTCTCCCCCTTTTTGTCAATAAAATTGGGAAAGGTACAAGAATGGGATCATAATGAAATTTCCACAAGAGACATTTCATGACCAAAACAAAAATACATACCAACTTAATTTAGATGCAATCTAATAGCCGAAGCTAACAGCATTCATCAAAGAGTTTTAAGATACAAGATAACCCCTATAAAATTCCACAGCCGCACTCCCCGCAAGATATTACCTTTAAGCACAAGTTCAAAAGAACTCTCCCCCATTTGATGTCATTCCCGAGAGAACAACAAGAGAGACCTTAATTTCGAAAGAAAAGAAGGATTTTATATTGGACACCAAAAACCATAGGAATGATTTTCTATATCCAAAGCTCAACCAAATTAACCACAAGTAAACCCATGATTAATCCAATTGGAATACGCAACTAAATCAAACCACAAAAGTGATCAATTTAATTGAAAGTGCTCAACATAAGTAAACTCACGGAGTTATGACTAAGTCAATCACACGAAGATGACTAACTTAACCGTTTAAATACTCAACATAAGGAAAACCTTACGGAATATATGACTACATTAACCAAAGAACATGATAGTGTAGCCTTTCATATACTCAACACAAGAACTTGTGGAATATATGAAAACTCAACTAGATTAATTACAAGAGAACCTATAATTAATCTAATTGGAATACAAATAACCAAACTAATCACCGAAGTAATCAATTTAATTATTTTGGGCTCAACATAAGAGAACTTATGGAACCCCGACTAAGTTCATCATAGAATATGACAACCTTAAACGTACATGTACTCGACATAAGAAAGAAAACATATGGAGTACAAACTAAATAACCAAACTAGTTGATTAATTTAGTTCTTAATGCTCGACATATAGCATCTTATGGAACGACCAACAAAGCCAAGGTAAATCGACTTAGTTGTAAGGTGTTCAACATAAGACACACAATGGAGTCTTCACGGTAAAACATAATAAAATGGATCAATGAAGATCAATACCGTGGATAACATACAAGGATCTATTCTATTTTCCATCATAACGACATAATAGACTTTATCCTTGTTGAGCAAAAGATTTTATCCTATTTTCCATCAAATATATGACTGCATAGGCATATCTTTTCTATATGTCAAAAGTCCATTCGTCCTTTCATCAATACGAATACCGATTCACGAACGACTTTACTTTTGACTGCAATATGGGACCTTCAAGTTCACGGACGTAAACAATACATATCCCATAAAAATATTGCAATATCACAAACCATTAAAATACTTCAATAAACATCATCCTCCAAATATTTTTAGAATTTAATACCAATAAACCTAAAAAATAACATAAAAAGATGAAAACAAAAACAGCTATGTGTACTCACAATCATCGCTATTAAAAGCACTAGTTATTCTTCCAACTAATCCAAAAATAAGACTTACTAGGCATATAAGAAGATGCATTACTCATCACCTTCATCATCGGACAATTTCCAAGTATCTTGAATTGAATCCAACTCTTCCTTGAGCTCGGGACACTTGGTTCACTTGATCTTTTAAGCACTTTACTCTTGCTTACCTTGCACACACCCTTGTAAACTTTTTGAATAAGCCTCAAGGTGGTAGGGTCTTCAACATCAAGAGGAGTACCTCTTTTTCGCTTGTGAACATTTTCCCTTATACGCCGAAAGGTACATGGACGAACAAGTTTGGGGACCCCAAGAGAATTTCCAATAAAATCAAGTCCACGGTCACGGCAAATTTGGCTAATCAAACAAGGATAGCCTAACATCTTGATGTGAGAAGTCAACGTCATTATTTGAAAGATGATAAAACCAAAAATGTCAAGATTTGTATTGCCGGATTCAAGGAAGTAGACTAATTCCGCAAATTGATAGCTCCACCAAGAATTCTCAATTGTGGAGGGACAAAGGTTAGAGATACCGAGTTTTCCAACCGACATTAAATCAATACTAAGATCAGTAGTAGGAAACTTTCCTTGACTCCAAACAACCTTCTTTCCACAAAGTCCAATAGAGATATCATATGATGGACGTTCATCACTTGGTCTAGGTAACCGTACGTTCGCCAACGGTATTTCGGTGACCCTTGAAACTAACTCTCTATTAACGAGGAACCCTTATCTATTTATCATGGATTTAAATTCCATCTTCTTAAAATCAACATCATGAATGTTGGCATAGAAAATCCTTGTTAGAGAATCAAAACCTTCACCAAGGCCATTAAAGATATTCCCAAGATTGACATTTTTGAAGCAAACTAAATCCTCTTCATGTCCACTAAAGGTTTCCAACTTCTTTTCTAGAATAAGACCTTTGGAAGCAATTCTATCAAAAGTTCTAGCACAAGAATCACTCACAAACCTAATTCTAAGAGAAATTTGATCACAAGGAGGATTCAAGCTAGAGAATTTTGAGCTTTTAGAACTCTTTTTCATGCTTCTAAAACCCATCATAAAGAGATATACAAGAGAAAATTACTTACTTGAAGAGAACCTCAAACACCCTTCCTTTTGATTTCTTCAAAGAAGCTTTAATGGTGGAGAAGTACAAACCCTAGTTCACGTACGCGGACGGAAGATGAGAAAGAAGAAGGTTCGCGGACCACCAACATATATATCCCTCATTCATGGGCTTGGGTTGTACACGAACGGAGACCCACAAGACTTAGGGGATATTCTTAGCCCTTTTCTCATTAAAGGTATGAAACCAACATCTAATAGAAGCAATAAAAAGCTAACTAATCACAACACAACTGTACACAACACAAACTATTTCTTTCCCCACTTCAATATATGTACAAATGGGGAAATGCCAATCTTGTTACCAAGAGGCATAATGCGCAGAGGATTTCTCATGCGATATGTATGGTTGATAAGTGTGAACAGTTCCTGTAGTATAATCAAAATAATGATGATACTCAAGGCAGTTAGAGCTTCCTATCCTTCGTTTATTCTGGCTAGAAGAAAGATTCTTCCAATTTCTGGGTTGTACAGTATCAACAGATTTAATACATACGAAACCCTTTTCGGAATGATTCTTAGACTTAACAGAATTAAGTTTTTCTAAGAATTTAAAAACGCCTTCGAACGCTTTAAACAGATCTTTATCAATTGATACATCACGATAGTATTCCTCATAGAGATCAAGAGTTAATCTAGTGAGGTTCCATATCCTTGAGCGTATTGAACGTTTTCCCAATTGTTCATTCTTTTTATCTGTTCCTTCAGATTGTTTCTTAACATCTAAATCTCTCCTTTTAGATGAAATAAGATTATCATGAGAACCCAGAGGTTTTAACCATAACAATCTTTACAGAATTCTGGCGTGCGTTACAGATGCTAGGAGAAAATTTTGCAAAGAAATTTCCCATAGGGCAATTTATATGGAACGAACAAACAAAAACTTATTAGGTTTACCGTGTTTGCCTGCTCTTTTACCAATTGAAAAAGAGGGGGTCTAACAACACCACCCAATATTTCGCTTAGCAATCTATATGGACTAACTCCGAAATACTTTGCTAGAGAATCAACTAGGCAGTCAGACTCAATCTAGATAAAAGTATCTCAAGAAGTTAATATCTCTCTCTTGATTTGATTTTTACTCAAGCTAAAAACAATAGCGAGTCTTTATCAAATACAAGGAATACTTGGACTGTACCAAAGACCAATGTCCAAGGATCAATCAATATCAATCAACAACCAAAGGTTGGATTTCCAATTAATGATCACGAACGTACAACCTGTATTATTTCAATTATATAAAATATAATGCGGAAAAGAAATAACACAGAGACCAGAAATTTTGTTAACGAGGAAACCGCAAATGCAGAAAAATCCCGGGACCTAGTCCAGATTGAATACACATTGTATTAAACCGATACAGACACTAGCCTACTGCAAACTAACTACGGACTGGACTATAGTTGAACCCCAATCAGTCTCCCACCTATCCAAGGTACAGTTGTACTCCTACGCCTCTGATCCCAGCAGGATACTGCGTACTTGATTCCCTTAGCTGATCTCACCCACAACCAAGAGTTGTTGTAACCCAAAATCACAGACTTGATAATGCACAGATCTGTCTCACACAGAAAAGTCTATAAAAGGATAAATTTGTCTCCCAAAGATAAACCCTAGGTTTTGTTCCGTCTTTAGATATAAAATCAAGGTAACATGAACTAATTGATAATCCGGTCTCATATTCCCGAAGAACAGCCTAGATTAATCAATCACCTCTCTACAATCCTTCCTGACTACACAAGCGGATTGTCGAGGAATCACAAACAGTGAGACGAAGATGTTTGTGACTTCTTTATCTTGCCTATCGGAGAACTCTCACGATCTCAAGCCAATCAATCGATTATACTCATACGATAGAAGATGCAAGACCAGACCACACAACTATGATAAAGTAGTATCGGTCTGGCTTCACAATCCCAATGAAGTCTTTAAGTCGTTAACCTGATTTTAGAGAAGAAAATCAAAGGTTAATGGAGATCGACTCAAGCGGGCGCACTAGTAGCACACAGACGTGTGGGGATTAGTTTTGCACAATGCTAGATGTCTCGTTTATATAGCCTTCAATCAGGGTTTTGCCTTAGGTACAAAGCAATCCTTATTCACCGTTAGATGAAAACCTTATTTAGATTCAATATAATATTTCTCAACCGTTAGATCGAAAACTTAGCTAGTCACACACACTTGGGTAGACATTTACTGGGTTTGTGAAAACCATGCCCAAACGTGTACATATATGTTGGTTCAACATAGTAACCCAAAAAGTTAACCATATGAGCATTTCATATTAACCTTGTTCTTCTTCACCATAACTAGTTCAATTGACTCAAATGAACTAGTTAAAGAGTTGTTCAATTGCTATGAGATCTTATGTAACTACACAAGATACAATTGAAACAAAGATGATTCGATTCGATTGAATCGACTCATGAACATTAAAGCCACGGTTTTCATAAAACATTCCTTAGTAATTTAATGTTTCATGTTCAGAGCACATCTTTAGATCATAACCTCTTAAGTTCACAAACAAGTTCACGGACTTAAGTTAATCGGTTGAGTTTTCCAAACTCAGCAGAAATTCTCGTAAAGAGAACTTCCGCCAGTTCGCGGACTGGGTTCGCGGACTTAGCACACAAACGAGTTTTGGAAAATCCAGCAGAAATTATCGGTCGAGAACTTCCGACAGTTCGCGGACTGAGTCTGCGGACTGGGTTCGCGGACTTGGCAGGCCAATTCCATAATCCTCCCGATTTCTCTTGATCAACAAAGTTCGAAAACTTCGGTTCAAGGAATACATGGTTATGTAATCTAAACTCTCATTTACATCATTGAGACATTCTCAGATGACGCTATGTAGCTGTGATTCACAGACCGATTCACGTCAGAGCAATTCTCAAAGTGATTGAAACTTTTCATGACTTTCGTCACTAGGTGAAGATAAACTTGATCAAAGCGAAACGCTTTACCAACACACGATTTCGAGATAAAAGATAAGCAATGAATGTTCAGCTTGAAATATCAAATGTGTATGATCTAGTCTATATAGCATACGACTTATGTCTCATAAGAAGTAGGAGATAGAAGAGATAGACTTTTGAGTGATAGATAAGTTCAAGTCTCCACATACCTTTTTGTTGATGAAGTTCCACGGTTCCTTATATAGATCTTCGTCGTTGTATGATGAATCACCATGAAGTCCTTGAGCTCAACTACACTTTTCTATCCTAGTCTGAGACTTAGCTATGTAGGCTAGAAATCAAGACTTATAGTTTTGATCACTAACATTGACAAACATGCTTGAGATAGCAACGCATGCGAGGTTGACCGAGATATGCTCTAACAACTTCAGCCTGCCCGTTCCCCTTAGGGTAGTAGACAGTCGAAGTGTGGAACTTGATCCCGTACTTGTTCAGTAAATCCATGACAGTTTGATTAACAAAAGAGGTACCATTATCCTAACGTATAATCATGGGCGTACCGAATCGACAAATGATGTGTTCTTTGATAAATGCAGCGATCGTGGCGCCTGAATAGTCTCGGAGCGGAATAGCTTCAACCCACTTGGTAGAATATTCGGTTGCGGTGATGATATACTTGTGACACCCGGACAAAGTTGGGCTTATCGGCCCAATGATGTCAAGTCCCCAGCTATGAAAGGGCCATGGGGTGACGATACTATGAAGCAGGGTATGCGGGGCGCGGATTAACGATCCGTGGCTTTGGCATTGCTGGCACTTTTTTACATGTTCAGCTGTATCAAACTCCATCGTGGGCCAATAATATCCTCCTTTGTGCAGCTGCAGGAAGAGCTTTCTCATTCCTTGGTGCTCGGCATCATGAGTTGTAGTCATAACTATCTCCGACTCTGCTTGCGACAGGCAACGTAATATCTTGTCCCCAAAGCTTTTTCTATAGAGGATGCCTTCGCTTATGAAGAATCGCCCGGATTTCCTTTGAATCTTCAGCGCTTCTTGTCTATTTGGCGGTAGGCGCTCGTACTGGATGAAGTCTATGTAAGGTTGTATCCAGTCTTCTATCTCCGCACTGCATACTTCCATATGTTGTGGGGGTGCTTGACAATCTTCATATTTATCCTGGATTACCGCTACTTGGACTGCCATATTTGACCAGTACACTCCCATCCTTTGTAGCCGCCGGTACAGCGGAATCCCTCCAGTCTGTCCGCATGATTCTTCATGGACGCGATTCAGTATTTCCGGCGCTTCTAGTTTTCCTACACATCGTGCTAAAGCACCTCCGGACGTTCGATAGTATAATGCTCCTCGGATCACAACGAATTGCTTTAGCACCTTGACGGGCAATAACTGATCGTCCGCAATTCTAGTCAAATCTTCGATGTATGCTATTCTCCAATCGTACTTTAATTCGAACGCTGCATCTTCCTTCCATATGTTGGGAAAAGCTCTTATTTTTACCATTATGGTGCCTTCGTCGGCTTCGTTCAACTGTAGCTTGGCTGCTAAGGTAGCCAATGCATCCGCATGCTTATTGGTAGATCTTCCAGTATGCTCGACCGCGGTGCTTCCTCTTCTCGCTATTAGTTCCTGAGCTTCCGCTCGATATGCTGCCAAATGCGCCTCTTTTACCTGGAATTCACCCGATATCTGGTTTGTGACTAACTTTGAGTCTCCCTTGACGTCGGTTGCTCTTAGATTGAGCTCCTTGGCCATTCATAGTCCAAGTATTAACACCTCGTACTCTGCCACATTGTTACTACATTCGAAGTCTAGGTTAAAAGCGAATGACAACAACTCTTTCTTGGGTGTCTCAAATACTATCCCTGCTCCTCCATAGGAGCCATACGACGACTCATCAAAAAACATTGTCCAACGCTCTTCCTCTTGGACTTCCGCAACCTTTCCAGGTATCTCCTCGCTTATTTCTTTCATATCCATACCTGGGAATGCAGCTAATAAATTTTCGAATGCTTGCCCGCGTACTCCCTTTGATCGCTGGTATTTTAGCTCTAACTCGGACAGTTGTAATAACCAGCGGGCTATTCTGCCGGATAACACTGGTTTGGTTTCCAGGTAAGCGATTGGATTAGCTGTCGCCACCACTATGGTTTCATGAGCGAGCAGATACGATCGCAACTTTTGTGTGGCATAGATAAGCGCTAAGCATGCTTGCTCCGCCTTAGAATATCGGAACTCCACATCTCTAAACCCTCTACTGATATAAAGAATTGGGCATAGTTGGTCATTGCCTAGGTCTTGCGCCAACAATGCTCTGATTGCCATATTAGTGAATGCAGTGTACAAATAGAGGGGCTCGCCTTTGACGGGAGGTCTCAGGATCCGTGCGCTGATTAAGCATTCTTTAAGCTTTTGGAAGGCCCGTTCTTGATCATCTCCCCATTGGAACTGCTTGTTCTTCTTCAATAGTGGTGTGAATGCACCTAGCAGTTGCGCTAATCCTGGGATGAACCTTCGGACATAAGACACTCTGCCGATGACAGTCTGCAACTCTTTCACATTTGTGGGAGACCTCATAGTAGTTATTGCTTCGACCTTATCCGGATCGATTTGTATCCCTTTGTTGGTAACAACAAACCCTAGAAACTTTCCGGAGGTAACTCCAAAGGCACATTTGAGCGGATTCATCTTTAAGTGATACTTTCGACATATGTTAAAGACATGCCTTAAGTGGATGAGGTGATCCTTTTGTGCCCGAGATTTCACCACCACATCATCTATATAAACTTCCATGATTTGGTGCATCATGTCGTGCAAAATCTCCACCATCTCTCGTTGGTAGATCGCACCCACGTTTTTCAACCCGAATGGCATTACCGTGTAGTAAAAATTCCCATATGGAGTCTGGAAGGTTGTCTTCTGCGCATCTTCTGCGGACAGCTTAATTTGGTTGTATCCGCTGAATCCTTCCATGAAGGAAAACATATTGTATCCGCATGTGTTATTTACTGTTGAGTCGATGTTTGGCACTGGAAAGTCATCTTTAGGGCATGCCCGATTCAAATCTCGGTAATCGACGCAACACCGAACCTTGTCGTTCTTCTTTTCTACTGGTACAATGTTGGCTAACCACATAGGGTGCTGGATTGGTTTAATGAATTTAGCCTTCAACAGCTTCCCTACCTCTTCCTTGGTCGCCAACTCTATCTTTTCAAGAAAGTTGCGCCTTCGCTGTTTAACAGGCTGATACTCGGGCAACACATTGAGGTTGTGCGCGATCAAACTGCTATCGAGGCCCGGCATTTTGTCATGTGTAAACGCAAACACGTCCCGCTACTCACGGAGCATGATAATCAGTCGTGACCTTTCTCCTCCTTCCAGGTGTTTGCTGATACGTACGCAGCGAGGCTCACCTTTCGTGTCGAGGTTTACTTCTTCTAATCCGTCGAGGAACAGATCGATTTTTTTCATTTCTTCAGGTAAGCCTTTTATCATCTCTTCCTCCGAGATTAATGGCTCTACCCTTTCCTGCAAATCTTCAATTACTGGGGTCGCTTCCACTATTTCCTCGTCCGCTGATGACACAGCACAATCATATTTTCGATTGGAAGCTTCCCCGGCTAATTGCTATAAGCGGTAAACATGTCCACCCTCCGGTCGGGAGAAGCGTTTAAATTGACTATTCTTCCTTTCGACTAAGGATCTCTTATTTCTCGCGACAGGTCTCATCCGGGATAGACTAAAGACCGATTTAGCTTTCCCTTTAGTTTATGCCTCAGGTTGGAATTCTTCCCACTTGGGGAGGGTGGTGAAACGCTCCAACTGCTCTTCTTGATCCGTGATCGGTTGTGTGTAGAAAACTGCGTCTGCCATATAAGCTTCCTCCGCACCGAACGGATTACTTGTAGCCGAGATCCGGAATTGTTTCCCTCCAATATTAGTCTTGACACACTGGTGGTATGTAGACGCTACTACCTTGTGGTTCAGGAGCCACCCTCGCCCTAGTAGGACATGAAATGTGGTATCATCCTCGAGCACGTAGAAAGGAGTGAGCGCTCTAATATGTCCGATCTTCATCATCAGATGTACTATTCCCATTTTCGTCTGAGTATGTCCTCCAAATCCTCTCACAGTCATTGCGCGCATTTTTATTGACGCTCTTGGCACTCCTAAGGATTCCAACGTGTGTAAGGAGATCATGTTGAGGGATGCTCCGCCGTCTATGAATGCTCGCTTGAGGGGTTGTTTGTTAATATGAGCTGTGAGGTATAAGGGTCAGAGGTGTTCCCCTGGATAGCATATATCTTCATCAGTGAAAGTGATAGCTTCCTTAGCCACCAGGTTGTATACCTTCCCGGATGCGATTGTTGTGATAGCTTTGGATGCCCCCGGGACTTGGTCTTCACTAAAACCCAGAGAATCGAAGAATTGTTGGGCCAAAATGGTTTGGGCAAATTTGCTGGCGACTCCATTTGTGTCCGAAAAAACGGTTGTTTCAGATACCTCACACGCCTCCTCTTCTTCCACATCTTCCCATGGTCTCCAGGTTTCTCCTTCTATAGGTTGGTGGTAAATCATCATGACCTGGTGCTGAGGGAGCGGGTCCTTTTGGATGATATGTTCTCCTATATCTAGCTCTCCTCTTGCTCGTTTTCTTTGCACTATGTAGCGTAAAGAGAAACATTCCACAATCGGATGATGGACCCTCCTGTGGTAATGTCAGTACCGTTCGTGCATCTTGTATGTCGTGGTAGGTTCTTTAACTACGGGAGGCAAAGTCTCCTCTTTGTTGGCCACCCATTGTTCTAGAAGTCCTATTATCTTCTCCCTACTACACGGCAGCGGCGGCGGCGGGTTCGATCTTCCTCCGTCCGCTCTTCCCCCTCTTCTGTCGGATCCTCCTCCTCGGTAAGTGGCTCCGCCCTTTCCTCTGTCGTTTTCCTGGTCATTGGATGCAGCGTTAACCGAATGTAATTGCCAATTGTGACCACTTGTCCCCGAGTTCATCACATTTGCGCAGTCTGTAATCCGAGTTGCTGCCTCTTCGACTTCCACGAAGGTCTGGAATTTGAAATTCGTCAATTTCAACCGGAAGATGGTATCCATCCCTCGGATGCAGATTTCCACCAGTCGCTCTTCAGGGATGTCTTCGTGACATTCTAGTGTAAAATCTCGGAAGCGAGTGATATACTTTCCGATCTCTTCTCCTACCCGCTGAGTACATCTTCCCAAGTCTATCGTTGTGACCCTCTTTTGCGCGGAATAGAACTTCTTTAGGAAGAGTTGGACCATAGCGGGCCATGAACTGATGCTTCTGGGTTTTGGATTATCATACCAAGAAAATGCGTTATCGGTCAGAGATTTCGGGAATTTCCGCATGCACAAATTCTCGTCCTGGGCGTAAGCATTCATAGATGACATGAAGCGACTCATATGTTCTCTCGCGTTTCCCTTTCCTCCATTTGTTTTGAACTTTGGGGATGTATAATCTTCCGGGTATAAGTAGTCAGCGATTTCCGCTGAGTATGGTGATTCCAGCGAATCATAGACATCATGCTTTGTCACTCAATAATTAGCTTCTAGATATTTTGCGATCGCATCCTCTGTCATGCCCGAGATTGCGTTCCTAGCATTGACCGCTCTCGGCGTTGCCGCGTCTTTCTCCCTCGCTCGCTTTAAGAGTCCGCGCAGTTCCTGCTGCCTCTTGATAGATGCGTCTAATTCCTCCTGCATCATAGACACTTCTCGCTCGCTCGCTTCGACTGTAGTTTTTTCTTTAGCATTTCCTCCTTTTCTCTTAGGTGCTCCGGCGCCCTGAGATCCTCCTGCACCTTGTACAATAGGCGTGGCGACTACCGCTCTGAAATGTATCTCTTCATCGCTTTGCATTTCTTCTACGGTGACGTGATCCGGATTAGGTTGTGTACCATCTGCCGGTACCTCCTGGCTCGCACTTGAGAGTATCATGCTGGAAAAGAAGCTAAGAACCTCCCACTGTGGTCGCAACGTTGATGGGGTAAAACGTGGATAGGAGGAACTAGCCCTAATCACATAAAGTACTCCCAAGGAGAAGATATGGTTATGGAAGTAATGAGGAATTAATGATGATCCCAAGAAGTGTACCCTCTCTCCCTTTTATAATGATCCTCTTATGGATAAGTGTCCATAAGATCAACATATTACTAAACTACCATTTCCCTTTCCTTAAGTTAATATTAAACTTCTTAGACCATGGACCAATATCCCTTAATATATCCTTAGATGGTCTAGAACTATCCCATCTCAATAGGTTAGGCCTAGTCCCTTAGTTCCTCCTCTCTAGAAGGAACCCTTGGTTAGTTAGGGGGCTACTCATCCATAGGTTAATTATTTTCATGTATCAACACTACAACGATAACATCATCCCTCCACTTGAGGTTAATGATACTTGACTTGAACTGTTTCATTCCCTAACATATCTTTCAAGTCGTGCATATTGAAAATAAAACTGTGAAGCATGAACACTCTAGATAGACATAGTATTAAGGAATACAATACGAGGTTTATTGCTTAACCATTAAACTTTGTAGATAAGATATCGAGATAATCGTTTAAATGCTATTGTGATTATGTATGGATATGAGGTGAAGATTTTATCCTAGGAAACAATGTTTTACATGTGTTTTAAGGAAGTAAGTTCATAAACTTGTATATGAATCAAAAAGAAAATCGCCAGGCGTTATTGGTATTGTTATTCATTGCATATCTTGTGAACAACCAATATGTGTGATTTAGTATAACCACTTGTGAATGGGGAAAAAAGATTTGCTGGTTTTTACGGAATTGAAGAGCCGATCGTGTGGAGACTCCTTGAACCGAGCGAAATTTTGAACCTCACACAGATGCACTGCAAGAAGGGAGTGCTTTAAGTTCGAGAGATCAATCTGTAAGAACCCGGAGTAAACCAAGAAAAATGGTCGTTCCAGAGTCAATTCGGTCACAAGAGAGGATGGTTGATCTGTAAGAGGGAAGCTACGAAATGCGTAAGATCAATGGTGATCTGAGATTGTAGGTGTGTTGTGAATTCAGCGTGAAAATGCTCTGAATGATTGAATTTTTGCTCAAATGAGAGTAATTTCTGTGAGTTCGTGTAGATGAAAGATTGTATGTATGAACTTTGATGAGAAATTGCTCGTTTTGGCGAATGTTGTTCGATTGTTCGGAAAAAAAACCTCTTTTTTTTCAATCAGGATTCAGAGACATTTTATAATGCCGGAGTTGAAAACACCATGATCCCACGAAGTGTCACAGTTGCTGGAATCAGAGAGTGGGAAATCGTGTTAAAACCAATTACTCATCGTGCAGAGACTTGGTTAACTTTCCACCCACTACTTTGCTGACTCTTCCAACTGATTGCACGACTTGCTCACATTCTTGTCGTGGGTGAACACATGTGCCGTAGACCGCCAGACCAAAACCCTAGTTAATATCCCCCCATATGACACGGTTAAAATCTCGTGATTGTGGAGTCAGTTGCTGACTTTATGGGATGATGAGTCCATTAGCGCTGAGTTGAACATGATTAGCAAATGTTTCGAAACTCATGAATTTAATGTGTCTCCTGAGACGAGGTATCATTATAACCTAAGACGAGCAAAACTGTGTTGCTAAATTGTTGAATATTGGTAGTTGAACCAATATTCTTTGATTTGAGCAAATATTGCTAGTCTGAGCGAATATTGCTAATTGAATAAATATTGCCGGTTCGAGCGAATATTGCTAGTTCGAGCAAATATTGTTCTTTTGATGAATTGTTGGTAGCTGGACCAAATAAAATATTAATTTAAGTTACTGACTGTTGGGTCGAGCAAAATAAAAATGAATATCAATCATGGAATCAACATAAATTTATCAGAGTGTTCGAATCTGCACAGAATCACGTTTCTGCGGAGCTCTGGATTCAAAACCCTAATTTTACCGAAATGATGATTTATTGCAAATCAACACGGGACCGTCTACATGGGATGACGGGTTCACCATATAACGCCCAGATGCTCGAATGAGCAAAAAATACCAAAGTCTCTTGAGGACCAGTTGGTGAAAGAATGATTAAATGCTGGTTTAATCATTTATTGAAATAATTCTCGTGTGAGCAACAAATCATAAAGCCTGATGTAGAAAATATGAGGGGCCGACCAAGAGGTCATGAGACTGGCTCTTGATGGTCGTGGGACCAGTAGATGGTCGTTTGAGCGAACTTCCAATTGTTTGGAAAGAGTTCGAACCTAATATGAGCAACTGAGCAAATTAGGTTAAAATCATTAAAACATGCGGGGCCAGCTGTTTGCAAGCCTCAGGGTCACCCTAGGTCGGTCAAGGGGATGTGCCCGTGTCACCATAGTGTCCGTGCTTCAGTCCTGAGAATTTTGATATTTTCTGATGCACGTTTGAGCAACATTTGGAGAAAATATGCAAAATCCATGGCTTTGCTGAAACCGGCAAAAATACATGAGATGATGAAAATAATAAATAAACAAGGAATCACAAGGTGTGGGACCGGCCACGGCTAGGGCATGGTCGGCCGGCCGACACGCGGTCCCACATGCTTTTCCCAGTTTTATGTGATTTTATGTATTTTTCTCTGATTTAAGGGAAATTCCATGAAACTGGAGAGTTTGGCGAAATTAGGGAACTTCCATGATATGAGAGACATAAATTAAAATATAAAATAGGGAATGGGAGTGTGGGACCAGCAATGGTCGTGGCATGGTCGGCCGGCCAATGGGCGCGGGCCCCAAGGCACTCTTCCTAATTTTATGTCATTTTGATGATTTTAGATAATTTTTCATAAAATCAAAGGGATTTGTTGAAAACCAAGATATTTTGTTGAAATCAGGGAGTTTTCATGAAATCAGGAAACCAAACACCAAATAATAATAAAATAATGGGCGTGTGGGACCGGCTAGGGCATGGTCGGCCGGCTAGAGCTCGGTCCCACAAGTTTTCCTAATTTTTTTAATATTTTCCATGATTTTAGAGAAAATACATGAAATTAGGTAATTTTAGGGAAAATTCATAAAATCAAGGAATTTTCATAATTTGAGAAGGAATAATAAAATAAGGGAGACGTAAGGTGTGGGACCATCCACGGCCAAGACATGGCCGGCTGGTGCTCGGTCCCACGACACCTTTCCCTAATTTTATTATTTTTTGATAAAATCATGTGATTTAGATAATTTCTTTGAAATAAAGGAAATTTGCTCGAAGGAGAGCATTTTCATGAGATCGTGAAAATAGTAAAAATATGGTAAAACATAAAATTGGGCGCCGGACTAGTCACAGCATGACTGGCCAGCCGGCTGGTGAGCCTAGTCCCCTGGCGCTTTGTTTAATATTTTATTATTATTATTTTCCCTTCCTATTTTTCATAGCTTCCTCGTTCGTTCGTATTTTTAAAATGCTCGTTCGTGTATTCAAAATGCTGGTCTGTGTATTATCTGCTAATTACACTTGCACCATTTTGTCAGGGCTTATTCGATGCCCAGATGCATGTTTCGTTGAATGTTTATTACTAACCTGTGGAATTCTGCTGGGAAGAACCACAGATTGAAGTAACGAAATATAACGAGGAATCGTAGAATATTGCTGAATATTCAGGCGATTAATTGACGACTCGTAGAATATTGCTAGATGTTCAGACGATTTAAGATAATTAATTGTTGGATCTGTACTAGAAGGGCTTCCTGTCTAGGATCATTAATTATCTGAGGGTTGAGCAATATGAACTTGCTGGAGTGTCATATTCTTCTTGCATAGTCGGGGAAAATCTGGTTACATCGCGAAGACGTTGTTGCTTTATACTAGCAGACATGCTGTCTAGGAGCCGCCCAATCTTTCGATTCTATACAGTATGAGGTGTGTCGTGGCCTCAGCTGAGAGACTGCACATCTTCATCTTCTCTGAGAGTCTTTCTTCATCAGAGGTGGCATGAGCTTTCATGCACAGATACATGAGTCTCGATACTCATCCGATTGCCGTATCCGGAGTAATTACTGAAATTGCTCAGTATTCATGAGATGTGTCGTGGCCTCAGCTGAGAGACTACACATCTACACGTACTCTGAGAGACAGCCTTCTCAGTCAGATATTTATGACATGAGATTTCATGCTTTAATGAGTGACATGAGTCTCAATACTCATCCGGTTGCCGAATCTGGAGTATAGTCTTACAATTTTAACCTTTGTCGAAAATACACCATCTACATTAACTCCCCTGCTTAGTGAGGAACAGTCATGTTCCTCAGTCAGCATTTAATGGTGATTTTCCAGGTATAAATAAAAAAAAAGTAATTGAACTTAGTCATAAGATAAGATATTACCTGATTTCGACTGAATGAGTAAACCATGGTTTGAGCGGAAACCTCTGTGGCATAATAGAGCGTCATCTAGTGAACATAAAACCGTGTAAAACCGCTGGTTCGATGGTGGAACCTTGGTTGGTTTAGAATTCACAGGACGGGTCCCAAAAGGGAAATCCTTATGGAATTAGGTTTTGGAAATAAAATTAGGTATAAAAGGGATTAATTTTCTCTTTTTTTATTCTCCTTCCCACGACCACCATCCTCTTCATCACCTTCACGTCCGAGCTTGGCAGAAGCAGGAAGGATTTTTGCCGGAGCGTCGTCGTCTGTCCGACCGGAGCTAGCACCGTCCGGCCGGCGCCGACCAGGTGCGTCAAAAAAAAAATTATATGTTTGATGATTCCATGAGTGTTTCATGCTTTCACCATATCAAAATCTTATACATGTGTATATGTTGATGTGGGTTTTTTAGAAAACCCTTGTTTTATCAAACGTATGTTCGTTCGATCGTTAGTTTTGAAAACTAATAAAAATCCCTGATTTATGAGAGATTTTTTTTATATATGTGGACTTAGGTCCAGTGATAAAACTTAGTGTATGAGCTTTCATGTGAACCAAGATTTTACCTTAATAGATGTGAGCTTTCATAAAACCGAAATAAAATCCGTTTTAAAGGATAATGTTTATTCGAGGAAAATATACATATATATTTTTATGTATGTAAACTTATGTCCAGTGATAAAACTTTATTTATGAGCTTTCATGAGAGTTAGTATTTTATCACAATAGGTGTGAGCTTTCACAAAACTAGCATAAACCTTCGTTTTTAATAAAACACTAATACGAAGGAAAATAGATTTTTTTTTTGCATGTAGCCGTGACATATTTTATGTGAAACATGATGACGTATTTTATTCACATGGATTTGTTCTTATTAGATAAATTATGAAAATTTATATGAACAAATTGCATTAATTATTGTTTTGTAAAATCAAGACATGGGTTTTGAGTAACCTTCAAACTATACAACTTATTTGTGATGAAGTCATGTCTTATTGTAAATATCATAGTTCAGTTGTGTGATTGTTCACATTATGAAAATTATGTACATGATTTTATGAGAAAATCATTTTCCATGAACTAATGAAGTGTTGTTCGTTATTGCAGGTTTCAAGGAACGAATTGATTTCGTGTGTTAACTCTTGTATTGCAACCACTATTGTTAGTGAAATTGAAAGAGGTAAGAGTTCAAGATTTACCGTTTGTAAACACCGGCGTTTTAATTTGCATGATTCCATCATCTTATTGAATTCGTGGATGACTGAAACATTGTGTGGATTTCACAGCAGCTTTGCGAGGATGTCTGATTCTCCAGCCAATGACGCTTCCAGAGATGAAAGGTGTGCAGATGATGATATCTCCATAGAGGAAACATGCACGGATGAGACTTCCGTTGGTGAGGAAGACGAAACACCTGGAGTCAAGAATGTCCCAAACATAGATGACGCTTTCTTTGAGGTTCAGGAGCCCGAAAATCGTCTCAAGTCCCCGGTATATCGCCTCCTGATCAATCTCAGGACGGTCACTCAAAAGAAATTGGTGACTCCTCGTGTTGCTATTCGGTTCTGTATTGAACGAGTATTATTCCAGGCTTCAATGATTGAATTCAAGCTTTCTCGACGCCCTTAAGAGAAGTTCTCGGGATGGTCTAGACACATGCTGGGATTTCCTCGTGTTAGAGCTATGCTGGATAGAGCACAAATTAGCAGGGTCGTTCAAACATCTGGAGATTTGTATATCTTTCATGACACACGAGGTATTGTAGCTCTTCTTGCTCGCTGGTGCATCCCAACTCATACGTTTATATGCAGCTGGGGAGAGTTCACTATTACCTTGGAAGATGTAGTTGCTTTGTTGCATCTTCCAATTACAGGTAACTTTCCTGAAGAACTTTGGAGGCGGAAGAGAAAGAAGTTTCCAAAACTTTAACAGCTGAGATGGAGAGAATCAACAAGGTTTTTGGTAAAGGTTGTTACGCTCATTGGTTGACACATTGGTGGACACGAGACGCCCCTCTTGATGAACCTGACGGTATGTTGTCTATTGCTGCTTTCTTGTGCTTATGGCTGTCCAGAGATGTGTTTGAAGATGCTGGTACATTGTTAAAGCCGTTTGTAATTCCTTTAGCTATTAAATTGGATCAAGGTGAACAACTTCCTCTCGGTAGCTTATTCTTGGTTTCTTTATATTCTAACCTGGATCTTTTAGTCGTAGACTTCAGTGTTTCGAACGGCTTCATGAAGATTGAATGCTACGCCAATACGATGTTCCTCCAAGCTCTGATGTGGGACTTTTTCGGAAACTATGCACCCATTCCCTGTAGTGTGTTACAAAGTCTGAACTCTGCTGATGCTCGACGTATCTTCCATGAGAAAGACAACGCTAGGATTATGCGCTGGTCTACGAAGAAAATTCAGTCCAAGACACGCTTCATCGACGTAATAGATGACGAGTCTGAGTTCAACTTCCGTCCTTGGGTAGTGGTTCCTCCTCACGTTTCTCAATTGGAGACTTTCAATGCTGGATAAAGTAAGTATTTGAAATCCGGTGCTGATTTGAGTGTTAGCGAAAGATCTTTCATGCTGAGTTGTACTCCCGGTCACATAATATCAGCAGCGTATGGAGATTTTTCGGTGGAGGAGTATAATATTGACAGAACCGCCCGTCATATGGGTATGGACCAATGTGTTCCAACCTTCAGAAGGAGAAGACCATCAGTGGAACAACTTAAGACTTGTTTAGATCACACACATGATGAAGGGAGCTCCTATTGGTTCCCTTGTATTGATCGAACCACGTACGTGACTCCAGGTTACATGGAATTCTTGGATCAGCATCTTGAGCGTCTTAATGATTATGTGACGGCCTCCCAACCTTTAGTGAAGGATCCCCCTTCTTCTGAGATGAGTGCCTCTCGTCCCAGACTAAGGAATATTTCTGGTGGTGACAAACGAAAGACATCTCCAGGAGGTTCACCGGTATGTATTCTTTTGCATATTCCTCATACAACTCGTATAATCGTCTTTAATTACTACATCAATTTCTTTTGCAGGAGGGTCGCGCTGTGAGACCTCGAATTGAAGTGAATTTCTCAGAGGCGGAGGCAATTACCCACGGTGGAGAAGGCAGGAGCAAGAATTGCAAGTTGTTTCCCAACACCATAAAGTCCCCAGTCGCCTTTTTTGTGAGTTGTTGATATTTTTCCGCTGTAACTTCTTCCATCCGCATTATCAGGATCTCAAAACAAATATTTGTTATTTGGTTACAGGACTTTGATCCGTCTAGTATTGACGATCTTCGATTCTCTGCTGTTGAGCAGACAACTTCTGATTTGAGTGTTGAAGAAGAAGTCGCCGTGAGTAATTTCCTTTACCATCAGACATAAAAGTTTCATGTGAAGATGCTAATTACTTGATAATATGTCCAGGAGGATGTCATCATGGAGGCGGAAAGTGTTGATGTTCGACCTTCCTCTGAGAATATAGATGAAGGCGCTTCCAAAGATTCAGATCCAATTAGAAGTAATGAACCCCTTGTCGTTAATACGGACGATCATAATTCCTCGAGTACTTCGGAGACATCCAAAGTAAGTATATACCATGTACCATATTCATAGAAGTATGAAAGTGCTGATTTTTGAATGAATGAATGATAATATATGTGTATGTATGAAAAAACTTGGTCGAACTTCGTCGTCAGAAAATTCATAACCCAGTTTTTTTATCAAAAACGCCGTAAAATCTTCATATGGAGTCGTATTTTCAGTATCTGCATATGTATCCTCAAGATCAGGAAATTTCCAAGCTTTTCCATAGAATATTTTTAAGTTTTGATCACGTTTAGAGCCTAAAAAAGACGAAATAGTAAACTTCCAGGAGACTTTCAGAACTTTTTTCAGATTGCATGTTGCCCGATGTTTTGACCACAGCTCCTAGATCGTTCGCCCAATTTTCATGAAATTTTGACATGTTGTAGAGGACTTCCATACGAAGATAATGGTATATGACCCAACTCTAGAATCCATACCAATTGCTCCCAGTTCGTCATTGAACACAGGGCAGTGTAAAATTTCTTCAGCTGAGTTTCTTTGAAAACGTGTTTCATGACTTTGATGCTACTTGTACACGTATTAGATGCATGATAAGGAACTTAGATGATGTTAGTTCACTTACTTTCTTAATTTTATAAACGTATTGGATTTCCATCCTTGAATCATTCTAATCCCATGTAATCTTCACATTAGGTGCCGAATAACGAAGTTGGGAATTATGAATCCAATAATAATGTTTTGGGCAATCCAGGAGTTTTCGGTGATAAGACTTCCATATCTGTGCCTCAAGATGATGAAGCGTTGGTCGTTGATGCCGTGGAGGTAAAAGAAACTCTAATTGTGCCTCAGACGGTGGAACCCGAACCCGAAATAGCGGAATCTACTTCTTCTGAAGTTGTCTCTATGATCACCGATGCTGCTCCAGTAGTTGAGAACCAGATGATAGTGCATGAGTATCCGACTGCAGGGATTTCCTTTGATCCTCAATTTGGTGAGTTACTCCCGTATCACCAGCTTGTTGGAGGATTTAGCGTTCCTATCGGATATGCTGCTATGTACAAGGAACTGTGGGAAATGTATGGACACATTGTTGTCACTCGGGATCCAGAACGCAGTTATTTTCTGACGAAACAAGTGAAGGCTATCATGTGTGTCATAGATGATAAATGGATTACTTCCAGAAATGATGTTACTCAAGATGTACTCTTTGATTGGGAATACAACTTGAAGAATGCTGAAGATCTTGGCTTCAATCTGAAGTGGCTCCGTCAAAGACTTGAAGTTATCAGGAAAGCAGTAAAGGGCGATGTTCCCTTCCCTACCAGTGATGCCGTGTTGAAGAAGATGAATGAAGTTGCCGATCTAACCAGGAAGCTGAAGGTAGAAAAGGAGGCTCTGAAAGTCTTGGAGGAGGCAGAGGAGCAAAAATATTTATTCGATGGTTTTCTTTAGTTTCCTTTCCATAATCCCATGAATTTCTGATATTAGCTGGTTTTGGATTGCTAGATGGTTAAGGATTTTCTTTTGGATTTGATTGAGATTTTCCTTTAAGTAAAGTGAACTGAATTTTTGATAAATTGTTGAATTCAAATACTGATTGAAAGTATTGCAAACGTTTTGGAGGAATTGAAATACAATGAAAGAAAATCCTAAATGCCAAATCCAGACATCATGAGTGCTCAAACGCTCAGTACCTCAAATACCCAATAATTTCAGACAAACGCCTTAACCCAGTTCTCGTGAATTACTGGAAGGGTTCTGCCATCCGTGTTGACCAATTTGTAGTATCCTCCAGTTATGGACTTAGCAACCATAAATGGTCCTTCCCAATTGGAGCTCCTTGTGGAGTGGAGATCTCGTTTAGCCGCCTTGAGAACCAAATTCCCTTCCTCGAATTTGTTCGGCTTAGTAGTTCACGCCTTGAATATCTTTTGTTGATTCCATGGTTGTGGTACGTATGGGAACTCATGTAGAGGAGAGTACCCAGCATATTGTCTGTCGTGCTTAGCCAGGTCTTCAGCAAAAAACCTCTTGTAGGTGTGTTGTGAATTCAGCGTGAAAATGCTCTGAATGATTGAATTTTTGCTCAAATGAGAGTAATTTCTGTGAGTTCTAGACGAAAGATTGTATGTATGAACTTCGATGAGAAATTGCTCGTTTTGGAGAATGTTGTTCAATTGTTCGAAAAAAATACCTTTTTTTTCAATCAGGATTCAGAGACATTTTATAATGCCGGAGTTGAAAACACCATGATCCCATGAAGTGTGACAGTTGCTGGAATCAGAGAGTGGGAAATGGGGAAATCGTGTTAAAACCAATTACTCATCGTGCGGAGACTTGGTTAACTTTCCACCCACTACTTTGCTGACTCTTCCAACTGATTGCACGACTTGCTCACATTCTTGTCGTGGGTGAACACATGTGCCGTAGACCGCCAGACCAAAACCCTAGTTAATATCCCCCCATATGACACGGTTAAAATCTCGTGATTGTGGAGTCAGTTGCTGACTTTATGGGATGATGAGTCCATTAGCGCTGAGTTGAACATGATTAGCAAATGTTTCGAAACTCATGAATTTAATGTGTCTCCTGAGACGAGGTATCATTATAACCTAAGACGAGCAAAACTGTGTTGCTAAATTGTTGAATATTGGTAGTTGAACCAATATTCTTTGATTTGAGCAAATATTGCTAGTCTGAGCGAATATTGCTAATTGAATAAATATTGCCGGTTCGAGCGAATATTGCTAGTTCGAGCAAATATTGTTCTTTTGATGAATTGTTGGTAGCTGGACCAAATAAAATATTAATTTAAGTTACTGACTGTTGGGTCGAGCAAAATAAAAATGAATATCAATCATGGAATCAACATAAATTTATCAGAGTGTTCGAATCTGCACAGAATCACGTTTCTGCGGAGCTCTGGATTCAAAACCCTAATTTTACCGAAATGATGATTTATTGCAAATCAACACGGGACCATCTACATGGGATGACGGGTTCACCATATAACGCCCAGATGCTCGAATGAGCAAAAAATACCAAAGTCTCTTGAGGACCAGTTGGTGAAAGAATGATTAAATGCTGGTTTAATCATTTATTGAAATAATTCTCGTGTGAGCAACAAATCATAAAGCCTGATGTAGAAAATATGAGGGGCCGACCAAGAGGTCATGAGACTGGCTCTTGATGGTCGTGGGACCAGTAGATGGTCGTTTGAGCGAACTTCCAATTGTTTGGAAAGAGTTCGAACCTAATATGAGCAACTGAGCAAATTAGGTTAAAATCATTAAAACATGCGGGGCCAGCTGTTTGAAAGCCTCAGGGTCACCCTAGGTCGGTCAAGGGGATGTGCCCGTGTCACCATAGTGTCCGTGCTTCAGTCCTGAGAATTTTGATATTTTCTGATGCACGTTTGAGCAACATTTGGAGAAAATATGCAAAATCCATGGCTTTGCTGAAACCGGCAAAAATACATGAGATGATGAAAATAATAAATAAACAAGGAATCACAAGGTGTGGGACCGGCCACGGCTAGGGCATGGTCGGCCGGCCGACACGCGGTCCCACATGCTTTTCCCAGTTTTATGTATTTTTCTCTGATTTAAGGGAAATTCCATGAAACTGGAGAGTTTGGCGAAATTAGGGAACTTCCATGATATGAGAGACATAAATTAAAATATAAAATAGGGAATGGGAGTGTGGGACCAGCAATGGTCGTGGCATGGTCGGCCGGCCAATGGGCGCGGGCCCCAAGGCACTCTTCCTAATTTTATGTCATTTTGATGATTTTAGATAATTTTTCATAAAATCAAAGGGATTTGTTGAAAACCAAGATATTTTGTTGAAATCAGGGAGTTTTCATGAAATCAGGAAACCAAACACCAAATAATAATAAAATAATGGGCGTGTGGGACCGGCTAGGGCATGGACGGCCGGCTAGAGCTCGGTCCCACAAGTTTTCCTAATTTTTTTTTTAATATTTTCCATGATTTTCGAGAAAATACATGAAATTAGGCAATTTTAGGGAAAATTCATAAAATCAAGGAATTTTCATAGTTTGAGAAGGAATAATAAAATAATGGAGACGTGAGATGTGGGACCGGCCACGGCCAAGACATGGACGGCTGGTGCTCGGTCCCGCGACACCATTCCCTAATTTTATTATTTTTTGATAAAATCATGTGATTTAGATAATTTCTTTGAAATAAAGGAAATTTGCTCGAACGAGAGGATTTTCATGAGATCGTAAAAATAGTAAAAATATGGTAAAATATAAAATTGGGCGCGGGACTAGTCACGACATGACTGGCCGGCTGGTGAGCCTAGTCCCCTGGCGCTTTGTTTAATATTTTATTATTATTATTTTCCCTTTCTATTTTTCATAGGTTCCTCGTTCGTTCGTTTTTTTAAAATGCTCGTTCGTGCATTCAAAATGTTGGTCTGTGTATTATTTGCTAATTACACTTGCACCATTTTGTCAGGGATTATTCGATGCCCAGATGCCTGTTTCGTTGAATATTTATTACTAACATGTGGAATTCTGCTGGGAAGAACCACAGATTGAAGCAACGAAATATAACGAGGAATCGTAGAATATTGCTGAATATTCAGACGATTAATTGACGACTCGTAGAATATTGCTGGATATTCATATGATGGCTCGTAGAATATTATTGGATATTCAGACGATTTAAGATAATTAATTGTTGGCTCTGTACTAGAAGGGCTTCCTGTCTAGGAGCATTAATTATCTGAGGGTTGAGCAATATGAACTTGCTGGAGTGTCATATTCCTCTTGCATAGTCGGGGAAAATCTGGTTACATCCCAAAGACGTTGTCGCTCTATACTAGCAGACATGCTGTCTAGGAGCCGCCCAATCTTTCGATTCTATACAGTATGAGGTGTGTCGTGGCTTCAGCTGAGAGACTGCACATCTTCATCTTCTCTGAGAGACTTTCTCCATCATAGGTGGCATGAGATTTCATTCACAGAGACATGAGTCTCTATACTCATCCGGAGTAATTACTGAAATTGCTCAGTATTCATGAGATGTGACGTGGCCTCATCTGAGAGACTACACATCTACACGTACTCTGAGAGACAGCCTTCTCAGTCAGAGATTTATGACATGAGCTTTCATGCTTTAATGAGAGACATGAGTCTCAATACTCATTCGGTTGCCGAATATGGAGTATAGTTTTATAATTTTACCCTTTGTCGAAAATCCACCATCTACGCCACTTATGACTTGTTTGTGTTCTTGGTAATACTATTCACAAAGGCCTGATTTATATATTACTATGACTTTTATTAGTGAAACCAATCTTAAGTAATCACCTGAGATGGTATGATCGAGTTTGTGATTTGTGTATGACCGACTCTGGGTAAAGGGGAACCGATCCTAGTAAGAGGTGCAACACATCACAAAGGGGAATCGATCCTTGTATGAGATGCAACAAGTTTTTAGCAGAAAGGGGAACCGATCCTATGGACATGTGCAGCACGTTTTTAGGCAAAGGGGAACCGATCCTATGGACATGTGCAACACATATAATTTAGATACCATATATATGTGGGGAACCGATCCTAGTACCTAGTCAACCGAATTTTGGAAAGCTAGTGTGACTATGCACAGTACTCATATGGAGGTAGAACCGAAACTTGTTTTGGTAGAACCGTTAAACCCATGATTTGTGATTGAGTGTTCTTGATCAATCACATAGTTCTTGAAAGTCAGATGAACCAATTCTAAACTTGTTTGGAAATGTGGCAAATCGGTTTCAAGGTTGTAAGTATGAAAGAGGACTTACAAAGTAAGGATGTCGACATACTTTGAACATGTGTTGTAATGTGTATCTTTTATTGTTCAAAGTTATTCCTTAATAGCTAAAGGAAGAAAATCCCAGGACGAAAGATAAATAAGTTAAGAATCTTTTATTTAAGGTTTTTAATTTTATTTTAGGAAAACGAGAATTAGTAATGTGCATTTACTATTTAAAGTTCCAAAGAGATTTTTTGTCAATATTTTGGATAGAGCATTTCCAGGAATTATGGAAACCGTATTTGGAATATATTGCATATTTTGAGAATATTTTCGGTTTTGGAAATTCCTTGGTGTCCAAACTTCCTTGTCTATAAATACTTTAAGTTTGCATTTCTATTCAAACTAATCCTTCGTGACAGCAAACTTCCTCGGTTGTGTTGTTGTTGATGTAGCCGCCTATTCGGAGAGTAACCTAATTAGCCAAAATCTCTTACGGCCGTTCAGTTTAAAGTCTTCTTTGGGATTGAGAAGCTCTATTAGTACCGTTGGTAGGAAACTAGATAATTACGGTTTATCTTGTGTTTTCGATTGATTTGATTGACTACCGTTGGTTGAACTTTGATTGCACCTAGTTTGTTTATGCTTGAGAATCTTCTCTTGTGATATAAGATTCACTCAAACTAGATCTAAGTTTCGACAGGATCTTTAGACTTTTTTTAGTTCTAAAGACGATCTTGTGATAATCCATTGTTAACAGACTCCGTTCTGTGCGTGATTGATCACAAGATATTCAAGTTGTTGTATGCAGGTCTTTATTGAATATCTAAGAAGATATGAAGACAAAGAAGATATTGAAGATTTATAATTTGGGGTTCATAATCTTTGGTGTGCACAGTACTTGTATCGGTATAAGAGGGTCCAACTATAATCGGCTTATCCTTGTGGTAGATTGTATTGATTAGTTGTGTAGATCGGTATCAATAAAATTCTTTGTGATTAAAAGTATTGATTGCAAAATCTTAACAATTACCTTTGGTAGTTGAACATAAGATAGATCTAAGAACCTGACGAAGGAGTTTATTGAGATAAACAGAAGAGCCTTTGTCGAACTCACATCACTTGGTTGAAGAGAGTTGCTACTAAACAGATTTGTTGTTCGTTTACTGTTTGGAATACGAACCAAAGGAATTGTTCCAAGTACGTAACTTATTCATAAGTTGGAGGCGTGGGAATACAGACGGAACTAGGTGAACTATAAGTTTAGTTGCTTGGTCTCAACTATATGAAGTTGGTTTAATTTTGTGTAGCGGCTTAATCCTGAGAGTATTCAATTCTGGACAAGGTCCCGGGGTTTTTCTGCATTTGCGGTTTCCTCGTTAACAAAATCTTGATGTGTCATTTACTTTTATTTTCCGCATTATAATTGTTTTATTATAATTAAAGTAAATTACACAAACGTTAGTTCCTATTTACTTGATAAGCAATCCTATTATGTTTGGTTAAGTCCGAACCTTTTTATTAAGTAAACATACTTCGTTGTTGTATTTTCTCGATCTCGTACCCATAGACGATCACACGAAGTGTGAACCGATTAGTTGCATTGTCTCGACTCAGTCCATAGACAATCACTTTCGAAGAAAGGACTTATAGGTAGGAAAAGTTTTATCTTGAGGTATATTTGGGTACCCTCTCCTTTTCAATTGGTATCAGATCAGGAAAACACGAAAAGATCTAACAATCTGTGTTTGGTGCGATCCAACCTATAAGAATGAACTCGAGTTCTCATGAATCGACTTCAATTGACGTACCGTCAAGATTTGACGGAACAAACTATCTACGGTGGAAATCTGCTATGAGATCTTTTCTTCAATCACGAGACTTTAATACTTGGCTATTAGTCGTCGATGGTTATATTCGTCCAAAGATAGAAAATTCAGAAACTGAGTTTAAACGCTTAGTAGATTTTTCAAACAAAGAAAATGCGTTTGCAAAGCAGAATTCAGATGGTTTGAATGTTATAATACATGTTGTAAGTCGTGATCTACAACATCATGTATCAACATGTCAAACTTCGAAAGAAGTTTGGGATAATATTCATCGTATTCGAAGGAAACACTTCAGAGAAAGAAGCTAGACTTCAAACTCTTACGTCCAATTGGGAAAACCTTCGAATGGATGAAAAAGACACTTTGAAGAGTTTCATCTTAAACTCTCTTAGATAATTAATGCCTCTTTCTATCTTGGAAAGACTATCTCTGAAAAGGATATAGTGTTCAAAATTCTCAGATCGTTGTCATCAAGATACAATTCTAAGAAGCATGCAATCATAGAAGCAAATGATATCTCAACTCTGTCACGAAGCACACTCGTTGGAAAGTTAAAGATCTTTGATCATGAATCACAGTCTATTCAAAATAAAGGAATTGCTTTTAAAGCTGCAAAAATTCTGAAAGCTCCAATGGAGAGGAATAGACAGATGGATGATTCAGATGAACAGATTGCAGAAAATTCTGATGATGAAATTGAACAATCATTATCATTGATTGCCAGACAGTTTCGATATCTCTTGAAGAAAGGAAATAAGAGATTCATAAAGGATACTCATCGATCTTCTCGTCCACATGATCGAGTTCCTGTCAAAAAGGATCATGAAGAAGATGATGAATATCAGCCGCAATGCTTTAAGTGTAAAGGGTTTGGTCATATTGCTAAAGACTGTCCCAATCTTAAGAAATACACTGGAAGCAAGGTGTTGGCTGTAACTCTAGATGAGACTTCTGATTCATACGATTCTGAAGAAGAGGAAACAGTTGATATTGCATTAGTTGTCAATCTTATTTCTTCCTCCTCCATTAGTGATTTACCCATTTTAAAAATGGACATGTCTTCCGATGTTATTAATTCATCTAATGGTAAAGGGAAAAATAAGACAAGATGCAAAAACTGTCTCAAAAACAGAATTGCTAAAAGTTACATAGGCAACCCAAGTCAATCTCAAGATACTTCGCTAGTTCGAGGTAACAAGAAGAGAATTTCTCATACGATACTATATCAAGGACAATCTTTTTGATCAAATTTCCATAATGAGATAAAATCTCATACTAATACCACTTGATCGGTATTAGAATTCTTTCCTCACCATGTGTGCCGATTTTTGAGTGAGGAAGAAGAAAAAATCAAGGCACTTATGTGTAGATTATGGAAATAAAATCTAGTATTTGGAAATATTTGATATATTCGTATTTTTAGGAATATTATATTTTTGGAAGTATGAAAATTATAAAAAGATCCTTCTCCTTCTTTGGTCATTCCTTGTCCGAACCATGAGTCTGGATCCAACATCTTCTTTTGGCAAGATGCTAGATCAGAAAGATCAACTTAAGATTAAGTCTGGATCTTCTCTTGATATTAAGAGTAAAATTAGAAAATGAGATTGGCTTAGCAAGAAGGAAAGAGAGAATACTCTAAAGAAAGATCAGTGTATTGAAGCATTGACACACTTTTGTTTTCAATCAAAGACAGAATTACATGCTCTTGCAGAATCCTTCACGAAAATTTCTCACCTGCAAGAAATTCTGGTCAAGCAACAAGGTTTTCTACTTGAAGAAATTCACCAGATTAAGTCTGAAAGTAATAATCCACCTTCATTTAGCACTGATATGAAGGACTGAGTTGCAAAGGAAAATAGACATCAATTTTTGATTTCTTTCAATGATTGTATTAAGTCTATTATGAATAAAACTATTATGAATAAAATTATTTGATTCATAATTTTTCTTGTGATGGTTTTTGATTTACATAGCCTGTGCTTGAATGCTTTATTATTGCTATGGATGTTTATGGGATGTTCGATTTTCTTTTTTATTACCTTGATATTCGATCTCATAATGTTGTGAACCCTTATGGTTTGGGTGACTTTTTGATTTAGCAGGATTAAGTTCTAGCCCATGTTGGTAGGCTTTATCAAAGGATCATGAGGGGTTCTGATAGTAACAATATGTGAAAAAGTCACAATATGTTGAATCGGTTTTGGTTTAGCATAAAAGCATATGTGTTTCGGTGGTTTTCAACTTTTGCTTGCAATAGTTAAAAACCGGTTTTCAACCTTTCTCTAGTAAAGGTTGGTTGTTGTTATTCTTTTGTTTTGCATAAGGATGACAACATAATGATATTTCGATATCAATTCTCCCTGGAAGAAGATGCAAACATATTGGAGAAGTGGATGCGAAATTTGAGGTAACAATCTTGTTAGTTAATTGTTTTCCTGTTTAAGAAAAGTCTGATTATTATTTCATATATTTATTGCTTTTGCTTAACAAAACTTCGGTACAGTCGATGTTTTATTCCATGATGTGTGTATGGATGTGTGTGTGATTCAATTGGTTCCGGTTAAGAAAAACTATTGTTATCTTGCTTTATTGTGTGGTATCAATTGTTTAGTCTTACAAAATTTCGGTGCAATTGCGGTGCTATAATGTCTATGTTGTTTCAATTGCTTCCGGTTGAGGTGAATAATTATGCAATTTGATTTATTTGGTTTGTATGAATTGTTTATAGCTTACGAAAGAAAAAGTTTACGGGATGGATTGTTTAGTCCAATTCGATTCCGGATAAGAGAAACTAAGTTTATCTTATTAGACTTATCAAAGTGGAGGTTTCGGTTATTCAAGTCTAATCGAATGCCTTAACAAGAAATACTAGTTAACTAACCTAGTACTTATCTTGTTTAAAAGTGAAAGGTCTAAGTTATATGGATAATTAGAGCCTGATGAGAAAAATAGAGTTATCTTTTCTTTGGTCTTTTCGAACGAAGCGGTTGTATTTGTACAATCGGTTTAGCAAAGGAACTAAGGTGCTTAGTTGATTTTTGGTTTGCTAAACTATTAGGGAAAATTGCTTCGGGAAATTGTTTCCTTGATAACATATCAAAACATAATTACTTTGTAGTTTCGGTTTTGATATTGGTTATCAAAAATGGTGTGTGGAACCCTCGTGCTTAACTCTATAGGTTGCAAGTCTTGTGAGATTTGTAAGATCCTTTTGGTTTGTCCGTTATTTGCTCGTACCTTTGCCATTTTGTGACAAAAAGGGGGAGAAATATATGTAGTAAACAAGTGATACTTGCATTGATTTTATATTGATTGGTATCACTAAAGGAAAGGGACATTGGTGCTTAAACATTTATCAAACGAAAGAGTGAAAGCATAAACTAAGGGGGAGTAACATATCATTACCAAGGGAATAACAAAGAAGTGCGGATTGACAAAATCTACCTATCTTACCTTTAGGGGGAGTATTAACTTTGTTATTATAATGTCAACAACGACATTTAAGGATTGAATGTATACAGGTTATTGTGTTGTTGAATTCGAGAATCAAGCATATGTGTAATGAATTCTTGTAATTTGTTTATCCATATGATTGTAAGAGTTTTGTCACTAAAATTGACAAAGGGGGAGATTGTTAGAGCATAGCCCGGTTGAAACCACCAAGCGTTGGTATGTCAAGTTTGATTGTCATTTTAGTGAATCAAAACTCATTTTAAGAGTCGCTTGATTATGTACTAGAGTCAACTTCGTATAGGTTAGCTTGAAAGTATTAGGATATGAGACATTACAAGTATTGTGAAGACTTGAAGAAGTGAAGAAGTAAGAAGCTACTACGACAACATCATCTTTTTACTTGAGGTTAGTGATATTTGACTTGAACTGTTTCATTCCCTAATGTTTCTTTCAAGTCGTGCATACTGAAAACAAAACTGCGAAGCATGAACACTCTAATAGACATAGTATTAATAAATACAATACGAGGTTTATTGCTTAACCATTAAACTTTGTAGATAAGACATCGACATAATCGTTTAAATGCTATTGTGATTATGTATGGGTATGAGGTGAGGATTTCATCCTAGGAAATAATGTTTTACATATGTTTTAAGGAAGTAAGTTCATAAACTTGTTTATGAATCGAAAAGTAAATCGCCAGGCGTTATTGGTATTGTTATTCATTGCATATCTTGTGAACAACCAATATGTGTGATTTAGTATAACCGCTCATGATTTGTTTGTGTTCTTGGTAAAACTATTCACAAAGGCCTGACTTATGATTTGGTATGACTTTTATTAGTGAAACCGTTCTTAAGTAATCACCTGAGATGGTATGATCGAGTTTGTGATATGTGTATGACCGACTCTGGGTAAAGGGGAACCAATCCTAGTAAGAGGTGAAACACATCACAAAGGGGAATCGATCCTTGTATGAGGTGCAACAAGTTTTAGCAGAAAGGGGAACTGATCCCAAGGACATGTGCAACACGTTTTTAGGCAAAGGGGAACCGATCCTATGGACATGTGCAACACATATAAGTTAGTGTAGATGGGGAAAAACGATTTGATGGTTTTTACGGAATTGAAGAGACGTCTGTGTGGAGACTCCTTGAACCGAGCGAAATGTTGAACCTCACACAGATGCACTGAAAGAAGGGAGTGCTTTAAGTTCGAGAGATCAATCTGTAGGACTCTGGCCTAAACCAAGAACAATGGTCGTTCCAGAGTCAATTCGGTCACAAGAGAGGATGGGTTAATTTGTAGGAGGGAAGCTGAGAAATGTGTGAGATCAATCGTGATCTGAGATTGTAGGTGTGTCGTGAATTCAGCGTAAGGATGCTTTGAATGATTGAATTTTACTCAATTGAGAGTGATTGCTCAGACGATGAGTTCGTGTAGACGAAAGATTGTCTGTATGAACTTGCCGAGAAATTGCTTGTTTAGACGAATGTTCGAGTATTCGAATATTGTACTTTCAATCATGATTCAGATGTCTTTTTATGTTACTAAATTAAAAACACCATGATCCCATGAAGTGTGACAGTTGCTGGAATCAGAGAGTGGGGAAGTGGAAAATCGTATTAAAACCAGTTGCTCATCGTGCGGAGACTTGGTTAATTTTCCACCCACTACTTTGTTGACTCTTCCAACTGATTGCACGACTTGTTAACATTCTCGTCGTGGGTGAACACACGTGCCATAGACTGCCAGACCAAAACCCTAGTTAATATCCCCCCATGTGACACGATTGATATCTCGTGATTGTGGAGTCAGTTGCTGACTTTATGGATTGCTGAGTTGAACATGTTTTGCAAATGTTCTGAGACTCGTGAATTAAATATATCTGCTGAGACGAGGTATTATTATGTTGACTACTTAAGACGAGCAAGTTGTGTTGCTGAGTTATTGAATATTGATAGTTGAACCAATATTCTTGAATCTGAGCAAATATTGCTGGTTCGAGCAAATATTGCTAATTCAAGCAAATATTGCCGGTTTGAGCAAATGCGCTCATTTGATGAATTGTTGGTAGCAGGACCAAATAAAATATTAATTTAAGATACTGACTGCTGGGTCGAGTAAAATAAAAAAATGTTGATCATAGAATTAACATAAAATTATCAGAGTATTTGAATCTGCTCAGAATAATGTTTCTGCGGAGCTCTGAATTCAAAACCCTAATTTTACTGAAATGATGATTTATTGCAAATCAACCGCAGAGTGACGCAGGGACCGTCTACATTGGATGATGAGTTCACCATTGTTTAATGGTGAAAACTATTTCTGCCGGTTTTGGTAATTTGGGGTGTGTGGATGAGAAATGAATCTAAACCCTAAAAAAATGCACTGCACGAGAGTGCTTGTGATTCGAGAAATCAATCTGTACAACTCTGGCCTAAACCAATAAATGGTCGTTCCAGACTTGCTTCGGTCACAAAATGAAGGAGATGTGGTTGATCTTAGGGAGGGAAGCGAATAAGGTGTTGAGATTGTGAAGG
The DNA here is from genome assembly GCF_003573695.1 of Papaver somniferum. Taxonomy (NCBI): domain Eukaryota; kingdom Viridiplantae; phylum Streptophyta; class Magnoliopsida; order Ranunculales; family Papaveraceae; genus Papaver; species Papaver somniferum. The sequence continues at coordinate 186,235,779 of NC_039360.1, read as the reverse complement.
TGTTGGATGTGTATGACTTGTATTAGAAAGCTGAACTGGCTTGCAGAATGAAAGCTATCAATTCTGGTGTTGGAATACGATTGTATCAACACTTGGCTTCTGTCTCGTTGTTTTGTCTTGTTTGAAAATAGGGAGGAGAACCTATTTATACAAGTCATTGAGCCTAACCCACGTCTCTCATGGGAAGTGGAGAAAGTGGAGTGATGGAGTAGTGGAGTTGCGTGTGTTAGTGTTACACGATCAGCCTTGCCCACTTCTCCCATCATCACTAACCGTCCATGACTTCCTGACACGTTCTTGTGATGGCGTGTTGTGCACTGCACGCTGTAAACCGCCAGACCAATACCCCAGTATGTATCCCCCAGTTTGTGACATGATTGATATCTCGAATGTGCGGATCGTGGGACCCAAAAAAGGTATCATGTAATGCTAGGTTAAATAACTAAGTTATTTGGTAATTTTATACTTGTAAAATATCACGTGAATTCTATGCAAGTAATGCATCGAATATACTCAGCATGTATGAAGCATCGCTGTTTGAGCATCTTAAAATAGCTTCATGTCCAGTCTACCTCATGTGATGGTTTGGAGGTTGCGCAAGCAAATCATGACTTGGCCGACCACATGGTGTGGTAGAGTGGCGGATGATAATCACCACGACACCTCATTGACCAGTTAACTCCTGACCATGGTTGTATAACCAAGCAGGTGAAGTTGAACGGACGAGATGATCTTTGAGACACTCATCTGCAACCGTCAGTGAAATTAGGGTTTATGAAGAGGTGCGCAAGCATCACTCTTCAGCTTGGTCGAATCCAAGCTTTGGGACACGATTTTGGCAAGGCCGATTGGGCATGCGTATAGACGGCATGCCGGTGTACATGCCCATACCTCATTGTCTCGTGAAAGTGTAATCTAGATCACTCAATTTTTCCGGAAAAGAGGAGCGGCTAGGATTGATTTGCGACAGAGATTTTGTGCCGCAAAGGCCGCGCGTCATGCCAACTTTGGGCGCGTGTTTCGAGGCGACCAAGCCTGGTCGGTCTTGGCCGATTAGTCTGGTGTGCAGACGACGGGCTGATATACACGCTTGTATTTCATTGTCCCATAGAAACGTGATCTAAGACACTCAATTTCTCCGGCAAAGTTGAGTGTTCGAGATTAGTTTGCAATTGGGAGGTGTGACCACGCCTGTTTGGGCGTGCGAATCGAGGCAACCAGGCATGATATGCCTTGGCCGATCAGGTGTGGAGATAGATTGGCCCATGGTAATCATGTTGATGCGCACCGGACCTTCCTAGTCTATTCCTGGACCCTTCATTCGTGAAGGACAAAATGGACGCTCGTGATGTTCAAACCCTAATTAGGGTTTCACCGGACGTGCGTCATGCCTTGTTTGGGCGCAAAAACTGGAACGACCAACTATAGTTGGTCCTGACCGATCGTTCATGTGTGTAGGCGGGCCCATGGTGATTGTGTTGACATTCTCTGGGCCCTTTGAATCTACATCTACACCCTCTATCTATGCCTGCGAAGATGGATGGTGGAGACTGCTTTACGACACATGGAATGTGCCGCAGACCCTAAATTAGGGTTTCACGTCTGCGCTGCTTTGGCTGGACGATTTGGCAAGCCATGCTACCCTTTTGGGGAGGTCGACCGTGCGGGGCCCGCATTGGGTCGGTGGTGAATACTCCAATACCTGCCTGAGGGTTATGGATTCGATCTGAGCCATCCAATCATGCTGGTGAAGTTGGATGGTCGTGATCGTTTCTGAGACTGATATGGAAAGTCCAGATGCTCAATCGGGCTAGTATAACACTCCGAGAGTTATTGCATGTACGGGTATTTCGTACATGCTTCATTATTAATGCTTGGAGATTCGTATTTCTCTGCTGAGAGCAACACTCAGTCGTCATGCCGCACCAATGATAAGAGTGGAGCAGTACATGAAATACAAGGCTGGTCATACATTAATAATGTTATAAATTCACAAGGTTTATGGGATTGTTGCTACATGCTCCATTTTAGGTGAATTAGTAAAGTGGAGAAGTATTCATCACTTATCAGTGGCTCTATCCTTTGCAAGATGTCAGCGCATAATTTTGGCTTTTACAATTTTATCCCTGAACTAAAATCCACCATCAACAACCATGTAACGCCCAGATGCTCGAATGAGCAAAATACCAAAGTCTCTTGAGGACCAGTTGATGAAAGAATGATTAAATGCTGGTTTAATCATTTATTAAAATAATGCTCGTGTGAGCGACATATAATAATAAAACCTAGCCGTGAAAAGATGAGGGACCGGCCAAGAGGTCATGGGACCGGCTCTTGGTGACCGTGGGACCAATAGATGGTCGTTTTAGCAAACTCTCGATTGTTCGGAATGAGTTTGAACCTAATATGAGCAGTTGAGAAAATTAGATTAAAAATAGTTGAAACATGTGGGACCGGCCACTTGCAAGCCTCAGGGACACCCTTGGTCGGTCAAGGGGATGCGCCCGTGTCACCATGTTGTTCATGTCTGAGTCCTGAGAGTTTTGATATTTTCTGGTGCGCGTTTGAGCAACATTTTGAGAAAATATGTCGAATCCAGGATTTTGCTGAAACTAGGAAAAATACATGAGATGATGAAAAATAATAAATAAAACAAGGAATTGCAAGGTGTGGACCGGCCAGGGCTAGGACACGGCCGGCCGGCTAGCAAGCGGTCCCACAATATTTTCCCAGTTTTATGTATTTTCTCTGAATTGAGGGAAATCCCATGAAACTGAAGAGTTTTATGAAATTAGGGAACTTCCATGAGATGAGGGAAATAAAATATGGAATGATGGAGTGTGGGACCGGCAATAGCCAAGGCATGGCCGGCCGACCAAGGGGCACGGTCCCAGCACTCTTGCCAATTTTATGTAACTTTTTATGATTTTAGGGAATCTTCATAAAATCAAAGAGATTTGTTGAAACCAAGGTATTTTGTTAAAATCGGGGAGTTTTTATGGAATGAGGAAAACAAAACAAATAACAATAATTAAATAAGAAGCTTGTGGGACCGGCTAGGGCATGGCAGGCCGGCTAGAGCCAGGTCCCACAGATTTTCTTAATTTTATAATATTTTCATGGGTTTAGGGAAAATTCATAAGATCATGGAATTTTCATGGTTTTAGGGAAAATTCATGTCAAGGAATTTTCATGGATTGAGAGAGATAATAAAATAATGGGGACGTGAGGTGTGGGACCGGCCATGGATGGAGCATGACCGGCCGGCTGGTGCTCGGTCCCGCGACACCTTTCCCTAATTTTATTGTTTTCCTTGCCAAAAAATCATGAGATTAGAGAATTTCCTTGAAACGAAGGAGATTTGCTCGAACGAGAGAATTTTCATGAGATCAGGGAAAAATAATAAAATATGATAAAATATAAAATTGGGCGCTGGATTGGTCACGGCATGGCTGGCCGGCTGGTGAGCCCAGTCCCCCGACGCCTTTGCTAATATTTTATTATTATTATTATTTTTTTTTCTTCCTATTTTGCATAGGTTCATCGTTCATTCGTATTTTTGAAATGCTCGTTTGCGCATTCAACTGGTTTGTGCATTATTGCTAAGTACACTTGCACCATTTTAGTCAGGGCTTATTCGATGCTCAGATGCCTGTTTCGTTGAATATTTATCACTAACCCGTGGAATTCAGCTGGGAAGAACCACGAATTGAAATGATGAAATATAACGAAGAATCATAGAATATTGCTGGATATTAAGACGATTAGAAATAAGTAACTGATGGCTCTATGCTAGCAGGGATTCCTATCTAGGAGCATTAATTATCTGAGAGTTGAGCAATATGAACTTGTTGGAGTGTCATATTCCTCATGTATAGTCAGGGAAAACCTGGTTGCATCCTGAAGACGTTGTTGCTCTATACTAGCAGGCATGTTGTCTAGGAGTCGTCCAATCTTTCGAATCTATACAGAAATAATTACTGAAATTGCTCAGTATTCATGAGATGCGTTGTGGCCTCATCTGAGAGACTACACATCTACATACACTCTGAGAGACAACCTTCTCAGTCAGAGATTTTATGGCATGAGCTTTCATGCGAGACATGAGTCTCCATACCCGTCCGATTGCCGGATCAGGAGCATGTATAATTACTGAAATTGCTCAGTATTCATGAGATGTGTCGTGGTCTCAGTTGGGAGACTACACATCTACATATACTCTGAGAGACAGCCTTCTCAGTCAGAGATTTATGGCATGATCTTTCATGCTTTAAATAAGAAACATGAGTCTCAATACTCATCCGATTGCCGGATCTGGAGTGTGGTCTTATAATTTTACCCTTGTCGAAAATCCACCATCTACAGTTAGATACCATATATATGTGGGGAACCGATCCTAGTACCTAGTCAACCGAATTTTAGAAAGCTAGTGTGACTATGCACAGTACTCACATGAAGGTAGAACCGAAACTTGTTTTGGTAGAACCGTTAAACCCATGATTTTTGATTAAGTGTTCTTGATCAATCACAGAGTTCTTGAAAGTCAGTTGAACCAATTCTAAACTTGTTTGGAAGTGTGGCAAATCGGTTTCAAGGTTGTAAGTATGAAAGAGGACTTACAAAGTAAGGATGTCGACATACTTTGAACATGTGTTCTAATTTATCTTTTATTGTTCAAAGTTATTCCTTAATAGCTAAAGGAAGAAAATCAGGATCGAAAGATAAATAAGTTAAGAATCTTTTATTTAAGGTTTTTAATTTATTTTAGGAAAACGAGAATTAGTAATATGCATTTACTAGTTGAAGATTTTCCAAAGAGATTTTCGGTCAATATTTTGGACAGAGCATTTCCAGGAATTATGGAAACCGAATTTGGAATATATTGAATATCTTGAGAATATTTTCGGTTTTGGAAATTCCTTGGTGTCCAAACTTCCTTGTCTATAAATACTTGAAGTTTGCATTTCTAGCAAACTAATCCTTCGTGACAGCAAACTTCCTCGGTTGTGTTGTTACTGGTGTAGCCGCCTATTCGGAGAGGATAGTAACCTAATTAGGCGAAATCTTTTACGGCCGCTCAGTTTAAAGTCTTCTTTGGGATTGAGAAGCTCTATTAGTACCATTGCTGGGAAACTAGCTAATTGCGGTAGTTTATGGGTAAAAACTGTTTCTGCTGGTTTTGGTAAATTTGGGTGTGTTGTTGAGAAACTAATTTAGACCTAAACAAATGCACTGCACGGGAGTACTTAAGATTCGAGAGATCAGTCTGTACAATCCTAGATTAAACCTAGAAATGGTCGTTTCAGTCTTGCTTCGGTCACAAAGTGAAGGATAAGGGTGGTCTTAGGAAGGGAAGCGAAGAAGGTGTTGAGACCAGAATGGTTAATTCTGAAGGTGTGGCTATTTTATGACTTGTATCAGAATATGGAACTGTCTTGCGGAATGTAAGGTATCAGTTCTTTGGTGTTTTTCTGAATACTTGTGTTGTTCTTAACCAAAACTCTGTTGCCTGGTCTAGATAGGTAAAACCTATTTATACAAGTAATAATTGTGCGCACCCTGATCTCGTAGGAAGTGGGAGTGATTGAGTGATGGAGAAGTGGAGTAATGTGTGAAAAAGCGGGGGTACAACAACCACACCCAATATTTCGCTTAGCAATCTGTATGGACAAACTGCAATATACTTTTAATAAAATCAACGAGACTCAATCTACAAAAAGTATATCAAAGAGTTTTATCTCTCTTTCTCGATTCAATTCTTTCTCAAGCAAATAGAAATCTGCGAGTCTAATTGAATACAAGAGAAATCACTTGAACGGTACCAAAGACCAATGTTCAAGGATCAATCAATTTCAATCAACAACCAAAGGTAGAATTTCCAATTGATTGATTCAAACGCACAACCTGTGATATTTTAATTATATAACAAAATATAATGCGGAATAGAAATAACACAGATACCAGAATTTTGTTAACGAGGAAACCGAAAATGTAGAAAAACCCCGGGACCTAGTCCAGATTGAAGACCACATTGTATTAAGCCGCTACAGACACTAGCCTACTACAAACTAACTTCGGTCTGGATTGTAGTTGAACCCCAATAAATCTCACAATGATTCAAGGTACAGTTGCGCTCCTTACGTCTCTAATCTCGGTAGGATACTACGCACTTGATTCCCTTAGCTGATCTCACCCACAACTAAGAGTTGCTACGACCCAAAGTCGAAGACTTTAATAAACAAATCTGTATCAGACAGAAAAGTCTACAGAATAGATAAATCTGTCTCCCACAGATAAATCTACAAGTTTTGTTCCGTCTTTTGATAAATCAAGGTGAACAGGAACCAATTGATAACCCGGACTTATATTCCCGAAGAACAGCCTAGTATTATCAATCACCTCACAATAATCTAAATCGACGTGGCGAAAGAAGATATTGTGGAATCACAAACGATGAGACGAAGATGTTTGTGACTACTTTTCTATCTTGCCTATCGAAGATAAAGATCTCAATTCAATCGTTACGATCATACTCAAAATGATAGAATCAGCAAGATCAGATCACACAACTACGAGAAAGTAGTATCGGTCTGGCTTCATAATCCCAATGAAGTCTTGATCAACAAAGTTCTCAAACTTCGGTTCAAGGAAAAAGGACTTATACATATATGTGTTGCCACACAATGCTTATATCCATCTTTGGTTATTTAATCTAAACTCTCATTTCAACCATTGAAACATTCTTAGAGGACATTTCGTCAAAGTAAGCAATTTTCAAGGTGATTGAAACGTGTCATGACTTTCGTCACTAGGTAAAGATGAACTTGGCCAAAGCAAAAGCTTACCAACACATATTTCGAGAAATAGATAGGCGAGATAAACTCGGCTCGAAATAGCAAATGTGTATAATCAAAGTCTATATAGCAAAACTACTTTTGTCTCAAAATAGGAGATAGAGTAGATAGACTTTTGAGTGATAGATAAGTTCAAGTCTCCACATACCTTTTAGTCGATGAAGATCCACCAGTTCCTTGAGTAGTCCTTCGTCTTGTATGATGATTTCCATGGAGTTATTGAGCTCAACTAAACTTTCTATCCTAGTCCAAGACTTAGCTATTGTAGACTAGAAATCAAGACTTATAGTTGGGATAGTTTTGATCACTAACATTGACAAACATGCTTGAGATAGCAACGCATGCGAGTTCGACCAAGCAATACTCTAACAATCTACCCCTTTGTCAATTTTAGTGACAAAACTATCAATACATATGGAATACAAAAATAAATGAATTAACTTTTGTAGCTCCTATTCCACATGCCTAATCTTCAACATTACTCGAAATCTTCGTCACTTCTTCCAAGTACTCCAATGATCCCAAAGGTTGTAAGTTCAGCATCATCGT